>NW_022631143.1:1231857-1564648 GCF_010015895.1 Lontra canadensis | reverse complement strand
AAAAAAAAAAAAAAAAAAAAAAAAAAAAAAAAAAAAAAAAAAAAAAGGAATAAAATGGAGGACATGGGGAAATGGAGAGGAGAAGTGATTTGGGGGAAATCGGAAGGGGAGACAAACCATGAGAGACTGTGGACTCTGAGAAACAGACTGAGGATTTTGGAGGGGAGGGGGGTTGGGTGAGCCTGGTGGTAGGTATTAAGGAGGGCACGTATTGCATGGAGCACTGGATGTGGTGCATAAACAATGAATTCTGGAACACTGAAAATAAAATGGGAAAAAAATGAAAGGTTTCTACTTTTTAAAAAACCATTTGATTCTGATATATTAATGGACTTGCAAGAAGTTACAAAAATAGTACAATGGGTACGAAAAGTCTTGTGTACCCTTCCTTTGTCTTCCTTCAATAGGACATTAAAATACATCCTGAAGGTAAACAAAGTATGTTGCAGGGTAGGGTCCTATTTGTGTAAAAATAAAAGTAAATATGTCAGATTGCAAGCACAGGTTTCTCTGGGGAACAGGTCATGAGATGCAGCAGGAAAAGGAGTGAATGAAATGCACTTTTTAATTTGTGAATATCTGTACTACTTAATGCAGATATCTATATCTACATATCCCTTTAGATGTCCCTATATCTGTATGTAAAAATAGATACATATTTCAATGAGCATGTATAGCTTTTATTTTTAAAACCACGAAAACAATACATTTAGGTGAATGATTTCTATGATGGCAAATCCATGTCGATGACTTTGAGCTTTAAAATATTCGTTTTTCTAAGTTTGAAATTTTTAAAAGAAATGGAAACTGTAACTCAGACTTGCATTATGGGCCCTTGATGCCTGTTGCTCTAGAATTCACCACTACAGTCTTCATAGAATAGGTCCTATAGAGGGCATTTTTCATGAAGCACAGAGCGAATTTTTCATGATTCCACTGACTGCTGCAGCCTTGAAGCAAGACTAGATGGCATACTTGGAAACCAAAGTACAAGGTACTCTAAAATGCCTGAGTTTCTATATTTAAATGTAATTTTACTAGCAGAATGCTACCATGACCATTTCTTCCTAAGCCAGCTTTTGGATGGGCACCAGCAGTTAGTAGCCAGAATTCAACCCGGCCTTGGTATGCAATCTTGACTATTTTAAGCTCTCTGATTCCCTGTGTGCTTTTTATCAACCTTTCTCCATTCTCCAACTATTTGAATTATCTGGTACACAATCAAAAATGCATTCCCAGCTGTATTGTACCAGTCAGTAGTGGGTGACGGGACCTTCCCACATCATTTCTCCGTAAGCATCAGCATACGTATTCATATGCTTCATCCTATCTGTTTGGAACCGTCCCAAATCCCACAGGCTGTTGCACCAGGGAGGTGGAGTAGGGAAGGCGGCTGCTGCTGAGTGTCCAGTGTGGGTAACAGAACACTCAGCTGGTCACTGCTAACGTACTTAAACATGTGTTTATTGAGTAATTTATCTCTGGCACATTACGATTTGTTAATGGTGTTAAAGAGGAGCGATTTCTATTTTGTGATTAAGTTGAAATGAACAAAGATGCGTGGTTAACAAGACATGGTATCCCTAGGATTTTCGTAAGTCCTACAAATAAATTTTTCTGCCTTGGATGCTTGCCTCAAGAATCATTCACGGTGAGGTGCCCGGGTGGCTCAGTGGGTTAAGCCTCTGCCTTCGACTCAGGTCATGGTTTCAGGGTCCTAGGATCGAGCCCTGCATCAGGTTCTCTGCTCAGCAGAGAGCCTGCTACCCCTCCTTCTTTCTCTGCCTGCCTTTCTGCCTACTTGTGATCTCTGTCTGTCAAATAAATGAATGAAAATCTTTAAAAAAATCATTCATGGTGTTTATGTGACTGAATCAACGCTCATTTTATAAGTAGAATTAGCGAAGAAGTCGATTCACATGAAGAATAGTGTCACTTCTACTTTCTGTTTATCAGAACAGTTTAAATTAAAGAAAACTGAAAATATACCTGGTAAGTTACTGTAGCAATAGCCTCATTACCTAACAGATACACACATGCACTCACACATGTCCATCCATCCATCCATCCATACATCCATCTGTCTGACATTCACTGTAATTCAACTCTATGCCAGGCTCAGTGCACAAGGCTGAGGATACAAAGGTGAACCAAAAATAGATCCACGCTTTGTTTGCACAGGATTTACAAAATGGAGGGTGGAGAATGCCATTGATAACGAAGTACCCAAATGGTTATATAATTGCCAGTTGAGTCAAGTGCTCTGAAGGAAAAGAATTGGTTCTATGACAATGTATAAGATAAGAACCTAATCTAACCTGGGAGGGCAGGGTAGACTTTCCTGCAAAAGTGCTGCTTGAATTAAGATAGGAAGGATGACTAGGTGTTAACTGGGTAGAAGAGGGTGTGTGGTGGATGAGTGAGGGTTATTGGTGAGCGTATGTGTATGTGTGTGTGCCTGTGTTTGTGGGGTGAGTTGTCCAGCACTGGAACTGAATGTATAAAGGCTCTGGGCAGAGAGGGGCAGGGTGGACAAAGGTATTGAGGAAGATGTAAAGATGACAGGTTCTCTGAACCACAGAGAAACAGGGTCAAATAATTGAGCCTGAAATGAGAAAAAGCAGGGCCGATAATATACACGGCCTTGTAAGCTGTGGCAAGAGAAAGATGCAATGGGCAAACTTTGAAGATTCTAAGCAAGATCAAATACGCTCCCTTTACCCAATACACATCAGACACAAGAAAAACAAAGAGGAAACCTATGTCTAAAAGCCACCAAGGCATTATGCTACATTGTACACACCTGTCTATGGAAATTGTCTCAAATTCTTGTTCAGGGATCTGAGCAGAACCACGGCAGAACAACTCCCAGAGAGATTTTAAAATGACACGTTCATTTACTTCTGTGATCTGTCCATCACAGAGCTCCTCCATCAAGCCCATTATGAAGCTGAGACAAGTCACAGTATATAGCCACTCTGCAGACATCAAGAAGGTACAAAATTCCCGGCTGGGCCCATAAGGCTCTCCTAGTGAAGTGCCTGGTTTGGGCTTTCATTGTGTTTACAGAGTGAATAGGACTTTACACTTAAGAAAACAAAAGAGAAAATCAATAGAAATTGGCTCTGCTGCAAACTGAGAACAATGACAATGAGTGTGGTATTTCTGAGACTTCTGGACAACACCTTTGGTGTCAGAGAGACTGCTGTACTCTTGCTCTGTTATTTAAATCCCCCAGAAGTGTGATGGTTCAGAGGTGGTTTATGTGGCTACTGCCTTGCAGAGCATTTAGCCTGAGAAGATAGCACAGCCTCCCAGCTGTTTTCAAAAGAATTGTGCACCATCTACAGGTGCAACCCACCCAAGAAAAACTAACATGCTATAGTCAAAAGAGGAAGGAGGAAGTGATTGTGTCCACAGGCTGTTTGTTTAGTCATCCAAGATTGGTGACTTGGAAATACCCACCACTCACCATGGCAGGGATTCAAAAGCCCACTGTGTTATAGAAGGACACACCTTGGATCTGGAGAGTAGATCTGAAACTCGTGAATGAACTCTCTGTAAGCTCAGCCAAAATATTCATGTAAGAGAAATAGACCAATGGATGAATGGATAAAGAAATTGCTGGATATATGCACACACACACACTTACATACACACACACACACACATACACACACACAGTGGAATATTATTCAGTCATAAAAGAAGGAAATTTTGCCATTTGTGACAACACGGATCAATCTAAAGGGCATTATGCTAAGTGAAATAAGTCAAGTACCGTATTTCTTTGTGAAATCTAAAACAAAAACAGGCTCAGAGGTACAGAGAAAAGACTGGTAGGTTGCCAAGGGTGGTGGGAGGGGTGGAGGTGGGGGGTTGTGAGAAATGGGTGAAGGGAGTCAAAGGTTAACATTTTATTTTAATGGAAATTTCAGATAAAACCCATCACAGCACAAGCTCAGGAGGGCTGTTCAGCCAACAAATTCTGAATAAGAAAGTTGAGGGGAAAAGGAAAATCTATGCTATGAAAATCTATGAAAATCATCTGTGAAAATCATCTCCTCTGCTACTAGCTTTTGAAATCAAGATAATAAAATAATAGCAAGTCTTTGAGGATGATAAGATGAGAGGAATTTCATTTGTAATTTGTAAAACAATAGCATCTGCCCTTAACAACTAATCTCAAGAGAATCACTTTCGGAGTCCAGAGTGGAAGAACACTTAACTTGGAAATCACTCTTTATAAATATTAATCAGATGGTTTACAAAAGTCTTTAAGATACGGAGGCTGTTTTAACCCAAGTAGGCAAGGCAATTATTGTTGTAAATATCTGTGTACCTAGCTCTGTGCTAGGAACACTGGTGTGTGTTTGTGTGTGTGTGTGTGTGTGTGTGTGTGTGTGTGTGTGTGTGTGTATGATGCGCTTTGTGGGTTGGAGAGAAGGTACATTCATTCAGGTGCAGGAAAAAGCTTTTTTTTCCTTTTTTATCTTGACTGGTTATTTATTTATTTATTTATTTGTTTTTGACAGAATGGATGAAAATGACTGTTGTGGTGTCATGGAAACCTAACCATGGAAACCTTATAGAAATATCAGGAGATTAAGGGAGGGAGTATTGAAGAAAGCATCATAGAGAGACTGCTACCAACTGATTCCTGTAAATACTATAAAAATAACCACTCTTATCATCCTATTTTCAGTGACAGACTCTCACTATTGGGAAAATCAGGCTTGTAAGTCTGCAGCTTTTCTGTACAAATAGCTAATAAACAACTTAAAAAATACTCACTCATCTCAAATTGAACTGGATGTCCAGTTTGGAGGGCTGAGCAAATGAAGCTCATCTTCATACCTAGGGTGTTCCCCCAGCCTCCATATCAAGTAAGTCCTATTCATTTTATGTCACCAATATGCCTTGAATCTGCTTCTCTTCATTTTTGTCTCCAAGCTAATTGAGTCAAGGGCTATCTCATCACCTTCCTAATTCCCCTTTTATATGCTTTCCTGCCACCCTAGCCTTTCTTTCGTAGGGCTCAACATACTTTACGTTCATTCCTGTGGCACTTGATTCATTTTCTTATTTTTGTATAAATTCATTCACTCATTCAACCAGCATTTATTCATCAGGAGCCTAATCTGGATCAGATACTGTTCCAGCCACTAGTGACATAGTAGTGAAAAAAAAAAAGACACGGTCTCTTCTCTTCACGGAGCTGACTCTCAAGTGGGCACAGACAGGTCTAAGTGAATAAAAAGCAAGTAAGAATAGTGCTTCCTGTCCAGTTGGGAAGACAGATATTCAGATCATTATCCCCTCGGCACCCAGCCTAGCTATAAACACAAATCAGACCGGGTCAGTTCCCTCACAAAAGCCTTTCTGTGGTTTTCTGTGGCACTTAGAATAAAACGGAAATTCCCAACATAACCTGACTATGTTAAGCCACAAAAGATAGCATTTTGGTCTGAATGTATCATTAAGGGAGCAAATAGGGTTTCAGGTCTACTTTATAAAAAGCAAATGAAGTCTCAGAAGAATGGTTCTCCTCTCCAATCTATTCATTTTCAACATCCATGTGAAGGAGCTGACAGTGCCTTTTGTTTTGTACCAACATTTTTCTTAGGTTTCTTCTTCTTTTTCTTTTTTTAAAGATTGGTCTTCCTTTGATGATCAGATCATCTCCAGGAAAACTCTATATGATAAGCATTTAGCTTCTCCAAATTTCAGTTTCCTCATCTATCAAATGGGGATGTTCAATTTTCTACTCTATAAATTTGCAAGGAGATCAAGTGACCTCAAGGGGAAAATACCTGTCAGCTCGTGAACACTGCAGTCTGTCTTTCTGCCCGTGAGCAAAGGAAGCAGCAAGCACCCTTTGCTGTGGCAAATAGACAAACTGATGGGGGATAAGGGAATGTCTCTGAAATAAGGATGATGTCATTGTTTACTTCCAGCAGGGGAGTGGCTGGGGCAAGGAGCACCTGCAGCCTGGGTCACCATTGTCTTGTCACAGTGACTGAGCTGACACCAAGCCTTACTCTGGAGCAGGTATTTTTGTGCAGTTAACCTTCTCTGGGCCAATGATGATGCAACATGTTTGTACCCTGAGTACACATTGTTCTCAAGTGGCTGGCAAGGTCACTAAAAATCCTACCTACTTCAAAATATTCCTATTTGCAAATCCTAGGCAATGTCACTAAAAAAAGCTTACAGCCTAGGCAGGGGAGCCTAAAGAATCCCGAAGGGAACACACATCTCCTTCTTGAGTGCCACTGCGTGAGAGAAAGGGGTCTTCATGAGCTGGACCTTGACCCCAAGGCAAGCTCCTGCCCCATCTTGCCTATTCTACCGCTTCACTCCTACAGACCTGCTTTCAGATGCTTTTCTACCCTTATTGGATGTTTCTCATTGTACAAGTAAAAGAGAATCCGGAGAGAGAGAAAGAGAGCAAGAGAGAGCAAGAGCAAGCACGCGCACACACGATAACAGAGAATAATAGAGCGAGAGTAAAATACAAATCACCAGTTTAGCCTCTCCCTCTCTCCAAAGAACAAATGACTTTGACTGACATTTGGTTGTAGCCCTCCAGATTTGTTCTCTATTCATCTCTATATACATATTCAGTGGGTAAGTGCATAGATTATGGCCCAAGACAGCCCGGCTTACACCCCAGCTGTGTCTGTTATTAGCATGGGGCTTCAGCGCAATTACTTTTAGCTCTTCTGTCTCAGTTTCCCCATCTACAGAAGAGAAATTTCTCCTGGGGTACTGTGAGGATGAGTGAGATCATAAATGTAAAAATAGTTAGAAGAGTGCCTAGCACATAGTAGGTGCTCAGCAAATGCTATTTAGATGTATAATGACATATAAAAATTGAATTGGGAATGTGTAACTATATAACTTGGGAAAGAGAAGAACAATGTTCCTTACAGCTGATACTCCAGAGCACATAGTAGGTAGTCAATAAACATTTGTTAAACGAATGATGGATTAAGCCAGTTAATCAGTTAATAAAAAAATATATGAGTGGATACACCTGAAAATAATGCAACATTGTGTGTCAACTATACTCACATATAAAAAATAAAAAGAATTGCAATGAATTGAAACATTAGGAGAAATATGCGTGGATAAGCACTCAGAATGGGTCAGGGTGAATGAATTACTGGCTAGGAGAACCTTTGGATACTGGTGATTTTTCTAGAAATATTGATAAAACTTACTTTAGGCACTTAAAGCTTTCTTGGGAAAAGTAAAATCTCATGGAATCACCCTGGAACACAGTGGGAGGAAGAGAGAATTGCTCAGCCAGGATGGTAACCTCGAGTGGATACTGGGACCTCCTGTGGCTCAAACATCACACTCATGGCTCTGAGGGGAGCTGAAGGTCTCCATACCTGAGTCTGGCTTCTGATCTGCAAACTCTAGAACCCTCTCCAAACCCCAGGCACCTCATTGTCTCCTGCTCCTTGGGCTTCTTCATAGTCTTGAAGAAATGATAGAAATTGGTCACTCACCCCTTGGTCTGTGGAAAACTTCTACAGAATTTCTCCAAGCGCAGTACCCCATCTTAACCTTCCAACGCAGACCAGGGAAACCTTGTAGCTGATGAACAACTCTAAGTTCTCGTGAAAGGCAGTGCTTGGGAATGGCCTACACGTTAGTATTTTCAGTCATAGTGCATTGAGAAGACAGAGAGGGGGCTAGGCGAGGAGGTGTGAAGGGTATGTGTGCCGGAGATGCACGGTAGGGTGGGCTGACGGCCTCTCTGAGGCCAGGCGTGACACAGGGTGGTTTACACATTGCTCATGGTAAGGCCTGTTTTCCAGCCTGGTCCAAAACCATTACA
The DNA here is from genome assembly GCF_010015895.1 of Lontra canadensis. Lineage (NCBI taxonomy): Eukaryota > Metazoa > Chordata > Mammalia > Carnivora > Mustelidae > Lontra > Lontra canadensis. The sequence goes on along the minus strand of NW_022631143.1, from coordinate 1,556,796 downwards.
TCACTCCTGCCGTTCCAGGAAATCCAGCAAGTGCCTGCCACAGCAGTTCCCTGAGATCCAACTCAAACACACCGCCTCTCCTCAGCCCTGGAGACTGACGACGTGTGAAGGAAAAGCCAATTCACAACATCCTTCTGTTGGGCCTGAGAGGCAGAGGGTGAATTCACTGCGCAGGTGGACAGTGGGCAGCTTCCTGAGGGCACATACGACAGGGTATCCGTGACAACACCCTTGTCTTTTCTTCTTTTCTTTTTTAAGAAATATTATTTGAATTCTGTTTTTCCATTTGCAGACTACCGGGGCTGGAATCCCAGCTCTGCTGCAGCTTACTAACTGTAAGACCTTGGGCAAGTCCCATGATCTTGCTAACCCTCAGATTCTTCATCTGTAAAATGGCGAGGATACTAACAGAACCAATCCTCATGGGACATGTGAGAAGAAAAAGCAAGTGTCCGCAAAGTACTGAGCACAGGGCCTGGCGTGTATTACCTGCTCAGTAAATGTTTTTTCTCTCTCTCTTTTTTAAAGAATTTATTTATTTAAAACAAATATGGGTTGAGCAGGCTCAACCCCAGGCTCAACCCCAGGACCCTGGGATCATGACCTGAGCTGAAGGCAGATGCTTAACTGCCTGAGCCACCCAGGTGCCCCTAAATGTTTTCTCTTATTGTTACCACCAAGGAGGATGGTCAGTCCATATCATAATACATAACTTTTTTTTTTAAAGGTAAGATTTACTGAGGTAAAAAATCCACAATGCAAAAGGCAGAAACCATGATTAGCTTGATGCATGTTTGCAAAATGAAGTTCCATGTAAGCACCACCTATCAAAATACGTAGCTTCTTATACCATCACTAGCTCCCAGAATCTTCCGTGTGCCCCTTCAAAGTCACTATTCCCGCTCTTCTGACTTCTGCCTCTAGAGATTAGTTTTTAAAGTGAAATCATTGTCCTAAGCACCACCCAGATAAAAATACAGAACATTTTCAGCAAGCCAAATGGATCCCCATCCCACCCAAAGAGAACGACTCTTTTGATTTCTATTCCAATAAATTTTGTTTTGGTTTTATATGGATGGAATTATACAGATCATGTATAATGTATACAGAACAGTATGTGCTATTCTCTGTCTGGTTTCTTTTGCTCAACAGTATGTTTCCTTGTGAGTTTTGTCCACGGTGCTGCATAAGCAGACATTCATTTCTTCTCATTGTTATATAGTATTGCACTATAGGAATATTCCACAATATATTTGTCCATTTTATGTTGATGAATATTTGTGTGGGTCCCAGTTTTTTGCTGTTACAAATAATGCTGCTGTGAACACTCTTGTATGTGTCTTTCAGTGCTCTTATATACACATTTTTATTTCTCATATATGTAAGAAGGAAATTGGCAACATTGTAGGGTGCTAATGTGTTTTTAGTAGACAATGCCAAGCAATTTTCAATGTTGTACCAATTTACATGCCAGCAATACAGGAAAGCTCTGGTTGCTCTCCATTCTTACCAACACTTGTAATTACAAGTTTGTTTGATTTTTTTTTTTTAATTTAGCGATTCAGGAGGAGCAGCAATGTAGGCCACACCACTCCTTTTAGCACTGTCTAAAAGAAGGTATATAGTATTATCTCATTAAGATTGTAATTTACACTTCCCTGAAAAATAAGATGTGGAGTTCTTACATTGGCCGTTTTCCTATCCTCTTTTGTGAAATACCTACTTAAATCTTTTTGTCCATTTTTCTATTGTATTACCTATCTTTTTCTTACTGATGTATGAGAGCTTACAAAAAAACATAAACACACGTCTTTTGTTAATTATACAAATATCTGTTCTCACCGTGCTGCTTATCTTTTCATGTTCTTGACAACGTCTTTTGATGAGCAGAGGTTTTAAATTTACGTTAGTCCAATTTATCAATTATTTTCTCATAGTTGATGCTTTTCATGTCCTATTTAAGAAATCAATGCTTGGGATGCCTGCGTGGCTCAGTCGATTAATCGTCCAACAGGCTGGGTGTGGAGTCTGCTTAAGATTTTCTCCCTCCCGGGGCACCTGGGTGGCTCAGTGGGTTAAAGCCTCTGCCTTCGGCTCGGGTCATGATTCCAGGGTCCTGGGATCGAGCCCCGCATCGGGCTCTGCTCAGCAGGGAGCCTGCTTCCTCCTCTCTCTCTGCCTGCCTCTCTGCCTACTTGTGATCTCTGTCTGTCAAATAAATAAATAAAATTAAAAAAAAAATTTTTCTCCCTCCCTCTTCCTCTGCTCCTTCCCCAGTACTTGTGTTCTCTCTTCTCTCTTTCAAAAAAAAAAAACAAAAACAAAAACCATTGCTCATCCTAATGTGATAAAATATTTTCCTATGTTACCTTCTAGAAGATGATTGTTTTTCCTTTTACATCTGAAGGTAATTTTTCTGAATAGTGTGAGAAGGGGTCATTTTCACTTACCACACCCCCCCCAATATGGAAATTCAAGTGACTCAGCATCGTATGTTGTAAAGGCCATCCTTTCCTCAATGTGGAGTAAAGACACTATTGTCAGATATCTGGTAACTATATAGGTAGACATCGTCTCTGGATTTTATTTCATTGATTTGTCTGCTCTTATGTTATTATTGCACTTTCTTAATTATTTTGCTTTATACTAAATCTTAAGATCTGGTAATATATATAAGTCTTCCTGTTTTCTTCTTCTTAAAGCTAAAAACAACATGGGGATTTTTTTTTTTTTTTGCATGTACATGCATCACACATACACACACATACTGAGAGACAAATCTGTGATTTTGATTCAGATTGCATTAAATCTATAAACAAATTTGGGGATAAAAATATTGAATATTTTAATCAACGAACATGGAAGAGTCCTTCATTTACTTAGGTTTTCTTTAAATTGTTTCAGTAATGTGTTGTTTTCAGTATAGAAGTCTTATACATCTTCACTAGATTTGTCCTAACTTACATAATACTTGTTTGATGCTATTATATATGCTGTTTTAAAAATTTCCTTTCCTAATCATTGCTGGCATATATATAGAAGTACAAATGATTTTTTTATACACTGACTCTATATTCACCAATTTTGCTAAATTCAATTATTAATTTGAATCTGTAAATCTATAAATTATTAGTTTGAATCTGTAAATTTAAAAAAATTCTGTGTACACAATCTTATCAACTGCAAATAATGACAGCTAAAGTGCATTTTGGGGGGAGTTAAATTACTTATATTTCCAATTTACAGAACAGACACATTTCCAATCACAGCATTTAAAATAAAACATTAACTGTGTTTTTTTTTAATACCCTTAAAATGTTTAACTTACGTTTTTGTGATTGTGTGGGATAAACAAACTCATGCTTCAAAAACAACATCTACTTCTGTCCACAAGAAAATTCAGCACCCAAATGAACCCCCACATTTCCTACAGGGAAACAAAGTTTTCCTTTTGTATTTTACCATGCTAAGGTAGAAAGTAACCTCTGTGGACAAAAGTACTGAAAAGTTGGGGCACCTGGGTGGCTCAGTGGGTTAAAGCCTCTGCCTTCGGCTCAGGTCGTGATCCTAGGGTCCTGGGATCGAGCCCTGCATTGGGCTCTCTGTTCAGCAGGGAGCCTGCTTCCCTCTATCTCTGCCTCCCTCTCTGCCTACTTGTGATCTCTCTGTCAAATAAATAAATAAAATCTTTAAAGAAAAAAAAAGTACTGAAAAGTTAATTCAAGTCTGCATCTATACCAGCAAGTACGCTCCTGTATGATTTCCAACAATTTAAATATTTATCAAGATATATTATTTTCTACCTAAATATAATTGGACACTGAATTCAATATAATTGTCAATATCTTTTGAGATACTAGTACTTAGGGAATGGAAGATAAAATATAAGACACATGGCCTCCCACATCAATCATCTGTGATCATGGCAGACATTGTTAATCAATCATGACCTTCTCCACTATTTAGTCCAGAAGGGGTCTGAGAATCCTCCTGATGCAGGGTTTCAGGCAATTACTACCACCAGTTGACTGGCTCTGTTACTTGAAATAAAAGCTTTTTGCCATCTTTAGAATCTCTGGCAACATTTAATTCTCCTATATCCTTAAAGCTCCTAGAAACTGACTCCTTCCAACATAATCATCCTAAATTTTTCTCTAAATTGTCTAATATTAAATAGCTATGTTTGAAGTGCATTGCATTTAAGGTGGGATGAAAGAAGATAACTGGCTGTCTTGCTCACCACCTCCGGCACGTCTGCTCAGGTAGGCAGTTCCTTGGAGAGGTAATCTCAGGACAGGCCCTAAGCCTCACCTTCATATTTTTAGAAACCTTATTCAATCAGCTGTCCCTGAGTTTATCAAGCTCCCAGGCACTGACTCAGGAGGATACTAACTAGAGACAGATTTATAAATGAGAATGCCAGCTGACTGATTCATAGTGGGAATGCAAAACTTTCCAGTGGGTAGAATGCTGTTTTCTCTTACTTGGCAGATTCACTCCTTCATATTGAGCTTCCTGGAAAAGTGTTTTAGGAATTGGGAGGCTTAGTGGTTAAGAGTTCAGATTCTGGGGTAGAATCCCAAGTTTGAATCCAGATCTCGGTGATATCAGAAAAGCTGGGTTTAGCTTCTAAATCTGTTTTCTCATCCGGATACCTGGGGTGCGGGAAGTTAGAGTAATTACTTCTGAGGGTTCAATGCACATGCATCATTTAATAGCTTAAGATTGGTCACATAGAAAAAAGTCAATACACAATGAATTATTGCAGACTCAGCACAAAGGGAAAAGGATATTTTTAAGGACCATTTTGCCCAGACTGTGGAAGAGTTTTGAACGGCCCCTCCTCCTTGGTAGGAGCCCAAATCATTAGGGTTCCTCTGATAAAGTATCTGTCACTTTCTTTTCATTGGGTACTTCTGGATGAATATCAATAAATTTCTTTTCTTCTTTTTTTGGCGGGGAAAGGGCAAAGGGAGAGAGAGAGAAAACCTCAGTAGATTCCCCACTGAGTGGGGAGCCCAACGCCAGACTCAGTCTTACAATCCTGACATCATGACCTGAGCCAAAATCAAGAGTCAGACACTTAACCAACTGAGCCACAAAGTTGCCCCAATACTGATAAATTCTTAAACACCGAATCTCCCTTCTCTAGATTTCATGCCTTACTTCCACTCTCCTCTGACAGCAATCATATGATTAGATCAAATAAAAGGACTAGGTTATAACCTTTATTCTATTGGAAAATGAAATAGGCTAACTCTAAGGAAATAGGCTGGGCATCTCAATTAGATGCCAGACTGGGGCATACTTTGGTTTTTGCCTGGCCTTAGGAGATACCTTGACCTCCTGATAGAGTTCTGGGAGAGGCAAGGAGGGACACCTAGGAGCAGGTGTGTGCATTTCTACGGTGGTTATACTGGAAGTGGAGGGAGAGGAAGAAAGGAATGTTTCCAGAGTGGTTGGTGTGTATTATAGTCACTTCACCTGTGCTTATTCTTCCCAATGACCCTATAACTGTAGTCTATTATCCACATTTTATGGACAATGTATAGAAGGTGTGAATAATTACACTAAAACCCCAGGACTAGCAGGTGCCTTTGAACATCTGGTGGACTTGAACCTACAGCTGTCTGATATCATGGTCCATGCTCTTTCCACCACAACTTACTGACTACTTTTAGCTGGGTTTTCAGAGGTTGACATTTCTTCTGAAATCATCTCAAAGGTTATAGTCTGAAGACACCATATCAGTTAGTGTGATCACAAAATCTCTGTCCATCTATATAAATATTAGAAGACAAAGCTGTGAGGGTGCAATGATACCATGTGGGAGGATGATACTCAGTGGGAAGAAGAAGTGATTTAAACCAGTGGTTCTCTGGCTTGAGTGTGCTTCAGGCTCACCTGCAGGGCTGGCTAAAATATAAATTGCTAAGCCCCACCCAGAGAGATTCAGGGGGTCTGGGGGATGGGCTGAGAATTTGCATTTCTGACAAATCCACAGGTGATGTTGCTGCCTCTGGTCTAGTGATTTCACTTTGAGAAACACAGGCTGATTTAAATGAGAATGGAAAAGACACTAGGCCAGAGGGTTAAATATAAAAAAAGTAATGCCCTTCAAAAGATGAATGGATAAAGAAGATGTGGTTCATATATACAATGGAATATTACTCAGCCATCAGAAAAGATGAATACCCAGCATTTGCATCAACATGGATGGAACTGGAGGGAATTATGTTAAGTGAAATAAGACAAGCAGAGAAAGACAGTTATCATATTGTTTCATTCATATGTGGAACATAAGGAATAGCACAGAGAACCATGGGGGAAGGGAGGGAAAACTGTAGGGGGAGAAATCAGAGGAGATGAACCATGAGAGACTATGGACTCCAGTAAACAATCTGAGGGTTTCAGAGGGAAGGGGGTGGGGGGATGGGTTCGCTGGGCGATAGGTATTAAGGAGGGCACATGTGATAAGCACTGGGTGTTATATGCAACTAATGAATCATTGAACACTACATCAAAAACCAGTGATGTACTATACAGTGGCTAACTGAACATAATAAAAAAATAAGTATCAATGTTAAAAAAAAAGAGTTTTATTCCCTACAGTTCCATATCCTTCATTTTCCAGGGTCCACACTCTTGCTGTCAATCATTTCCGTGGCTGGTCCAATGTGGTAGCTATTAATTCTGGGAGTGGTAGAGAGAGGGCTGAAGGGGAGAAGAGTAAGATGGTCCAAGTGATGGAGGAGGGAGAGGAGGCTGTTAGCTTGGGGAATGAGACAGCAGCTCTGTTACCTGCCTGCATCTAGGCTGCCCTTTTCAGAGGAAAACTGACTCTGGCCCCACCTTCTGCAAGGAAGGGTGGGCCAGTTTAGAGAGTGGTGCCAGGCAATAGAGCCACCGGGATCATCCCAAGGTGAAGGGTGTGGACAGCCAGGCCTCCAAGAGGAAAGGTTCATACCACAGAAATGGTCTTGAACTTACTTAATGCTTCTGTACTGATGTATGAACCAATCCAAGCCTAAGCTTTCCTATCAAACTGCTCCCTAGGTATCTCCCACCACATTGCAAAAGAGAATAAAACCCAGTGAGGAGATTCTTGGAAGCCTCCCCATGGTAGATCAGGAAAGTCACCTAGGGAAAAGGAGCCTGAGAAGTTTAAGCAATTTGCTTTACTACCTACTATCCAATATTGGACTTCGAGTCTGGAATGTAGTTTGAAGTAGATAGGGAAAAATATTTTCTTCTTAACAGATTGTCCTTGGGCAAAGAAGAATGTCAACAAACCTAAGAAAAAGCTTTATCTGCAGTTATCTGTCACAGCTGAGGTGTTTGTTTTCCTAGCCCTTTAGCTTCATACATTGCTTTAGGTGAAAATAATGGTGATTAATTTCAGGCATTGTTGGCTTCTTCTAAGGAATAGGTTTGTAAGATTTCTGAGAGGCCTTGTTTTCTTGGCCTTGAAGGAGAAACGTTAATGTTAGAAGTTCTTAGTCATTTTGAGAGGTATTGTGATGTTAATTTATGGTTTGCAAATATTGCTTAAACACCTACTGTGTGCCAGGCACTATTAAATGTTAGTAGTATCAGTCGTGGAAAGAGCATTGAGCCCAAAGTATCAAGGCCAGAGTACGTGTTTCTGCTCTATGGCCCAATAGCTGTATTTCACATGGCTCTTCAGAGCCGAAATCCCATCTGCAAAATAGGCACACTCAGCACATAGGGTTGCTGCACAACGGTTTAAAAATAAAAAAAATTTAAAAAAGCCAAAACCCCACAAAGGGGCGTTCTTAAGCAGTGGAGCCCATCTTCTCTTGCCATTATTCATATGGACTTAGTTGCACAGCCTTGGATGAGCACAGGGCCTGGCACAGAGTGGGTGCTCCAGAGCCATCTGTGGAAGGAGGAGAAGGAAAGATAGGAGGAAGTCCAGTAGAATGAGTAGGTCCTTGGCCTTTGCATTTTAGCTTCAGTTCCCTCAGAGCAAAGATCCATGATAAGATGGTCAACTAATTAGTGAGGCAAGAGCTGAGTTATGCCATGGAGATTCATTCCAGGTCAGGCCTGGGCACCAGTCCACATTCTCTCTCCTACTGACCACTGAGCCTTTCAGAGCATGTCTCTTCTGAGCTGTAGTCTCTGAAAAACGGACATGTTACTCCCATTCTACTCACCCACTGGACTATTCTGAGGATCAAACAAGAGAGGAGATGTCCCTGTGTCTTGAAAATCATAAAGTGCAATATAGACAAGATGGTTTCTTATTTCTACTTCTATTTACACCTGCCTCTTTTCAGCAAAAGATTCAAAAGGAGGTTTTGTATTATCTCACTGGCTTGCTAGGGTCCTGCTCACTCATGAACTTGGAAACTTACTGTGGTAAACTGAAAGCAAGATATTTTTAAACAAGAAAACAATGCCCTTCCCAAATAGTTTTAGGAGGAAGCCCACAGGACAAACAAAGAGTAGCCAGAATATTGTGAAAGGGACAGAAAGGAAGGGATGGTCAACAGCCAGGAAAGAGTGCAGGCAAACCAGGCACTGGGGGACCTTGGCTGATGGTAGGACTGATCAGTGCAAACTCCTGTTGCTACAGCAACAGACTGATCTTCCTCCAGTGGAGATGGCTTCCTCACGGAGGTGATCCACAGGAAGTCTGGGTCTTCACCTCTTCCTTCAGGGTTGGCATTTACTGGGCAAGGACCTCTGCTCTGTTAACTGCAGCCTGAACTGTGTTTTGGTCCCCATGTAAGCTTCAACAACAGGGTGCTCTGCAAATAGAATGGCTGTGGTAGATCTGTTCAGAACCCCAGGCAACATGGTACAGGGGTTATGAGCTGGGGCTCTGGAATCCGATAGCCCTAGGCTTGACTTCCTGCTTTAGCTCTCCCCAGACTTTCAGCTCTTCTGTGTGACCTTGGATCTGACATTTAACATTTAGGAGCCTTGGGTTTCTATTCTGACATGGAGCTAGTTATTCTTTGTTCTTCAAAGGGCTATCAAGAGCAGCAAATGAAATACCTATAAACTACTTGGGGCCATGACTGGCCCATAAGTGAACATTGAACAGATGTGACATATTCTCATTGTTAATAATAAATAGTAGTTTACTGAGTGGTGGGTTTTCAAGCATTTTAGTGAAACCTCATTAAACATCCTTCTTTATTTTTTTTTTAAGATTTTATTATTTATTTGACAGAGAGAGAGAGAGAGATCACATGTAGGCAGAGAGACAGGCAGAGAGAGAGGGGCGGAAGCAGGCTCCCTGCTGAGCAGGGAGCCCAATTCGGGGCTCGATCCCAGGACCCTGAGACCAGACCTGGGCCAAAGGCAGAGGCTTAACCCACTGAGCCACCCAGGTGCCCCTAAACATTCTTCTTTGAAGCAGACATTCCCTCTCAGGCCTCCAGGCTGTATCCCACAGAGTTGTGGGTCCAGCCAGGCCTCTCATGCTCAATGATGACAACTGCCACCACCACTGTCGCCATCACCACCATCATCACCATGACTACATTACCATTCTCCTCCTCCTCAGCATCCCTAAAGCCATGATATACTAAGCGCCATGATGGCCCCGTTCCTCCATTGGTGCTTTCCATGTCTATTCTGCTATATTCTCACAGCAATTCTAAGCACTAAGAACTATTCTCCCTTTTGCCCTACTTTGTGAGGGAGAATGACAAGGTGCCCAGGATTTAAACACCTAGCCCCAAGTCCCCACCAGGGAACATCAGGGCTAGATTCAGGCCCAGGCCTGCCAGGTTCTGAAGACTGAGCTCTTCCCCTTACCCCATGCTCCTGATAACTTTCAGAAATGGAGGTTGAGGAAGTGACAGATGATGCAATTGGGGTCGACCAGAGTGGCATTTTGAGGTGCGTGTCTCTTTGTATTTTGTTACGCTGCTGATCATTTTGTCTTTTTCAGATGGTTCACAGCAGTTTATTTACAACCAAGAACTGATAGTCTATTCACGCAAATATCTCTTTGAAAGGTGCCAATTACAGTTCCACTACATTTCTGAAGGCTAGTGATAGGGAGTCAAAGTGATGTTCTTCTCTGTACTACCCCCTTAGCGACAGAACACGGTAAAACAGCTTTCTTTGAGAGGAGCCCTGACTGGGGCCAGGAGAGCCACGCCTCAGGGAAGGCTGATACCAAACAGAGCCTCTGGCCAGGGTGCTCACCACCTGCCAGTTCATGTCCTCAGCTGGGATTCACTCTCCTAGATAAGCCATCTGTCTTGTGTGACTCCCAAAGGGTGAGTTTCTTCTTGGCCCTAGTTTACACTCCCAGCCATGAGGCTAGCACACTTCCTCTTGCCCTCTCTGCCTCATCACCAAGACAAGTCACAGTGCACCCGTGGTCAGTGGGTTCGCAGTGACAGAGCAGCTGCTATGGGTAAGGTCCTGAGCTGAGCACCAGTGGGACACAAAAGGTAGGTGATTCCAAGTCACCGGAGTCAAACCTCTACATGATGCCTCAGGGAGACACGGCATCAAGTCTGCAAACTAGGGCTGGGCATGGAGTAAGATTGACATCTGGCTGCTGTGAGGCTCGAGTGTGATTCTGCATTGTGAGTAACTGCATGGAAACGAAAGAACTTCGTCAGCAGAGGCAGTGTAGCACAGAGAGAAGCTTATCAGACATCGTCTGCCGCAGACTTGCTCTGTGCGCTGGGGCTGGCGGCTTCCACTGGAGTCAGACTGTCTGGGCTCCCTTCCCAGCCTTGCCACATTCTAGCCATGTGACTTCAGAGGACTGATGGATTCCTAGTGCCTCGCTTTAGTTTTAGGGAAAATGGGGATGAGAGTAAATTTCTTACAGAGTCTGTAGGAGCATTAAATAAAATAATGTGGAATGTTGAACACCATGCCTGGCACCTCATGGTGACCATTAGCAATGATAACAACAACAATAATAAATATTAATATTCTTAGCATGTTCCAGTTTCAGTGCTAAGTTTTATTCTATTTTATAGCTACACTTACTCTGTAGATGACCTCAATTGCTCATGACTCCAAATTTATGCAAGCCTTACCCCTGTCCTGAGCGTCAGAGTCACACTCACACGTATACACAACTATATGTATACCTGTGTATGGGTTTATTTGCATAGACATCTAAACAACATTTTAAAGCCTTCCATGCCTCTCACCTAACTCCTGTCTCTACCCTGGCTCCACTAAACCTTCTCCTCTCCCAGCTCAGCAATGTCAGCACCACCTTTCCTGATGTTTAAGCCAGAATGCTTGGAGTCATCCTTGATTCCAGTGTTCCACTACCCTGCTGGTTATCCAGCAGCAAATCCTATTGGCTCTCTGTTCCAACACATCTGGAATCCGACCACCTGTCAGCACCTCCCCCCACGTCTACTCTGCTCCTAGCCATCCTTCCCTCTTCCCCAGAGGACTGCTACAGCCTCCTCACTGACCTTGGCCCCTGCTTCTGTCCTTGTCCCCTTCGGACCACTCTCCACGCGGCCAGAAGGAGCTTTTTTTTTTTTTAATTATTAATTTTTTTATTAACATGTAATGTATTATTTGCCCCAGGGATACAGGTCTGTGAGTCATCAGGCTTACATATTCCACAGCACTCACCATAGCACATACCCTTCCCAACGTCCATACCCCAGCACCCTCTCCCTACCCCCCCACTCCCTAGCAACCCTCAGTTTGTTTTGTGAGATTAAGAGTCTCTTATGGTTTGTCTCCCTCCCAATCCCAGCTTGTTTCTTTTTTTCCTTCCCTACCCCCCAAAACTCCCTGCCCTGCCTCTCAAATTCAGAGGGAGCTTACTAAAACAGAAGCCATGTCACTGCTCTGCTTGATACCCTCCAATGGCTTCCCATCACCCTGGGAATGACACCAAGTTCCACACAGCCTGCAAGGCTCCTCAGCCCTGGCTCACAGCACAGGCTCACCAGTTCCATCTCCTATCACTTCCCCCTCTCTCACTGAACTCTGTGCCAAGCGTGCTACTGTAGCTCAGGGTCCTGACGCTTCCTAGTCCTCCTGCCTGCCTGGCATGCTCTTGCCCTGGAAGTCCACATGGCTCAGCCTCTACCTTTTTCTGATCCCAGCTCAAATGTCAACCACAGAGGTCTTCCACATATATGGCATAAAGGAGAAACCCCATCTCTTGTCCTTCTTGGCTTTCCCACCCTTTATCTTGCCTGATTTTTCTTCACAGCACATATCCCCTTTTGACCTATCCTATTTATTTTTTATTATTGTTGTTTATTGTCTCTCTCCCTCTGTTAGAACATAAGCTCCAGGAGAATGGGATTTTGTTCTGTTCACTGTTGAATTCTCATCACAAGAACAGTACCTGGTACCCAGTAGGCAATCAAAATAAATATTTGTCTTATTAAGAAGGAAGGGAGGAATGAAGGGAGGAACATTAAAAACTTCATTTTTCCTATTTCTAAAGATCAGTGGTTGAGTTAGAGGCTTTCTCTAAGGGCCCTTCTAGCTTAAACACTATATCACTCTGGCAGGTCAGGAGAATTCTCATGGCCTGTTCTTGGCTCCTGTGTCTTACCAAGGCCAGGTCATTTGGAAGACTGGAGTGCTTCTTCACAATAAATTAAGCCATCTGCAATCCCAAGTCTCATGAGCTAAGTCAGATTGTCCTTAAAAAGACTGTCTTGAGCAAACTTCAAACCTTCTCACTCTTAACCCCACTGATGGTTATTTTCCATCTGCCCACTTCCAACCATCCCTTTTCTGCCAGCCATTCCTCCACCCTTTTCTGTCCCAGGAGGCTGATCCATGGACTTCCTATCCTGGGTCTCTGGCATGTCAACTTTGCTGATCGGGTTTGGCCAGGAGAGGAGAGGCAGAATGAGAGAAGGGCTATGCTGCACGGGCTCCTTCTTCGTCTCCTCGCTGCCATTGCCACACTGGTCTGTAACCCCAGTGCCTATGAGACACCTCTATTCTCCTATCTCCAGTTCTCACTGAGCTCTAGAACACACTTGTCTTCCCTTCCTTTTCAGCTCTATGGCTGGAAATGTTTCCTTGCTGTTCACTGGCAGTCCCTGAAGCTTCAACATCCTTTGTTGGATCCATTTACCCTCTAACTAATTCCTTTATTAAAGACACTTTGATGAAACCCTGTGAATGGAATTCTATTTCCTGCCTGCCCAGACCCTAACAATAGCCAGTGAATCCAGTTCCTCTGCACTTGGAAACGTGTATAAGTTGAGATCCATAGTGTTTGGCAAGTAAACATGGGAGTTTGCGTGTGTGTTGGTTTTAAAGTTGTTCAGAGCTGGGCCTTCAGGTCTTTCACAATCTGGCAAGAAATCTTTGTGTCCTTTTTACTTGGTTCAATTTCCAGACCCATGGAACAAAGACTTCTTGGGGGAAATGACCACAGAGTAACACACATTGCAAGTTTCTCTGATACATATTTAGGGAGAGGGTAGAAAAATCTGGATGAGTATTGCTTAATACTAATGTTCTGACAGCTCAAAGGAAATGCTTGACTCAACCTCTTTACTGTACAGGTATGAAAAATCACTCTGCGTGCCTTTCCTGGGAGAAGAGTTTTGAATTCTTTACTTTATCTTTATCCAGAACAGTTCTGCACATTCCTGAGGAAGCAAGAATCCACAGAGTGGGGTGACGGGGCAGTGGCAGAATGCCAGGAGACATATTATCATGTGTGCTAACTCTGTTTGAGGAAACAGACCATTTTAAACCTAAGCAGGTTACATAAAAACAAAAACAAAAACAAAAAAACCCCAAACAAACAAAAAAAAAAACAATGAAGTGAAGCATAATCAAAGAGCCGTAGAACAAAGAATGTAAAATGAGAGCATAATATAAGCCGAAAAAAGAAAAAAAATAGGAAAAAATATAAATACATGGAGAGGAGCAAGAGAGTTAAAGAAGAAGCCAGGTTAATAATAAAGTAAAATGTTTTATTCTTTTGTCAGGGATAGAAAAACATCTCTAAAGACATGTATGTTTCAAAATAAGTTACGCCAGCTTCCCCAATTATCACCAACAATAAAGAATGAGCTTGATTTCCCCATGTGGTCACAGGAACAAAATTCACAACTGTAGAGTTGGGGGTGGGCAAAGTTTTACAAACTGGAAGGTTGCAGTGATTCGTGCTTGCTGAGTTCACCTCTGTAATTGCTGAACACACAAATCAACCAAAACACGAAGGATTGGAGTTCATTAACTAGTAAGCCCTCTCCCTCCTGCCAGAGAGGAGAGCAGAGGCTGAAAACCAGGGTGGATGCCTGGTGAGGGAAGAATTGCTCTCTCAGGCAGACCCTTTGATTCACCAGATGCAAAGGCACCAATGTGTGCTCTTATGTGAAGCTCATAGCAGTTCTGTGACTTGGGCCACGGCCAGAATACACATACTTTCTTGTTTCAATAAAGCCCCGAAAGGACCCTGTATTCTGTATTCTGAGATGAACTCCTTGTCTCCTGCTAGTTCCATAACCAAGGCCATATGAGACTCTCTCTGAACCTTCTGAAAACTAGTATCTATGCTATTTCTATGTTCCTCCTTCACGCCAGGCTCCACAGGCACATCCCCCCTGAGACTTAGTGCTCAGAGTTTCCCTCTCCAAGCAAATTGGCAGTCCTCCTTTTCCCAGTGCACAAAACTTACATGGCACATAATATTTTTTCTTTGTTTTCTCTTAGGAGTTCATGTCGCTCACCATCTTTCTGTTTTTGTCTTGGTGGACAGGAAACTCTGAGCAAATGCAACCATATTCGAAGTTCTGTTTTTTTTTTTAATAACAAGACATCTTCAGTGCTAATCTATGCAGGTGTCCAAATATAAAACAGACATATGAAGTACTATTCTGAGTGCAGCAAAGACAGAATAGCTCACAAATCTGGTCCCTTCTCACCTCCCTCCTTTCTTGGTGGTCTCAAAGTCAACTTCTAAGATCTCTCTTGGGGTAGAGAGGGTTCCATGATCAAGATCCAGAAAGCATACAGCACAAAGGAAAGGATCAATACATAGGACTATATCAAGTTAGTTTCTGTATTTTAAAAAAAGGCACCCAAAATAAAATAAAGTGAGTAAGAAATTGATAAGGAGAAGATATTTCTAATTCTTAAATGAGCAAGGAATGTGTTTGGGATTATATAATGAGTAACAAATGAACCAGAAAAAGACAAACCTTCCAATTAAAAAAATGGACAAGAGATATAAATAAGCAATTTTTAGAAGAGAGAAACGGGCCAGTTAAGATATGGAAAGATGGTCAATTGCACTAGAAATTAGGAAGTTGTAATTAAAAGAACAATTTCACAAGTATCAGGGAAATGGTTTGTTTGTTTTTTAGATTATATTTATTTTTTTATTAGAGAGGGCAGGTAGGGAGTGGGAGGAGCAGAGGGAGAGAGAAAGAGAGAATCCCAGGCACACCCCATGCTCAGTGCAGAGTCCAATGTGGGGCTCCATCTCAATACCTCGAGGTCATGACCTGAGCTGAAACCAAGAATAAGGTGATTAACCAACTGAGCCACTCAGGCGTCCCAGGGAAATGTTTTAAAAGTCTGATAATAACTATTGCTGCGAAGATGTGGAGAAATTCTGCTATGCTGCTGGTGGGTGTGTCAATCGAGACAAGTATTTTTGAGAACAACTCTCAGTGCCAAGAGAAGGTGAAGCTGCACAGATGTGATGGCCTCTGTGGCAGGAGCCCTCTCCCAGATGTGAGTTGCAGGTACACAAACTAGAGAGAGTCTTCACACGTGCGCAGCAACACGTGTACAAGAGAGCTCATGACAGCGGGTCCCGTAATGGCAAAAATGTGCAAACAGGCTAAATGTCTATCAATATGGAAATAAGTAAGTAAACTGTGGGTAATTCATTCCATAGAATGTTCTTCAAGCATTTAAAACAAATAACTTCAACCTGCTGATATCAATGTAGATAAACACTGAGAACAATTTGGGGTTGAAAAGGCAAGTGACAGAAGGCACAGCACCATCTGCGTAAGGCTGACAGAACAACAGATAATGTTATGTGGGTACATGCATAGGTAGTAAAAGTATGGAAATCTGGACAGAGCATTCCCATCACTTCAAGAAGGTGGTGACCTCAGGGAAGTAAGGAGGGGGCAAAAGTAGGCCAGGCACAATGGGGACAATAGCATATTGGGGACATTTTTGTTTTCATTATAAAAGAAAAGATCGGAGTCAAATATGGCATTATTTGCTAAATCTGGGTGAAGGGTAAATTGATTTTTGTCTTACTATTCTCTGTCCTACATCTTTGAACTTTTTATAATAAAAATAATATATTTTCATGAAGATTACTCTAATTGTGAAATTGAGTAAACTCAGCCATGATTTCTGGTCCAAGTTTTTCCCTTTCGTTGTCCAACTCTTGACCTTCTACTCTGATTGTAAAGGTCTTGCTATATACATGCTCCAGTCACTGTTTTTAAATGAGATGACACATGAGAAAATTCTAGCATGGTGTCTAACACGGGGCAAGCACATCCATTTCTAGTCACACCATCCCACTTGAAAGTTATTCTGCAGCAGTATATGGCATAAAATAAGTGGTATAGTATATATGGGATGTATATGGGGGAAAATCCACATTCAGACTCATTCAGGTGTTTGGCAGAGTTCATGTCCACATAGCAATAGGGTTGGGGTCTTTTTTCCTGGCTGGTTTCTGGCTGGGGTTTTTCCCAGCTTCCACAGGTGGCCTGTATTCCTTGGCTCATTGCCCCTTCATTTCTCAAGCCAGCAACAGTGGGTCGAGCCTTTCCCATGCCTCATGTTCTTCCTGCTTCTTCTAATTGATTCTTCTTCCTCATCTTCTGCTTTTTTGGGCCTATAGTGAGACCACTGGACCCACTTAGATAATTTAAGAGAATCTCTAGGGCTTAATTCCATCTGCAATATTTCTGTTTGTTGTGGAAAGTAATACAGTCATAGTTTCCAGGATGAGGAGATATGGACATGTTTTGGGAGCCATCATACTGCCTACCACACCTTCATTCAATTACTTTGGGAACAACAGTAATGAAAAGAACAATATCAGTGTTACAATCAACAAACAGGATGCCTAGTAAATCCTAGGCCCATGAAAAGAAATCAGGCAATCTGACCCCAAAGCTTGTGTTCTTAACCACTAGGCCACTGCTGAAGTGTTTGAACTACACATTCTGCAATTTGGACAGACAACAGATTGCTATTTTAGTTCAGATTTTCATTATCTCTTGCTAAATTCCTTGTGGTATTCCAGTACAGAAGCGAGGTTTCAGGATGGGTCTGGAGAGATGGAGGCTTGAAAGTCCTTTCCATTTAAAGAGGAAATCTGAATATTTTTACTCACCCAACAGTGACAAAGTCATAGGATTAGGGTCTTACGTATGTCACTTATACACGTAGGATGGGACACAGAATCAATATAAAAGGATTAATCATATACCAAGAACAAACAGAAAATTTGAAGAGACTGATTACCAGCAATAAAATTGAATCAGTAATCAAAAAACTCCCAACAAACCAAAGTCCAGGAGCAGATGGCTTCACAGAATTTTACACAACATTTAAAGAAGAGTTGATACCAACTCAGGAAATGACAGATGTTGGCAAGAATGCAGGGAAAGGGACACCCTCTTATACTGTTGGTGGGAATGCAGACTGGTGCAAACACTCTGGAAAACGGTATGAAGTTTCCTCAAAAAGTTAAAAATAGAACTACTCTATGACCCAGCAATTGTACTACTAGGTATTTATTCAAAAGACGACACTGATTTGAAGGGGCATGTGCACCTCAATGTTTATAGCACCTATGTCCGCTATAGCCAAATTATGGAAAGAATGCAAATGTCCATTGACTAATGAGTGGATAAAGAAGATATATATAATATATATATATAGTAATATTACATTATATGTGGTTATAATGTAATATTATAGTAATACTACATTGGTTATAATGTAATATTATGGTAATATTACATTATATATGGTTGTAGTATTACATTATAATGTAATATTACTCAGCCATTAAAGAATGAAATCTTGTCATTTGTAACAACATGATTAGAATGAAAGGTATTATGCTAAGCAAAATAAAGAGAGAAACACAAATACAGTATGATTTCACGTATATGTGGAATTTAAGAAATGAAACAGATGAACACAGGGGAAGGGAAGGAATAATAAAGTAGGATAAAACAGAAAGGGAGGCAAACCACAAGAGACTCATACATATAGAGAACAAACTGATGTTTGCTGGAGGGGCTGTGGGTGGGGGGATGGGCTAGATGGGTGATGGACATTAAGGAAGACACTTGTTGGGATAGGCACTGGCTGTTGTATGTAAGTGATGAATCACTAAATTCAACTCCAGATATCAATACTACACTATATGTTAACTAACTTGAAGTTAAATAAAAACTTGAAAGAAAAATAAATAAAGAAGAGTTAATACCTATTCTTCTCAAGCTCTTTCAAAAAATGGAAGAGCAAGGAAAGCTTCCAAATTCATTCTATGAGACTGCATTACCCTGATGCCAAAATCAGATAAAGACGTTACAAAAAAAAAAAAAAAAAAAAAAAAAAAAAGAGAGAGAGAGGGAACTATAGGCCAATATCTCTGATGAACATAGATGTAAAAATCCTCAACAAAATATTAGCAAGCCTAATCTAACAAAACATTTAAAAAAATGATTCACCACAATCAAGTGGGATTTATTCCTGAAATGCTAGAGGTGTCCAATATTCATAAATCCATCAATATGATATATCATATTACTGAGAAAAAGGATAAAAATGATATCCTCATTTCAATAGACACAGAAAAAGCATTTGACAAAATACAATATCTACTCATGATATAAACCCTCAACAAAGTAAGTTTAGAGGGAACATACCACAACATAATAATGGCCATATATGAAAAACCCACAACTGATGTCATACTCAACACTGGAAAACTGAAAGCTTTTTCCCTAAAATCAGGAATAAGACTAGGATTTCCCCTTTCACTACTTTTATTCAATGTAGTACTGGAAGTCCAAGCCATAGCCATCAGGCAACTGAAAGGAATAAAATTATCTAACTTGGTAAGGAAGAAGTAAAACTTTCACTATTTGCAGAAGACAAGATATTTTATGTAGAAAACCCTAAAGACTCCATCAAAAAACTACCAGAGCTGGTAAATCAATTCAGTAAAGTCACAAGATATAAAATCAATGTACAGAAATCTGTTGCTTTTCACACTAATAATGAAGCAACAGAAAGAGAAATTAAGAAAACAGCCCCATTTACAATTGTACTAAAAATAACAAAATACTGAGGAATAAACTTAACCAAGAAAGTGAAAGACCTGTACTCTGACAAATACAAAACAATGATACAAGAATTTAAAGAGGACACAAACAAATGGGAAGATATTCCACGTTCATGGATTGAAGGAAAAAATATTGTTAAAATGTCCATACTACCCAAAGCCATCTGTACATTTAATGCAATCCCTATCAAATTAGCAACAGCATTTTTCACAGAGCTAGAACAACAACAACAAAAAAACCCTAAAGTTTGTGCGGACCCCTAAGAAACCCTGAATAGTCAAACCAATCTTGTAAAAAGAAAACAAAGCTAGAGGCAGAACAATTCCAGACTTCTAGTTTTACTGCAAAGCTATACTAATCAAAACAGTGTGGTACTGGCACAAAAACAGACTCATAGATCAATAGAATAGGATAGAAAGCCCAGAAATAAACCCACGATTGTATGGTCGATTAATCTTCAATAAAAGATGCAAGAATATGCAATGGGAAAAAGCCAGTCTCCTCAACAAATGGTGTTGGAAAACTGGACAGCTACATGCAAAAGAATGAAATTGGATCACTTTCTTACACCATACACAGAAATAAACTCAGAATGGATTAAAGACCTAAATGTGAGATAGGAAGCCACTAAAATCCTAGAAAAGAACACAGGCAGTAATTTCTCTGACATCGGCCGTAGCAACATTTTTCGAGATAGGTCTCCTGAGGCAAGGGAAAGAAAAGCAAAAATAAACTATTGGGACGACATTAGAATAAAAATCTCCTGCACAGTGAAGGAAACAATCAATAAAACTAAAAGGCCACCTACTGACTGGGAGAAGTGAGTTGCAAATGACAAATCTGATAAAGTATTACTATCCAAAATATATAAAGAATTTACACAATTCAACACCCTAAAAACAAATAATCCAGTTAAAAAATAGGTAGAAGGCACGAACAGATATTCCTCCAAAGAAGACACCCACCCAGATGGCCAACAGACACATGAAAAGATATCTGCTCAACATCACTGATCATCAGGAAAATGCAAGTCAAAACCACAATGAGATACCATCTCACACCTGTCAGATGGCTAAAATGAAGAGCACAAGAAACAGCAAGCGTTTGGTGAGGATGTGGAGAAAAAGGAACGCTCATGTACTGTTGGTGGGAATGCAAACTGGAGCAGCCACTCAGGAAAATAGTATGGAGGTTCCCTTAAAAATAGATCCATCCTGTCTTGCTAATTTTGGCCATTCTAACTGGTGTAAGGTGGTATCTCAATGTGGTTTTAATTTGAATCTCCCTGATGGCTAGTGATGATGAACATCTTTTCATGTGTCTGATAGCCATTTGTATGTCTTCATTGGAGAAGTGTCTGTTCATATCTTCTGCCCATTTTTTATAGGATTGTCTGTTTTGTGTGTGTTGAGTTTGAGGAATTCTTTATAGATCCTGGATATCAAACTTTTGTCTGTACTGTCATTTGCAAATATCTTCTCCCATTCCGTGGGTTGCCTCTTTGCTTTGTTGACTGTTTCCTTTGCTGTGCAGAAGCTTTGATCTTGATGAAGTCCCAGAAGTTCATTTTTGCTTTTGTTTCCTTTGCCTTTGGAGACATATCTTGAGCAAGACAGGAAACAACATGTGTTGGAGAGGTTGTGAAGCGGAACCCTCTTAGACTGTTGGTGGGAATGCTAGTTGGTGCAGCCACTTTGGAGAACAGTGTGGAGATTCCTCAAGAAATTAAAAATAGAGCTTCCCTATGACCCTGCAATTGCACTACTGGGTATTTACCCCAAAGATACAGATGTAGTGAAAAGAAGGGCCATCTGTACCCCAATGTTTATAGCAGCAATGGCCACGGTCACCAAACTGTGGAAAGAACCAAGATGCCCTTCAACGGACGAATGGATAAGGAAGATGTGGTGCATATACACTATGGAGTATTATGCCTCCATCAGAAAGGATGAATACCCAACTTTTGTAGCAACATGGACGGGACTGGAAGAGATTATGTTGAGTGAAATAAGTCAAGCAGAGAGAGTCAATTATCGTATCGTTTCACTTATTTGTGGAGCATATGTTATTGTGGAGCATAACAAATAACATGGAGGACAAGGGGTGATGGAGAGGAGAGGAGAAGGAGAGGAGAGGAGAGGAGAGGAGAGGAGAGGAGAGGAGAGGAGAAGGGAGTTGAGGGAAATTGGAAGGGGAGGTGAACCATGAGAGACTATGGACTCTGAAAAACAATCTGAGGGTTTTGAAGGGGTTGGGGGGGTGGGAGGTTGGGGGAACCAGGTGGTGTGTATTAGGGAGGGCACAGATTACATGGAGCACTTGGTGTGGTGCAAAAACAATGAATACTGTTACGCTGAAAAGAAATAAAAAATTAAAAAAAATAGATCCATCCTAGGAACTAGTAATCATACTAGTGGATATTTACCCAAAGAATACAAAAAACGCTAACTAGGTGAATTAGAAAAAGGAGTGCACTTGTTGGGGTATCTGGCTGGCTCAGCTGGTTAAGTGTCAGACTTGATTTTGGCTCAGGTCATGATCTCAGGGTGGTGAGATAGAGCTCTGTGTCAGGCTCTGTGCTCAGTGCAGTCTGCTTGTCCTTCTTCCTCTGCTTCTCCCCCTGCTCTCTCTCTCTTTAAATAAATATAATCTTTAAAAGAAAAAGGAGTACACTTGTAATGAACACCAGATGATGTAGGAAATTATTGAATCGCTAAATGGTACACCTGAAACTAATATAACATGGTATGTTAACTACTGAAATTTAAATAAAAAACTTAAAAGACCCCACTAATTTGAAAGGATACATGCACCCCTATGTTTATTGCAGGATTATTTACAATAGCCACATTATGGAAGCAGTCTAAGTGCCCATCAGTAGATGAATGGGTGAGAAGATGTGACATATATATATATACACACACACATATATGTATATATACATATATATACACATACATACGATGGAATATTACTCAGCCATAAAAAATGAAATCTTGCCATTTGCAACAACATGGATGGAGCTAGAGGGTATTACGCTAAGTGAAATAAATCAACCAGAGAAAGACAAATAGCATATGATTTCACTCCTATGTGGAATTTTAGAAACAAAACAAGCAAATTAAAAAAAGAGAGAGAGAAACACAAAGCAAGAAACAGATTCTTAACTACAGAATTAAGGGTAACCAGAGGGGAGGTGGTTGAGGGGGACACAGGTGAAATAGGTGATGGGGATTAAGGAGTGTAGTTGTTTTGATGAACAATGGGTGATGTATAGAAGTGCTGAATCACTATATCATATACCTGAAACTAATATTATTACACTGTATGTTGACTACCATGAATTTAAATAAAAAACTTAATAAAAGAAAGTATTAATCACAGAAAATGGTCACTATGCATAAACTGAAAACAGTTGATTATAGAATAGAAATCAATTACAATTTATCAAGGACCTAGTAAGTACTAGGCACTGTGCTAGGCATCTGGGATATAAAGTGGATAAAACAGACACTTCACACCCCTCTGGCCCCTGACCAGGGCTTATATTCTATAGGTTCCTCAGAGACTGACAATAAACAATAGGCACTGAAAGTAAGTAATTACATTAGAAATTAGAAATTAGAAAGAGATAGAATTCTTGGAGTTGTTAACATGAGATTAAAGTCAGGAGATGAATGAGATCACCAAGGGAGGGAGCATAAAAGCAGCAGAAGGGAGTCCCTAGGGTATTCTGACTTTGCAGAGGTGAGGGACAAGCAAAGGAATCTGAAAAGGAGAGCCTGGGGCAGTAGGAAGTAAACCAAGAGAGAGTGGTGTCCCATGAACCAATGCCAGAACTGAAGATTGGCCATTGGCTTTAATGATTGGAAGTCACTGGTTACTGTGAAGAGAGCTCTTTCTGTGGGGTCAGGGAGCAGAGAAAATCCACTGGACTGGATTTAGGACCTCGTGGGAGGGGAGGAATTAGTCTCTGAGAAGAAACACTGTTTTTAGAAGTTTTCTTGCCAAAGAGAGCAGAGAAATGGGGTATGGCTTTGGGGATTTGGAGGTTATTAATTTTATCAAATGTAAGACAAATAATGGCACGTTCATTGGCTGATGGAAACGATCCAGTATAAAGGAGAAAGTTCGAAGGACGTGGGAAGGGAAGAATTGCTGAAGCATTGTTTTTGAGTAGCTAAAAGGGATTGGGTCAAGTACCACAAGAGTGAGGATTGGATTTGGACAGAGCACAGGATAAGAGAGCTATCCATCAGTGGGGTGAAGGACATGGACTCTTGAGTAATTCTAATATCTCCTGGTCAGAGAAAAGTACCTCTCTCTCTGTGAGATCACCACACCAGCAGAAGGAGTGTTCCGTGTCTGGGAGGCTGGATTCTTTTGGTGACCTTAACACTGCTTTTGCTAGATCTAAGTAAGCTTCCTTAAGGCTTCTACCTGTTTTTGTTTTTGTTTTTGCCAGGAAAAGTTCACTCAGCATGTTAGAATAGCTAACCTTCCTAGGCAAAGATAGCTATCTGATTCCCTTCTAGACCTGTGTCTGGATTATTTGAAAGATAAAATAGGCATGTACTTTCAGTTCCACTGACAAAGCAAGGACATGAAAAGAGAGGTATGGGGAGGGAGAGGAGAGAAGAATTCAAATTAACTGACTGTATTCAGCATTTGGCCATTTAGAAAGCCCAAGTGAAGTTACTCTGATTTCTGCATGCAAGCAAATTTAGTATTTAGTATTCTCAGCTAAGCATTGTTTTGTTTTTAATTACAGAAGGAAGGGCACCATAATGTGTCCATGCTTAGGATTTCTAAACATCATAATCTAGTCCTGTTTAAACCAGCTTCCTTTGAGGAAAAGAAATCCATAGCCACAGATTCTACCCCAGACTATGCAAACAGATCTTTGTCAAGTGCCTATCCCAAGGGGGAATGAAAAAGTCCACCTGTAGCTTAACTTTAATTCATCACCTCCATGAGAATAATAATAGAAAATGTACATTCTACAATAGCGGCATAAATGGCACATGTTCAGTCTAAATGAAGCTTTGTACTTTGTAAAATCCAGTTGCATCGAAGCCTTACGAAGCTCTAGACCTGGACACGTGGCTTCGCAAATGGCATCTAAGTTTACAGGTGGGTGCCTCTTGCTGTTCACACAGGAAACACAGCTTTCTCTCTGTGGCCCTCTTAATGAAGTCACTTCACTTGATCACACATGCAATCATTTATAATCTTTTTACCAAATTGTATTCTCCAGAAAAGGGTGGTGGGCATGGACAGTGGACCTACTTTTCTTGATGGTGGACCTTTTGAGGCGACAGAAGGCAGGTCTAGGAAAGAGGATGGTCAATATGAGGGTATTAACAGAAGACAGAAAACAGAGGGGGGCAGTTGGGCAGTAAGCAAGAGTAGGAACAAATTCAGTTCACACTTGCTATGTGCTGTAGCAACAGAGAACAATAACACACATTTCTTGCCCTTGAGTTGATGGTTTAGAACAGAGGTCCTCAATCTTTTGAGTCATACCTGTTAGATAATATGCCACATCCTCAACCCACTCACCTTATTAGTAAAGACACTTCTAGACCATGACACTGACAGGATACTCTCCTCCTGTTCTTCCACTGCCTTCTGTTGGGGACATTCCTGCCAACTTCCCCATCCCCATTTCATACCTCCCCCAGGGCACAGTAGTTATAGGGTTAGGTTGATCCGAACCCATTCCCAGCTCTGGAAGCAGGCTCTGATTGACTTAAGCAAACTTGTGAACATTCTGTTTGGTTCAGGGGAAGGCATGTGATCTATGTTTTCCTGGAGAAAAAGCCAGGACTGTGGTTCAGTGGTTGGGTAGAGGGGTAGCGTAAGGAAGAGAAGCTCTTTTTCCCAGATGCAGGGAATGTGGGTGTGGATGTGAAACCCAGGACTGCTGCTGTCATTGTGCTCCCCTGAGTGAAGCAAGCTAGAGCTAAATTCAGCACAACTGAGAGAATTAGAGATCAGAGGAGCTGGAGTGATATGCAAACATGTCTGAAGTCCATGTAACATGTGTATAAACATATCAATTCTTTCTCTCTCTCTCCCTTTTAATTTCAGGGGCTAATACATTCCTTTTATTGTTTAACCCATTTTGGGTTGGGTGCTGGGAACTTACTACCAAAAGCAACAGTATACATAACAAGTCTTTCCATGCTGTGGCTAAGAACTTCTGGTTTCAAGAAGTTCAAATACGTTACTAGTTGGACAGATGAAATAGATCATAATATGCTTGTAATAATGATTATCATTACACACAACATAGTTCCATCCATTGTATGTACATATGTATATATTATGTATATATAAATAATAGAAATATATAAAATCAGAAAGTATTTAGAAAGATGTCCTTGCCTTGGAGGGAGAAGTAGTAGTTGGGGTATGCAGCAAAGGACACAGGAGACAGAGAAAGAAAATTCCAGATAAGAAACTACTTTTACTTCCTAATTGGCTTTCAAATATAAAGACTTACTTGAGGAGCCTTCCAATCACAAAGCTAACATTCAGGAAAGGTAATGGGAGAGGCATGCTAGCGGGAGAGAAAGCACCTGCGGAGAGTAGGTGGTCTGTATGACCTGAAAATACTGAATCCTTCGGGGGAGGCTACTACTCAGGGCTTCTGGTGTGGGACAGATAGCTCAGAGGTCTGGGGTTTTGAAGCAGCTGGTGGGTATAGTATACATTCAGTCACTAACTGAAAAACGAGTGTTCCAGGAACACAGGAAGCTAGTTTGCATGAATGTAGCATTTCTAAACCAGCACCCCAGGGGTTCTTCCAGAGAAGGCAGCATCTGAGGCTCCGGCATTTTAGTTGATTGAAATAAGACATGACACCTTTTGCCATGTCCTCAATTACGATGTTCAAGTCCTTCCTTCAGAATCTACCCCCTTCCTGTCATTTCCGTCATTTTTCTCCTTTCCTTCCCCTTCTCTGTGGATGTGGTTCTTTATGTATGGATCTTCCTCTTTTACTTGAGATCATTTAATGATGGGGGCCTTAGATATGCTTTATGCAAGTTCAGCCTGAGCAGCTCTAGCAGTTTCTTGAACTTAACTGCATTTGGGAAAATTTTAATATTTCCAGGAAATTGCCTGAGTCAGTGCAAGACTCAATGATAAAACATATCCTGTAAGTCCTGTATACAACGTGGAGGCAGAGGCAAGACAAAGCAATTCTCCAGCTGTTTAAATAATGAGTACAGGATTCCCTTCAGGGGGTTCTTTCGCTTTGGAAAGAAAGTTAAGGCAGGATGGAGAGGGTAGGAAGCTTGCACGATGCCTGGAAAGTTAAGTGGGGAAAGAAGACTGGGTGGTGGTAGGAAGCCCTCTAAGCAGTATGAGGACAGATCTTGGGAAAGACCTTTGGCATCAAAGGAGAAAGTCCCCTGGTCTTCATTTTTCCACACACAACTTTGTCAGGATCTAAGACAGCTGTGGGAAAAGCAAAGAGTGCAGTGTTTGAGAACTCCAAAGAACAAAATGAATCTGGCTTTTCAGTCTCAAAATCCCTCCATTCATCTTGCAGTTATTCGAATGAGGATGGACCAAGTCACCCCTTCCACGTATGTGGCTGGGTAATGTCTTAGAAATAAGACACATTTTTTAAAAGAAAAAAAGAAAGAGAGAGAGAGGGAAGAAAACCATAAGAGACTCTTAATGATAGAGAACAAACTGGGGGTTGATGGAGGGAGGTGGGTGGGGAATGGGCTAGATGGGGGATGGGCACTAAGGAGGACACTTGTTGTGATGAGCACGGGGTTTTGTATGGAAGTGATGAGTCACTGAATTCTACCCCTGAAACCAATACTGCACTGTATGATAACTAACTAGAATTTAAATAAAAATTTGAAAAGAAAAAAAAGACATAAAATACCTTCTGTCCCTGGTTATAAATGCTCAGATTTCTAGGGTAGCACAGGACTAGCAACCTTGAGTCTCTCAGTTTCACATAGAGCTATACTTGATCTCACAACTTTGTTAGGGAACCAGCCTGCCTTCTTTCCCTCTTGCTTCCTTTCTCCCTCTTTCCTTCTCTCCCTCCCTGCCTTCTGCTATTCATTCAAGCAACGGCTCAGAGAGTACTGACGAGTGTCAAACCCTGTAACAGGTGCTGGGGGTAGAGAGGGAAACATTAAGGCATCATTTCTGCCTCAGAGGAGGTCATTCCATAGTTCAGAACAAGAGTACTTCAATTATAACAGGGAAAGATGAGGGCTCAGAAGGACACAGCACAGTGGGGGCCCAAGCTAACAGTGGAGTGTTGCTGTCCTCCTAGCTGAGGTAGGGTAGGGGACACCTCCCCAAATGCCTCTGCAGAAACAGCTTGCAGAATTTTCACATTTCCTTTCACATACTACCAGTCGGAGAGGAAACTGGTATTGTTTTTTGTTTATTTATTGAGGAGAGGGACAAGTCCTTTGGTCATTTCTCTATTAAAAAAAAAAAAGCCCATGAAAACACACATCCTTTGTTTCTACAATTCTATTTCTAGAAATCTGGCCTCAGATGCTTTCTAAAGAATATACAAGGATAAGAGTGTGAGTTCATTACCACATTGTTTGTAACAGTAACAAACTGTAAGTAACCTAAACGTCCAATTATAGGGAAATGGTTAAATAAATTACAGAATGCTGTATAGCAGCTTAAGAGAATAACATAGAGTTCCACGTACTGAGTGAAAAGAGATTGTTGAATAAAACAGCATGCTGTCGAATAGTTTATATAATCTGATTCCAATTATAATTTTAAAAACCGTACACACATACACATACCACATTATCTATCATCTATCTATCTTCCAACCTAATTATTTAGAAAAAGCATGAAAAATGTGCACAACTTTTTCACAGTCTCTATTTCTAGGGAAGGGAAAACGGTTGGAACAGGTATAGGGTAGATAAAAAGGATAGTAACTTTGACTTCATATAATGCTGTATCATTTGAATTTTTTTATACCAAGCTATATTCATGCAATACTCTTGTGAAAACATAAAAATTACACTTTAAACTTCAATGGCATACCACTTTAGGCAGCAGGCAGGAGTATCAAGCCAGCCAGGTGGTGAATGGTTGGCAAGTTTCCGCTGCACAGGGGTGGCCTTGAACATTTTGAACATTCCTATAAAGAGAAAGGCTTCAGACCTGACCTTTCAAAGTCAAACCTAGGATTCTAGGGAGTTAGTTAGCCAGGTGGCAAACCTCAGGCAAACAAGTGAGACCTCCGAGTGAAACATCTTGGTTCTGTCTCTGTAGTGCCCAGGGACAATTTGCAAAGAAGAAAGCTCAGTTAATATAACTACCAAACTGGACCTATCCCCATAGAGCTCCATGACCACATCAGTCCAACTAGTTATACTTGTTATCATGCAGACAATATGCCCAATTATTAGACTGAGACATTCCCTTTTTCACCAGTAGCTGACCCTTCTTGCACAGGCATACGGAAAATGTGCTTGGCGCTCCTCTGCTATGAACTTAAATTGTCAGCTTCTCCTTTGTTCTGACGATCTTTGACACTGCTTCTTGGCAGGAGGATGGAGGGGGCCAAAGGACTTCTCAGCTCAAGAGACGAAATTGATCCAGCTTTCAGAGAAGGAAAACTGACCTTTAGAGTCTGACAGACCTAGATCAGAGTCCTGACTGCCCTCATAGGCTCTGTGACTGCGGGCAAGTTCCTTGACCTCTCTGGGCCTCAGTTTCCCTATCTGTAAACGGGGGTAGTGTATTCTGAAGTTCAGTTCCAAAGGATTAAATGCACCTAGCACAGCGCCTGCCAGGTCTCCCCGCATCCTTGTAAGCATACTGAGGAAAAGCATTGGTGTTTGTTTTTAAAACAGAATCATCCTGAAATTATCATCTGGTCCAGAGGTTTCCTTCTTGGTTGCTTTTTTAAAGTGAGCAAAGACCTCTTTTCTGGCTCAAAAGAAGTCTTGGGGTTTAAGCTAAAGGCAGCTTGGCTTTTGGGCAGGGTGGGGTCAGCAGAGCTTGGGGGTGTCCTAGTGGGATTCTGTTTCCTGCAGCATATCCATGTCTTCAAAATACCTGGTAAATACCAAAAGCAAATTTCAACAAGCTGGTAATTCCAGGGGAAACAGGATTTCAGACTGTTTACTGAGAAGACACCCAGGTGGGCACTGACTATTTGGTCTGATTTTTACCACCGGGGACAATTTTACTTTATAA
Organism: Lontra canadensis; assembly: GCF_010015895.1. NCBI lineage: Eukaryota > Metazoa > Chordata > Mammalia > Carnivora > Mustelidae > Lontra > Lontra canadensis. The sequence goes on along the minus strand of NW_022631143.1, from coordinate 1,527,268 downwards.
TCCTCCCAATTCTCTTGCTACCGCAGTGAGATTCCTTTTGGGGTTAGAGCCCAGGCCTGCCATTCTGTGGGCTCGAAGGAGACCCACCCACTTCCCGGTCGTCTTTGGAAGACAGAATAACAAGGGCAGGTATAAAAAGTATATTCAGCTCTTGTGTCTGGAAGAAGACCAACTTAAAATATGGGGAAGAGGGCATCGTATTAAAAGCCTCGTTTAGAACAGTGCCTTTCTATATCCAGGGGAAGAAATGAGAGCTTTTATGAAGGTGCCTGTATTCCTGCCCACTGGAGCTTCCCCATAAATTGCTACCCCTTGTGTGGCTGGGGCAACCATCGAGGTGAGTGGGAGGCTTCCTGGGAAATCCTCTCCACAGAGCTGCTTGGCCAGGCTGAGGAATGAGCGGGCAGACGGAGGAAGCTCATTGGCTGCTCTGTTGTAGAACCTGAGCTTTAATCTACACTGTCAGGCTCCGGAACTGGGGAGGTCACAGGAAGTCCTAGGGATTCCATGACACTGCTGGCAGCTGGAGGGACTTGGGCTAGCATCTGAACCTCTTCGCAGCCTCAGTTTCCTTATCTACAAAATGGGAACAACAAGCTGTTCCTCAGAAGCGAGTTGTAAGGATTCCATGAGGTCATGGACCCAGCGTTTGGCCTACAAGGCCCATGCATAGTAAATGCTGACACAGGGTTATCTGCCAGGGGGCTGATTCCTGGCAGGATGAGTCCCAGATGCCTACCATGGCAGCCTTGGCTAGGCATTAAGGCCATTTCATCCTAGGAGGGAACGGAGGCTCAGGACCCTCAAATGCCTGACTCACATGAGTAAGTGGCACAGGTAACTTGCTGCTGTCAGGTTAGTTCTCTGATACCCATGACACCGTTAACCCATCCCCTTGGTAGAGGTGGGAAGCTGGACATCAGCAGATGGTGAGAGACCTGTTGTGGAGACAGCACTTTCTCCCAGGTTCGCACACGGGAGGCCCTGTAACAGTCTCCTGTCAGCCTCCCTCTTCACGACCCCCTTCCTGTAGGTGCCCATGAAGAACAAGACCATCTCCTTCCTCCTGGTGAGAGGGCACCCTGGCTGCTGGGGCCGAGCCGGCAGAGGCAGCCGCACTGGAGAGTCTAGAGTTCAGGATCAACCTGAGCATGAGCCAAGGTGGACTCAGGCCCTGTGACTGCTCAGCTGTGGCAGAGCACTAATTCTGGAGTCCTCCGCATGACAGGAAGCTGTCTCTCAGGGAGTAAGTCTAGCTCAGCATGCAGCTGTGTGGATGCTCAGGGCCTGGGGAGAGCAGAAACCTCTGCCAGGCAGTTGAGGGGGGGGAAAAATTGGAAAAGGTCAAGAAGAAATGCCCCTGTAAGAGATTTTAAACCTTTTTGGTATTTCATGCACAATGATGATATATTCTGCTCTGTGGGCTGGATCTGTACAAATCCACAGAACTTTCTAGATGAAATCTTTTTTGTGTGTGTGGCAGTCTCTGTCGTTTTTTCAACAACATTCACTATGACCCTAACTGATGCTGGGCACTTGCTGGGTGCTCCGTAGAGCAGGGAACCTGGCAGACCCCATCTTAGCTCTCAGGGAGCTCATGTTCTAGAAGGGAGACAGGCATTAAATATTAAACATGTGCTTAAAAGTATCATTATGTGAATTATACTAGGGATTAGCATCATGAAGGAAAAGGCAAAGAATGGAGGAATCTGATCTAATGGAGGAGAGGGTAGATAGTGAGAGAAGCCTTTAGGGAGAAAGTGATATTTAAGCTGAGGCTTGAAATGTACACGGAGGTTGGCCAGGCGAAGTGGGTGGAACGGACTCATCATTCACTGGATGATTCGATACTTATCAAATACTTCTTATTGCCAGGCACTGTTTTAGAATATTAGGAAACACTAGTGAGCAAATACAACAAAAATTGCTATGCTCATAAATTCCTAGTTGTGCTGAGTTTCTATTGCTATGTAACCAACCACCTAAAAACCGAGAGGCTTAAAGTGGCCATTTATTTTGCTCAGAATGTGTGTGTCAGGCAATTGGGAAGGCTTTTTCTGGCTTGTTCATCTCAAAACAGAATCACTGGGGCTTCACTGGCATGACCAAATCCCGGTCTGATGCTGACTCATGGCCAGGAGATCTGCTGGGGTTGTCACCGACCTGTCTGTAAGGTTTTGGCATTATGACTGAGCATTCCAAGAGACCTGAGAAGAAGCAGCTACTGCAGCCTCTTCTCCCTTTCTCCTCCTCCCCTCCCTGTTTCACTTTCCTTCTTTCTCTTCTTCTTTTCTTCTCTTCCCTCTCCTCCCCCACTTCCTCCTCCATTATCGTCCTCCTCATCCCTGCCTCCTCCTCCTCCTTCTCCTCTTCCTCCTTTGCCTTCTCCTCTTCCCTCTTTTTTAAAAAAAATATATTGACTTATGCTTCAGGTCTTCTTATGATCTAGCCTCAGAAGTCCCAAAATGTCACTTCTGCCACATCTACTGGTCAAACAAATCACTGAGGCCAACTCAGATTCAAGGCAAGGGGAATTAGATTCATCCTCTCAATACAAAGAGTTTACAAAGACTTTGAGGCCACTGTTAGCCTATCACACAAGCAGACACATTAGTATGTGATATTAAAAAGGTCAGTTGAAGGTCAGTCAAGTATGAGTAGGGACTCTGATTCTCTAAGTTCAAAGGCAGGTACAGTGTGTGGAAGAGTCTAGAACTCTTAACATTTATATTTATTTAATTCACTTTGGAAACAGTGAGCCAGTGACCATTAATTGGGCACCTCTGATATATGCCTATGTAGCAAGGGTCAGCAAACTGGTCTGCAGACCAAACATGGCCTTCTACTTGTTTTGTAAATAAAGTTTTATTGAAACACAGCTATGCCTGTTTGTTTACTTTTTGTCTGTGGCTGCTTTCACACTATAATGGTGAATCTGAATATTTTCAACAGAGGCTATCTGGTTCACAAAGCCTAAATTATTCACTATTTGGCTTTTTACAGAAAAAGTTTGCTGATCCCTGCTATGTGGCTTCTATTAAATAAACAATGATGTGCCAGGTGCTGAGCTAGGTCTTTCTATACATTAAGTCATTTGATCCTCATGGAAGGTGTTATCTTCTATACTGACGTTGTTTCTGCAGAGAGGAGACTAGAGGCAAAGTTAGGGAAATAGTAACAGTAAGGCAAAGATGGATATAGGGAAGGAAACCCAAGGAGAGTTGCAGTAGCCCAAACAGTTACCTCCCAAAGATGTCCCTACTCTGATTTCGAGAGTCAGGAATGTGTTATGTCACATGGCAAAAGGGAATTAAGGTTGGAATGTGGATGGAATTAAGGCTGCTAATCAGTTAGTGTTAGAATAAGGAGATAAAATCTTGGATTATCTAGGTGGGCCAAAGGCAATTGCAAGGGCCTTCAGAATGGAAGAGGGAGGTAGAATAGGACTTGGAGTCAGAGATTTGAAGACACTACACAGCTGGCTTAGACACTACACAGCTGGCTTTGAAGATGGCAGAAGGAGCTATGAACTAAGAAATCAGAAGGTCTCCAGAAGCCAGAAAAATCATGGTAACAGATTTTCCGCCAGGGTCTGCGGAAGGAAGGCAGGTCTGCTGACACCAACTTCTGACCTCCCAAATCACAAGATATTATATTTACATTGTTTTAAGCCTAAATTTGTGGTGATTTGTTACAATAGTAATAGAAATCTCATATAGGATACAATCCATTGGGTCATTATAGTGCAATCCCATGTGCTTCAACAAGGGAGGGAGGCAAGGACGTTCTGATAAAGACTAAATTCTTAAAGGATATGTCCTATCTGGCAACACTCCCATCATTAAATAAAAACAAGGGAGAGTAGCCCAAGGGAAACATGTAGGGTTCCTTAATAGCTCTTACTGTTCCCAATAATACCAATGTCATCTATCATAACTGAGCACTTACTATGTTACAGGCACTCTGCAGACATCTCTACTCTTTATAACAACTCCATGACATAGATTTTGGTTTCTATTTTTCTATATAAACAATAACTCAGAGAAAGTAAGTGATTTACCCAAGGTTATATATGTAGTAAGGGAATCCGAACTCATATTTCATTTGATTATACATCATTATTGGGTCAACCTAACCATGGATTTTCTTTACACTTTCACATTATTTGGGGAGAGGAAAGAGAGGTCATAAACCGCATGGGGAGAGATATTATTCATCCTGGTTATCACCTAATCCCTCTACCTAGAACATTATCTAGTGCACAGTAGGCATTCCACAGATACATTTTTTTCAATGGATGGATAGATGGATGGATGAAAACTCTGATGGAGGAAGATGGGACCCAGATTAGAATCAAAGTACCTGAGAACTGGAAGTGACTTTAGAAATGGTTTAACCCATTCCTTTATTTTTATAGGTGGGCAAACTGTGGCCCAATGAGTGGAAAAGAGTGAATCCATGAGGGCTTAAGAAGTGCTGTGCTGACTGACAACGGTTAATTTTGGATGAATATACATTTATGAAGAGTGGGTTATTGGATTCCACAGAATGGAAGGTCACATGTAGCTGATTCCATTCTAGATATTTTAAGCTGAGCTTTAGAAAATAAAGGTTAATGTGGGTCATTCCACTATCTCACTTTCAAGATTAGTCATCGTCTGTAGACAGTAGGAGGACAGGGGATGCCCAAGCAGATACAAAATGGGGAGAGAGCACAGCCACTGACTTTTCAAGCTGATCCTTTTCTGAAACCCTGGGTGAAATCAGAGGCACTATCTGATCTTGGAAAATAGTACAGTTTTCACTGAAGTTTCATGGTATTACACTTGTGGAAGTATGCAAATCTGAGAAGAATGAGGTTGAAGGAATAGGTGGGCAGAGGGGATAGTTGAAAGCAGGCTTTGTAAAAGTAGAAACAGAATGGAGCAGAAGGGTCTTTTCTGTTCAGGAAAGCGAAGACATGTGGAACACCTGGGACAGATGAGAACATACCTACTAACCATGGCTGAGCACTTGGTACACTGTTATGAGCTCCAGAAGGCCCTGTGGGTTTTATAGAGGGCAATCATAAGAGCAGAGACAGGACTGGGGCTAGAAAATGATTGCATCATTTTCTAACCATCTTAACTTTATCTATTGTGTTAGAAAAAGGTGACAGCATTTCAATCAGTTGAATGAAAAGGCCAAAGTTTTCTCTTTGTTCATTGTAAAGAAAATGTATATAATAATTCAAAGATGTGCTTTCTGGATTTTGGATTTAGGATGGTTTAGGAGGCTCTTAATTTGGAGAATTTTTTTTTCCAAAGTACAAAGGACTTGATATGATAATACCATGAGATAGAGAACATCAGACAGAAGTAATTCATCTTCAAAGGGACATAACACAGTCATGGCTAATAACTTGAACTTCAAGCCAAAATGGACCATCCTTTACTTGCTGTGGACATGGGCGAAGTCATATCTCAGGTTCTTCATCTATGAAAAGGGAATACTTATGTAACCTTTTCAAAGGATTGTTTTCAGGATTAATGCATGTGGTGCCTAGCACATACTCACTAAATTTATGTTGTGTGTATCTGTTTCTAAGCTCTCTGGTGATGTTTTGAATCATTTCAGATATTTTTGTGAAGCTGTTGTGTAGTTAGGCATACCTGCCTCTCTGATTTTTTTTTTTTTTTTTATTTGGGTAAATTGTGTCCAGAGGAAGAGGCAAAAATAAAGTAACACTCATCGTCTAGCTTTGTAGCCAAAGGAGTCCTGGAGTAGAAAATGACAAATCAGTGTGTGTGCATGTGTGTACATGCATGTACCTGTGCGTGTGTGTACACAGTGCAGCCCCAGCCACTCAGGGTGTATGCAGGGATCTCATGTCTGCTTTCCCAAATGCACAGCTAACCACCTCACCCTGAGGACTGGTGCCTCTCTCTGCCTTTGCACACTGTAAACAGCAATTTTCCTCTGGTCTTCCCTCAATTCAGGCTTCTTTTTACAGAGACAAACACACACACCTTTTATGTAGCCAGCCTGGGATCTTTCCTCATGGAAAGTGGACCCCAGGCAAATGTGGGTTAGTTCCTTGACCAAATACCAGTATGTGCTTTATTTACAAGGATCTGATGAACAAAACCAACAAAGGTGCTCCAGAGAGAGGCAGGCTGCGCTGACCCCAGGTAAAAACAACAACAACAACAAACAATTGAAAAGGCAGCCTTCCTGGCAGTCCTATCCTGGTGTCTGACTGATGAGTCTGCTGATTAAATTCTTAACCCATACCTATTTGGGGCTTACGTCAGTTTTGCGTCTTTGATCCTTAATTTTGCAGTGCTTCAGTTCTCAATTTATTTTTTTTTTCAGTAAACAGCATAAATGACTCATCGACAGGAAATGTGGATAAATAGTCAACTTAACTGAAAAATACAAATAAATGTTATCTTTCTTTTGTGGGGAGGATTGGCTTAAAGGGGAAGGTGCCTTGGGAGGAGAGGCTGTGGTTGCCCGGATTTTGCCTTCTGTGGGTTCTAACCCCTTTCCCTCTGGGATGGGGATGGCATGAGCCCTGCTGCTTAGGAGACAGCTGGCCATGTGGGGAGTTCGGGATGACTGGTGTCAAATTGGCAGTCTCTTCATTAGGAGCTTAAGTGATTTTTGAATCTGACAAGCACACGTGTGTGTGTGTGTGTGTGTGTGTGTGTGTGTGTGTGTGTGTTGGTGTGTTTTGGGTAACCCCCATGAAGGATGGATCTTTCTCATCACGCACAAGACTAATACTGTGGCCTCATCCTTATACAGGGAGATCTAACTGCACACTACACAGACAACAATCGAGCACTAATAAACATGCCACGCAAGTACTGAATGAGAATTCGCATCCAGACGGAATCGTTACCATATGGGCACAGGCCTGTGAACATGAAGACATTTTCTTGATTCCCATGTCCACATGCCCTTTGATTCTGAAATCTTCCTGATTTCTATGTCAACAATTTTGTTAGCAGGGCAATCCCAGGGAACAGTTGCAAGAACCTGTCTTGTATCTCTTGGCCGAGATGAAAGTGATGAAAGTGGGGTGGGTGACACAAGGGCTGTAGAAAGAGCACTTTTCCATATTTCATGTCTGGGCTATGTCCAAGTTTCAAAGTTCAGGAGGCCCCCTGAGCATGCTGGACAGACCTGACTCCATGACTTATGAACAATGTAAATATTTCTTTTCCTTTGCTCAGGCCTGGGGAATCAACTCCCTTGCTCTCCCCCTACCCCTGGTCGCAACCTCCTAGCAGGTCCCTGTGGTGGGTATGTCCCCGTCTCTGCCATCTGTGATAGCCCCAAGAACTTGTTCGGATGCCATATGGGCGGGGAGACTTTTACAGGGAGTTTCCTTCATGAGGGCCTTTTGCCACTGTGTCTAGAAAATAGGAACCTTCAATTGATCCTCTGATACTGAAAATCTAGACGTCTGCTACACGCAAAATAAAATTCAGGGCAACAGGTTATCGAGGTCTGATGAAATAGAAATACAGTTTTGTTCTGTTTTACAGAAATAAGAAATACTAAGATTAAAAATTTCAATTTGAAATTTACTTAAAAGTATCTAGAATTACAATTATGGTAACTATCTTTTAAAAAATAATAATACAGGGAAAATTGGCAAAAGGTGGAGGGGAATCCAAGACCCTTCCTACAAACCCAAATGACATTAGTAAACACTGAAATATCAGGGTGCAGTGTCTAGAACACTGGCAACACTGAATTAAACTTCAGGGAGAGGCTGAAATAGACTCTTCTCTCTCTGACTCTGGGAACTTGGATCTGGGATGAGCACAGAGAGATAAGGGGACATCCTCAGGACAGCCACTGGTAGATCTGGCAGGTGCCTCAGGAAACCCCTTAGTGATTTGGTGTGAAAATTCATCTTTGTTTAAAGTATTCCCTCATATTTATTCTCCCTCTGATAAGCTTTCCGATTTTATTAGATTTAGGTTTCTGGTTTTCAAATACTATGACACTTCTTCTAATAATGGTAGCAGCTAGACGTCCATAGTTCTGTATAATTATGGTCTCATTTAATCTTCATGTTACTATTTGTGAGAGGAGTATTCATACTATCCCTATCTCACAGACATGAATAGGGAGCTGAGAGATGCTCTGACTTGCCCAAGATCACACATCTCATGGAGTGGGGAAGGGCGGGATTTGAACAAAGAAGTGTCTCCTCTGGCCTGTGGGGCAAACATATGCTGAGGGCTGGGACAAAGGCTCCAGATCTCCACCCTCCCCCCAGCTGCTCACCAGGCTGGCATCTCCCTGCTCCCAGCACCCCGACTTTTGACCTCTCTTCCCTAACTTCTCTCACCACAGTAATCAATGAGGACTTACTTGTTTCTTTGAGGACTGTGACTGTGCTTTTCTAAATAGCTGGTCAAGACCCAGGTCCTAGCAGTGACTCCAACTCAGTGGATATAAAATAAAAATTTGCTAAGTGCATCAATTACCTTCTATAAAGATTTATAATGTTGGGTGGCATTCATCTACCCCCTAGAAAGTCAGGGCACTCTTCCCTTTTCAAGACACACAAGTTAACCTCAAACATTAATAATACTTTTTAAGTATCATACAAATAAAAATCTGGAATGGAGCTCTTAGGGGCCATAGGTGAGAATAAATTTGTTTGCTCTTTGAAACAACAGGTGTCACAGTGTGTGTGTATGTTTTCACGTAGTTGAAAGCAGTGCAATACCTGAGACATTTGGAGGACGGAAGCAAGGTGCCCTGGGTGGGGACCCTGGGTCTGTCACCTACATCTCTAAGACTGGGGGCACAATGTGGAGTCACTCTGCCTCAGTTTCCCTGTCTATACAATGGGGATAATAATAGAACCTATCTTTTAAGGAGGGGTGTGAGAATGAAATGAGTCAATATATGTAAAGTTTCTGAGGTGGGGCCTGGTATAAAGTAACCACTATATAAATATTTACTACTATTATATTTCTAATGTGTTACTATTTTCATATCTCTTCTATTTCCCTACTATTTTTATTTCACTAGTTTATCACCATTAAATATTATTTGTATTATTGTAGTATTTCATATTTTCTGGCCTCTTATGTCTTGTTCAATTGTTCATTTATTCAGTCTTCTGACAACATTTTTTTTAGTATCAATCATGAGCTAAGATCATAGGAACAATCTGAATCACTCTTTTTTAATGACTTAAAAGAAAGTTAATGTTGGCCTAACATGGTTGACATTTTTTTTTTCCTTTTCTTGTAATTACAGACACATTTAGTGGTGCATCTCACCGGCAGGTGTTATTAGGCAACTCACCAACATTTTTCCAGCATCTATTAGGAACTTTCTTGTTCTTTCTCAGTACTCTGCAAATATACCTGTATGTGCTTGTATATTTGTAAAGAAATCACTTGCATCCTTCTTTCCTTTCCTTTTTTTCTCTAGTAAGTTTTTTTTTTTTTTTTTTTTTTTTTTTTTTAGCATATTCTAACTGCCATCCACTTGGCCAGGACAACCAGCAGCTGCAAGAACTCCAAGAAGCTCCTCTTTGAAGAGCTTACAGTCTATTGGGGAGATACATGCTAAATAGAAACATACAAATATATTTGTGATTCTCAATTATTCTTTGTAAAGGAAATATTTGAAATGTTAGCACCAGAAAATATTAATGGGTACCTGGACTGAGAATGAGAAGGTCAGGGAAGAGACACTGAGGAGGTGACATGCAAGGCACTAAGTGGGCTCCTTAAGGGCAGGAGATCCTGGGGAAGGCCGGCGGGGGTGGGGTGACGTGGTGCGGTGGCAGAGGTAGGGCCTTGAAGGACCTTCTGGTGTTCTGTGCTTTATGACTGAATGCAAGGGCAGCCTCCAAAGGACTGCAAGCAGTGGAGTTCCATAAACAGGTTTACTTTTTGGGAGGATCAGTCTTTGCTCTGTGAGTAAAGTGTGTTAGAGGATCACTTGGGACCCTATCAGCCTTGGGAAGGTGTTGAGCTGACAATCATCTACTCACAGGATCAGTGAAAACTATCCAAATTCCTATGGATGTGAACATTTGATACGCTGGCCATAGAGGCCCACAACATTTTTAGGAATGGGTTGCTTAATCCAAGATTCTCCACCATAGGGTGTCATACTCCAGAGAGCACACAAGTACAAAACATATATATAATTATATATTAATATATATAATATGTTACATGCATAATTATATGTAATATATGTTATATTATACAACTTTAAACAAATAAATATATGTATACAAGGTGGTGCTAAAAGCTTTTTAATGACTGAGTGATTCTCCACTCCCTATCTGGTGAATCTGTTACACATTTCAAAGGCTACTCTGACTTGAATCCTGAAGTTACTGTTCTAGGATTTTACTGTCATATATACTACAGAGTCTTAGGGAAAATTCAGGCCAAAATTCATATTGATAATCTAAACAAATAAAAATAACAAGTTAAAACTAAACTTTGCTCATCTCCCTGCTCAGAGTTTCTAAACCCTAGGACAGTGCCTCACACACAGTAGGGATTCAATAAACGTTTGCTGAATGAATATATGAAGAACTCACTTACTGAAAACAATTAATTCTGTAATCTAAATTTATTAACCTTCTAAAATGGCTTAAATTTGCCAATAAATAGAACTGGTAAATTGTCACCTGACCAGAAATATTTAAGATACCTATCTTGTTATTTTTCTGTATTATTCTGTAGTTCCTTTGTGGGGCTCATGGTTTGAACTAGTGCATCCCTTCTTTCACCTTGCCCCATCCAGGCTTTGGTATTTTCTAGAAGTTGGCCATGTACTCTGCCTGGCAGATCTCATTCCATCCCATTCTCCCTGACTCACTTTCTTTTAAGAGTTTGTATGGAACCCTGGGGTCTGGCAGCAGAAGCCTAAGTGACATGTAACGGATCTGTAATGGATCTTGTTTTCTCCAACCAGATTGGGTATTGATTTAGGTTCTCTTCCTCAAAGAGAGGGCTGACAAAGCATGACAAGATAAACAACGCAGCTTCTAACAATGTTCTGAGGAGCTGCTCAGTTTCCAGGGTGAGCACGAAAGTCCAGAGAAATGCCTGCACTGACTCCTGGTGTTTGCAGTTGCTCCTGGTAGAAGAGCTATCTAGAGCAGAGGTTGCAAAATACAGATGGCTCTGGGGGCTTAGCAACTAACCTTAATGAAGAGTAGGTGTAAGGAGATGTGGAAAAGGGAGGATAGAGATGGCAGCAGAGGGAATACACTCCCCTCCGTTTTAGCCTTATGTTCCCATACAAAACCTTTTGGTAGAAAATACTTCACTTTTAAATATTGGCAATTAATTTAGTCAAAAAGACTCATTGGGCTGGCTGAATAACACACCTCAGAGGGCCCGAGCGTTCTCTGGGCCCCTATGCGATGCCTGCTCTAGAGTACTAACCACTGCTGTTCTCTTCCATTGTCTCACCAGTGTCTTTCTGGCTTGGTGTCACATTTGTTTCCTCTCACATAAATGACTTAAATTGGTCTAGATTTTTCCTTTCTTCATTCCTTAAGGAAGGATGAGACAGTAAGGATCTTCCTCAGAAATCACTTTGTTTGGGAAGTTCAAAACCAAAACGAAAAATAAGCCTTCCTTTTACAGGAGAACATAGCCACCTGGAGCAGGCTTTGGAGTAAAAGTGAAGAGGAGTTAGAAGAAAACTTGGAATAAGAGCCAGACAGTCTGCTTCCATTCCTCAGAGCCTTACCTTGAACCTCCAACAAGATGCTCAGCTCCATATTGATCCTTTGTTCCCCTGTGATGCCCTTCCTGCCTTCCTGTTTAAAGGTATCATTTGCCTCACTGAACTCATGGCTGGGGCTTCTTGCTTCCAGGTTTGGAGAAGCTGACATTGTCCAGCACTTTGAAGAATATCCCTGGTGGCAGATATAGGTGGGTTTTGCTTAATGACACCTTCACGTTCCTTTGGGAAACCATACTTTTCTGTTTGAACGCAGTAGGGTAGGGTACTGGTCTACATGGCCTGCACTCCCCTGGCTGGGAGCTGCCTTTGGGTCTCTAGGGAGCGTAGTTCCTCACCAAAGCATTGACAAACTGGCACCAAAAGAAAAGAGTACCCTCATTGGGAGGCAGAATTAACTGGAGACCACAACACCTAGCACTGGGTAATGTGAATTTGGAGAAAACTGACATTTGCAGAAAAGCCCTTGCCTAGGTCCCTTATGCTGTGAATAAGGAAACTGAAGCTCAGAGATGTTTGGTGGCCAACCTAAGGCAAAAAGATGGGAACTGTAGTTTGTCACCGGCTTCTGGAGATTTGGCCCATATTGGTTTGTCGTTCCTCTGCCTCAGTTGCCTTATCTGCAAAGTGGTGACAATGGTTTCTGACTCACATAAATTTACTGAGAATAAATAAGGTCTTATCTTCAAAGTACACTGTGCCTTTGAAAGTACAAAATGTAACTAGTAAACAGTTTACTCTGGAAGGTTCACATCCTGTAAAATCAAGTGACACAAAGTCTTGAATATAAATGAGTCTTCTCTTTCCATTCCAAATTATCTCAGGGATGGTAGGACCTCAGATGTGTCTCATTCAACTTCTTGAGTAAATCAGATTGCTCTAGAGAAGCTTCCAGGGTTTGAGTTCTACCAGTGAAAAATGGCTTTAGAGTGGGGGCTAAGCATGTACTGATAAACTTGGATTTTAACTCTGGATTGATCACTTTCTTGTGAGACCCTGGCCAAGTTGCTTAAAGTCTTGATTTACTAGTTTTCTCTTCTGGAAAGGAACATGAATGGCTGTAGCTACCACAATAGTGGTGAGGATGGAAAGAGATCAGGAAAGTATATGCTGAGAACACTAGCTGGTACCCAGGAAGCTCTTAGTAAATGCTAGTCAATGAGGAAGATGATGAGGTAGTAGTACTAGTTAGTCATGGAGGTATTGTTACTGACTGGGTAAGATCTTGGCTATCTGCTGATTTTCAGGGAAGATATGTAAGGACAAGGGTGAGGATATCACAGATAAGCTGGCTCAGATGGGTCATCTGCTTTTCCCCTCACCACCCAAGGCAGGGGACCAACTGTCACATGCAGTGGGGTCACCTGACCTTGTGCTGTTTGTGTAGAGAAGATGCCCTCCTTCCTAGTGAAGAGAATGGCAATAGCAGGAGGGGGAAGGGAAATGAGACAGGAACAAGGATTGGCCTGGTGATCGTTGTTCTGTCAGTTTGCCTCAAAGCCAACCCAGCATGGTAGGTCCTCAGGGAGTCCTTCTCTGAGTATCCATAGTACATAGGTCTCCCTGTCATGGTATCCTGTGTTTTCCTCCTCATCCCCATCACAAAATAATTGAACACTATTTCTGTAGTTAACTGTGAATCATGTCCCTTCCACCTGCCTATGAGTTCCACAAAAGCAGAGACTACTTCTGTCTCATTCACTACTAAATTCTTTCTACCTACCCCAGTCTCTGCATATAATAGGCTCTCAACAAATATTTGCAAAATAAATGAAAACATGAATCTGTTGCCAGCTTTCTGTTCTTCATGTGTCTGGAAACATGAAGCTGCAAGTTAGATTAAATTTGTGCCCCAAATTGCCTCATTTTATCATGTCGCCCTGGCTAGACTCTTTGTTTCTGTAACCAGAAGAAATTCTTAGAGGAGGCAGAGATTGGATACATAACGATGCTTCTCATTTGGAGTGACTCAGCCTTATTCTGACTAGGTCAGACTTCGCCCATGTCTCCAAAGTCAGTCAAGGTTTCAATTTGGCCAGTTTTTGGGAATTCAGGGAGGGGTTAGACAAAGTCCCTAATCCTCAAAGAATTCACCTTCTAACAGAAAGACCAAAACTTAAAAAAGAAAAGTTAATTTCAGGTACTGATGGGAACCATGTTGAAAATAGAATGTGGCTACGTTACAGATGTGGTAAGAATGAAGGGGTGGAAGGAGTCATACAGATGTGTGTGTGCAGGGAAGGCCTGAGGACGTGGTGCTTGTATTGAGATCCAAATGACAAAGTGAATCAGCTCTGTGGAGATCTGTGAAGAACATTCCAGGAAGGAGAAGCAGCAAATGCCCCAGGAGATGAGCATGGTTTGTTTGAGGAACAGCAACAAAGCCACAGGAGCATATGGAGCCTCTGTGGACTGGGATAAGGTAAGGAGGAGGCCGATAGGTAGGAACTGGACCCTGCATAGTAATATAGGTCTTGATGGGGTTTTTGTACTTTATTCTCAGTGGGATGGGAAGACATGAGTGGGTTTTGGCAGGGAGACTGGGTTGTCATGAGTGAATCAGGAGCAAGAATAGGTGCATTTTAGCCATCCAGGTGAAAAACGGAGGAAGCCTGCACTAGAAGAGCAGCTGTAGATATGGGAAGATAAAATCAACCTGCTGATGAATTGGATATGGGGGGAAGTGGAATCAAGGGTGAACTTGAGCAATTGGGTGAATAACCGTATCATTTACTCCTTTGGGGAAAACGAGCAAAGAAATAGGATTTGAGGGGATATATGAGACACTTATTCCACAGTTACCTGGAGATGTCATTGGCAGGTGGGTACACAAGTTTTGAGCTCAGTGGAAAGGTCTAGGCCTGGAGATGGAGCTGTGGAGTCACCAACATATAATGGTTCTGAAATAGATCACTGACAGAAAGTAGGTAGGTTAAGAATGGTGGAAGGAGGGAGTTGAACTCCTTGAATATTTAGGCCTAGAATTTATGCTGATTTATTTTAGGGTCTGAATCATCCTGATAGTTTTTTCCATTCTTCAGGATAGTTTGCTTTCTTACTTCTGAAAAGTCACATATTTTCATTAATTAGGTACTTGGTATAAAACTTGTTACAGTAAGCTATCTGTAATCACATTCTAGAAATCAGTTGGTGGGTAACAGATGCACATATGACCAAAGGAAATGCCAAAACCCACTTCCCATGGCTGTTCCTTTTGCTGGTACACATCTATTTTTAACACTCATTATTGCAAGGCAAAGCCCTTGTCACTTGAGGGAACTACGTTTCCCAACGGAGACCCAGGGCAACCGGACACAGAATGTGGTATGCCCCTGTGGGCCAACATTTACTGCTGCTGATTTGGCAACAGAACTCAAACCACAAGAATGTAAGGATGACCTTTGGTAGCTTGTGTGTGGGATGCGTGTGCGCGCGTGCGAGGGAGCAATAAGTGGTTGCAGAAAACCAGCTCTATAGTTGTAAGGGTTTCCAAACATGTCAAAGTTTCTCAGAAATCTTTGCTAATTTAGGACTTCTTGACTGATTATCAGAAGTATTTACTCATGTCTTTCCTAAGAGCCCCTGTTCAATATATTCTCAGCTAAGTGGCATTCATTCTTTTCTGACTTGATGGGTTTTAACCCAAGAACCTGAGAGAGGAAACTCAATGATTCAAACCCTAATAGACCCTTGCTCGTACCCCAGAGCTATGTTTCCATGACACCCAGATTCCCAACTGAAAAGCTAATTATTTTTTAACAAAGGGCTTGTACTAGCTACAAATAAATGGTTTATTTTAGGGGTCAAAATCAGCTATTTCAGCTAAGTGGCACTGCTTAAAGGTAGCCTGTTTTGTAACCAGAAGCCCTTGGTTTGAATCCATACTCTAAAATTTACTGGTTCTATTAATGAGAGAGTCACCAAATACTTCAGCTTTTTAGTTTCATTGTCTGCAAAATGGGTATTGTACTTTCAGCTTTCCCAGAGTTCTATAAGGACTGAAATGTGCTTTCTAAACTCCTAAGTGCCATGTTAACCTTTAGATGGTGGAGAAATCCTTACTGTTCTTCCATTTTGTTCAGAAGAACTTTTGGAAGGGAACAGAGGGTTAGAGGGAGAATCCCCATCTCCTGCGATCTCCTGAAAATTCACGAATTCTTACAAAAGAGGGACGGGCCTTTTATTGTCACGTCTCACTCTAGTGGGCAGGATGTGGGTGAATGTGAGTCTATAGCATGGTGACTCAACATAGTCCATTAAGAACTCGCTGGTCTTGGTTTTATCAGATGAGGAAGAATCGAACACCACTTTGGCTTCTGTCACACAAAACCATATTACCTTTCACACTTGAGGGTTTCTGTGCTTCATCTGACTCACCTCTCCACGCTCTTTCTGGCCACATTTAGAGGAGGTTCTAATACCCCTTTCTTCAAAGTTAGGCTAATGGTTGGGGGGAGAAATCAAACAGTATTCACTGGGTGTCTAAATCATGGGTCCTAGCAATTACAATTTAGGAATTTATACTTCAAATAGACTCATGAAAATACTCAAAGATATATGGGCAAGACATGACAGCATCGATTGCAATGCTAAAGAACTAAAAAAAAAAAAAATCTTAAATCCTAGGGGATATATTAAGTAAATTACAGCATTTCTATTCAATGGAATATCAAACAGCCTTTATAAATAAAACAGACCTATATTTTCTGACATGAGAACATATCCATAATAAAAAAAAAAACCAAGCTAATAGGACATTTATAAAATGATTCCACTTTTGTAAAATAGGATATAAATACATCTGCCTGTATATTCATAAAAATTTTCTTAGGAGATATATAAGGTTCTATTAAGGATAATTATTTAGGGACTGAGGATGGGGGGGGTTTACCTCTCACTTCATATGCTGATTCCATGATTGTGGATTAACCTATACCATATATAAATCAAACTTAATGAAACCTAACAGAAGATTTAGAAGCCATTAATTCCCCCTTACAAAACAACAAAATGAAAACATATGACTTAGGACATCTACTTTAAGTGACAAAAACCGACTCAAGCTACACATAAAGGAGTATTTTCTTTTAAAGATTTTATTTATTTATTTGACAGAGATCACAAGTAGGCAGAGAGGCAGGGAGAGAGAGAGGGGGTAGCAGGCTCCCTGCTGAGCAGAGACCCCTGATGAGGGGCTCGATCCCAGGACCCTGGGATCATGACCTGAGCCAAAGACAGAGGCTTAAACCCACTGAGCTACCCAGGTGCCCTGAGGAGTATTTTTATGAGAGAATCTTATTTTATGGAAACTGGTGGCATGAAGCACACAGCCTGTCCTCAGAAATACCTGGAAATGGCAAACTACAGAGAATTCAGGCCATAGCCTTTCCCCATCTCTTTCCTCTGCTTTTCTCAATATGTCTCACTCTTACTCCTCATAGACTTGTTTTTGCTGCTCCCTGGCCCTCATGGCACAACCTGGTGCCTTATGGATCTCAAACTTAAACAGTACAATACTAGTCAAGTGGAAAGACTAAGTCTCTTTCCCTTGATCCTAATTTCAAACTCTCTGGCTCTGCTTGTGCCCAGTGTCCAGCCCTTGTCCAGTCAATGGTGACTGGTGGGATGGGCTCCCGTGGTAGCAGATGATTGCTGAGGGCCCATTCAGGGCAAGGGTATGGAAAGTTTTTATGGGAAGATAGTTCAAAAATTATTCCAAGTAAGATTATTAGATGCTTTTGCAAGCTCAGGGGACTGGGTGTCTGGGTTATAGATGATGTTATTTTTTTTAAAGATTTATTTATTTGAGAGAGAGAGCTCAAGCAGGAGGGGCAGAGGAAGAGAGAGAGAATCTCAAGCAGACTCTGCATTGAGCATCGAGTCTGATGCAGGGCTCAATCTCATGGCCCTGAGATCACCACCTGAGTCAAAAACAAGAGTCGGACACTTAACTGACTATGCCACCCAGGCACCCCCGAAGGATGTTATTTTTAAGTGCCACATCACTAGTATACTCTTTTTTGTCACATGTCTGAATTTATTTTGCTATGAAAGTTCACACTGTATTAAAGAACTAATGGTTACCAAAACAACCAACCAACCAACCAAACAAACAAACAAAAAACCATTTGAGGGCTAGAAAGTACTGACTTTAGATATATTTAGTAGCTTGGTTCTAGTCGCTAATCAGTGCACACAAGCTGGAGTCACTTGGAGTCACCTAGTGACTGAGATAACTATCATATATCAGCCAGTGTTGGAAATTATGAGAAGGGAACACTCTATGTCACCAATTATATTCCTTCTTTTTAGTCTTTAATCAGCTGACATACCAGGAAATGACTAAAGGATTGTTCGAATTTATGTTTAAGATACATCAGCAGTAGAAGGAAAGAATGTTGAGTATCCTAGGGGAAATTGTATGTTTGCATCCATTCAGCCATCCATCCAGCTAATACTTACAGAGCATCTACTGTAAACCCAGCACTCTGCTAGGCATGAGGGTTAAAGGATGGTGATATTACTCCTCTGCTATCAACGAATTCAGCCTAGTGGGGGACACATGCACATAAATGAAAAACAACAATTCATGTAAATCATGTTGAAAGATGTAGACACAAATAAGAAGTTAGAGCCCAGAGGAGAGTTGGAAGGATGAGCTTTGGACAGGACAAAGAATACCTCTACTTTGTGACTGGGCGAGGAGGAAATACTGAATGCAATTTCAAGGAAAGTGAAGGTCTACCGTTTCTTACAAATGTCCCAATGAGGAAATAGTCTCTAAATTTGGGTTTTCTGTGCATTTATCTTCAAGCTTCAAAAAGGTCTGTCATTTCTACACACTGGCACAAAAGAGCTAGTTCATTTAATCCCTCATAGGACTAAGTCCATGAAGTCCATGTTCCTTTTGTTTACTGCCATGCTCTCTAGACTTTTATCATGTCTGGCACATCATAGGTGCTCACTAAGTATCTCTCAAAGAAAACTATTTACTGAATGAAAACACATAAAGTGCACGGATTGTAAGTGCCCAGTATGATAAATTTTCATAATGTGAACACCACCACCACGAGAAGGGAAGAGTATATTACTACCACCACAGAAGACATTCATAGCTCCTCCCAATCACTACCTTTAAAAGGATACGCACCATCATAAATTACTTTCGCCAGATTTTGGGTTTTATGTAAATGGAATTATACAGTATGTATAATTCCTTGCCTCTGGCTTCTTTTGCTAAATGTTATGCTTGAAAGACTCATCCATATTCTTGCATGTAGTTTAAATCTGTTCATTATCTTGCTAAATAGTGTCACATGGATATGACACAATTTATTCATTCTTCTGTTGATAGATATTTGGGTTGGGAGCTCTTAAAAGTAATGTTGTTAATAATATTCTTGACTATATTTTTTGGTATACATGCACAAATTTCTATTAGGAATATCCTAGAAATAGAATTGGTGGGTTGTGAGTAAAATCCCAATGTATAGTTGGACATGAGTAGGAACTACCAAACTTTTCTAAGTGGTTATACCGGTTTACATTCCTCTCAGCAGTATGAGTTTCAGTTCCTC
The DNA here is from genome assembly GCF_010015895.1 of Lontra canadensis. Taxonomy (NCBI): domain Eukaryota; kingdom Metazoa; phylum Chordata; class Mammalia; order Carnivora; family Mustelidae; genus Lontra; species Lontra canadensis. Next base: position 1,507,952 of record NW_022631143.1, on the reverse strand, counting down.
ATGCACGTCAGCAACTTGAAATTATCCATCTTGTATCTCACTGTGGCTTTGGCATGCATTTCTCTGATGACTAATATTGTTGATCACCTATTCAAATGTTTTTTTGGTAATACAAATATCTTCTTTTGTGACGTGTCCTTTAAATCTTTTGCCCATTTTTTTTTCTTTTATCAGGTTATTGGTCCTTTTTCCCTTTGCAGTATTTACATATTTTGGATATAACTGCTCGGTTTAAATAGTATAGGTACTGCAAATATATTCTCCTCCCTGTGGCCTGCCTTTTTACTCTCCTAAAGATCGTTTTTGCTACAGAAAACTTCTTATTTTAATGTGATCCAATTAATCCATCTTTTCTTTTATGGTACTTTAACACTTTTTGTGTCTTGTTTAACAATCTGGGGGCACCTGGGTGGCTCAATCAGTTGAGAGTCAGACTTCTAGCTTTGCCTCAGGTCATGATCTCAGGGTCCTGGGATCGAGCTCTGAGTCAGGCTCTGTGCGCATGGGGGGCCTGCTTGTCCCCCCTTCCCTCTGCTCTGCCCCCCACTGGTGCTTGCTTATGTTCTCTCTCTCTCAAATAAACAATAAAATCTTAAAAATAAAAATCTTTGGCTACCTCAGGAGCACCTGGTTGGCTCAGTCAGTTGAGCATCAGACTCTTGATTTTGGCTCAAGTCATAAACTCTGGGTCTTGAGACCAAGCCCCACTTCTGGCCTCCAAGCTCAGCAGGCACTCTGCTTGACATTATCTCTCCCTCTACCTCTACCTCACCACTGCAACCATTCTTTTTCTCTCTCAAATATAAATACGTTTTAAAAAATCTTTGGCTCCCTCAAGATCGTGAAGATATTTTCCAATGTTTTCTTACAGATACTTTATTGTTTTGCCTCTCAAACTGAAAATATAACTGGATTGATTTTTGTGTATGGTTGATAAAACTTCAATTTCTACATGTCCTGGCACCACAAAAAGGCCACTTGTCATAATTCAAGTGATTATATATCCATGGATCTATTCCTGCATTCTCTATTCTCTTCCACTGTTTGTCTATTCTAATGCCAATACCACAGTTTTAATTATCGTAGTTTTTTTTAAAGATTTTATTTGTTTATTTGACAAAGAGAAAGAGATCACAAGTAGGCAGAGAGGCACGTGGAAGGAGAGGGGGAAGCAGGCTCTCCGCCAAGCAGAGAGCCCGATGTGGGCCTCGATCCCAGGACCCTGAGACCATGACCTGAGCCAAAGGCAGAGGCTCAACCCACTGAGCCACCCAGGTGCCCCTAATTACTGTAGTTTTACAGTGAATCTTGAAATCCAACTTTGTTTTCCTTTAGTGCTACTTTAGCATTCTTTGCCTTTTACATTGCCATTTAAATTTTAGGATCTCTTTGGAAAGAAAAGCCTTCTGGAATTTTGATTGGGATTGCCTACTGCAAGGCCAGCTACTGAGTCAATAGATCCATTGTGAAAGAATGGACATTATTTATATATTGAATACTCCAATCATGGAACATGGAATATCTTCATTTATTTAATATCATCATTTTCTGTTTTAATGTTTAATAATGTTTTGTAGGTTTGTGTAGAGGTTTTGCCTAATTTCATTAACTTTCTATACTTTGACATTTAGATGTTTTCTTTACTGCTATTGTAAATGTTATTGCTTTTTGTTTTAATCTAATGCTGTACTTCTTTACCATTAGAGAATGGTGCAGCTTATGTGATACAGAAGCATAGCATCTTCCATTTGTTGGAAGGCCTAGCAGCTGCCCAAATAGTTTGTTCTGTCCCGTCACCGACATGGAGTGTGTGTGTATGCTATGGGTGATTTCCCACCATTCTTTTTTCCCCCAGCTTTATTGAGGTATAATTGACAATAAAAAATTTATATGTATTTAAGGTATACAACCTGATAACCCAATATAAAAATATGTTGTGAAATATTCACCTATAGTCATAAGAGCCTAGATAAGGAAACAAGCTCAATGTTCACCTACAGATGAATGGATAAAGAAAATGTGAGATACACACACAATGAAATATTGTTCAGCCTTAAAAATGAACTATGTCAAAAAAAAAAAAAAAAGGGAAGGATGTCCTGCCATTTGTGACAATATGGATGACTGGACCTTGAGGGCATTATGCTAAGTGAAATTAGCCAGTCACAGAAGGATAAATAGTGCATGATCTCACTTGTACATGGAACCCAAAATAGTCAAACTCATAGAAACAGGGAGTGAAATAGTGGTTGCCAGGGGCTAGGGAAGGGGGAAATGTGGAGACATTGGTCATGATGTACAAATTTTTAGCTGTGTGAGATGAATAAGCTCTGAAGAACTGGTGTACAGCAATGTGGCTAGAGTTGACAATACGGTATTATGTACTTGAAATGTGCTGAGAGAATAGATCTTGAGTGTTCTTACCGTAAAAAAAGAAAGAAAGGTAAGTACTATTGCTTTTTTAAGTTTTCTGCTTGTTTACTGTTGGTTTAACAAACATTTAATTGAGCAAATCAAAACAACTCATCGGTTCAATTGAGGAAAGGTAAAAGCAGTTATTTGGTATGTCTTAGACAAGAATTGAGTGGTTAACGTTTTTTCCACTTGAGAGCAGAATACAGAAAAGTAAGTATGTGAGATGGGTGTTGTTCAGAAAGAGAAGAGAGGTTGAAGCAAGAGCAGAAGACAGGCATCCAACTTCCCCAGTAGACCAGGGCTTTTCATTTGTTCAACCATCTGGCCCACAGATGTGATTTGATTGTCACATGAATTTTAAAAATAAATTGAGTCAACATGTACAATTGGAAGATTAAAATATTAGATGGCCTTCTAGATTTTCTGGAAAAATTAGAAATCTGACACATCAGCCTTCAATTTCTACATGGACACAAAGAGCTGAAGGTGAGCTGAGGCGAGGCTCTGGGTATCCCATCTTATCACTGTCCTTGCGACTTACTGTCTTTTGAAGTGAACTCATCTAGTTCCCAGACAAGCTTCATTTTCAAAATTCTCTTTATAGTCAAAGTTGTCAAAACTTAATGCTTCTGTTTTGGGACCTCCCATTTCCCTCCTCATTGTCTTTAAATGGCTTTTGTCCCACATCACTCCACTGAATTTGCTCTTTTCAATCTCTTTGCCTTCTGGAATCTTCCCAACTCCAGTGGCCAATGCTTCATCTTCACTGTACTTGGTGTCTTGCAGTAGCAGTTGTCCCCAGTGACCATGCCTTCCTTCTCAAAACCGGGATCTTGAAATCTCACATGATGCCAAGCTCCTCTTGTTTCCCTTCTGCCCTACAAGGTGCTTATGACTCTCTTAGCCTTGTTTTTACTGCTCCATCAGATTCTCAATGTGCCCGCTGCTCTGTCCTCAGCTTTCCTGTCTTCTTTATCTACCTTCTGTCTAGATGAGCTTCTCTGGGAGTGTGGTCTTTATCATGTTTACCCCTCTATCCCCACAGTCTATAAAAATGCCTAACATGAGAAAGGAGCTTGATCAATGTTGGTTGAATGAATAAGGGCCAACACTGGCAATGAGGGTTTCCGATGATTCTTGCTTTCTAATATGGTCAAGCTCTCCCCCATCTCCAGATTTTCACTGCTAACAAAGTTGCTCATTAGATGGGGTTGAGGAGATACAGCAGGAATTCAAAAATTAATCAAACAAATATTCGTTGGGAATAAAGAAAAGCAGAAAGTGAAAGTTTTATGTTGTTATGTTTCATATATATGGTTATGACAGTTTAAAAAAATGTAACAAATATTACAGTGCAAAAAAACAAATGGAAACTGGATCTTCTACATCAAAAGTGGCTCAGTGATGCTTCTAATGGGATTGGGATGACTATAGAGAATCTTTTTTTTTTTTAAGATTTTATTTATTTATTTGAGAGAGAGACAGTGAGAGAAAGCATGAGAGAGGAGAAGGTTAGAGGGAGAAGCAGACTCCCTGTGGAGCTGGGAGCCCGATGAGGACTCAATCCTGGGTCTCCAGGATCATGACCTGAGCCAAAGGCAGTTGCTCAACCAACTGGGCCAACCAGGCACCCTATAGAGAATCTTTTTAATCTTAATCAGATGTCTTTTTTTCTAATTTTTCAAAGAAAGCACTCATGACATTTTTATTGTTTAGCAAATCATCTGATTTCACCATTAATAGTAATTGCACTGAAAAAAAAATTCAACTTTTATTATTTACTACTACCAAAGTCTGGAAAAATATCTTTTGATCACTTTTGTAGTTTCAGTTTAATGTTTATCACGCAGTTTGCTACAGATCTCAGAATTTTATGCATTTCTGCATCTACAGCCATGGACTGATTTTTATTTTTGCCAAGTGTTCCATTAAGACTCATTTCCAAATATAAATAACTATATTAAAGGTAAATGCCAAAGGAAAGTATCATCTCTGTGATCATACATTAAAATACAGGGTGAGCTATGTAGCCTTCACGGCAGGGTGTGTATTTACTGGGTTAAAGTTGAGAAGTCAGGGAGATTCTCTCTTTTCTGCTAGTCCTTCCTTAGCTGTAACTTCCTACCCATAGGTGGACATTTTTCTTTCCATTAAATACTTTCTGGAGATTCAGACTCTCACTTGCTGAGTATGTTTAGATGAGCTTCTTTCCATGTGCACATGGAGCTGTCTCAACAAGGTTCATGCAAACCACTCCTGCATCTTTTAGAGTTACTAATAGAGTAAGAAAAGTCTACTTATTGTAGGGAACAAACCAACATATGAAGGAAAGGCTGTGAAGATCTTAACAAGGCTGGATGGCTACTTGCTGGATATAATCCTATGGGCTATTTTATAAAGATGATTAATTACAGCAAGTGTCTAATCACACAACTATCAGAGCCCAGCTGTCTGAGAGTGAAAGCTAGAGGGATATTAGTCAGCTCTAGATGAAACCCGATATTAAGGGCAAGAAATATTCTCTATCCTCTCATTCCCCACCTGTGCTTTTGAGCTGAGGCTCCTAATAATTCTTGCTCTCCAGTTCGTCGAGGTTTCCCTCATGCCTGGATTCTTTGTCTCTGCTAGCCAACAAGCTCAAATCCCCCTTCATTTAGGTGGTGATGAGGGTATACAACATCAATTCAACAATTAATTCATTTAACAATTAATTCATTTAACAGGTATTTATTGAGTGACGGCCAGGGATAATTCTAGGCTTTGCAGACAAGACAGTCAAAATGCTGTTCTCTGCAAATTTACATTCTCGGGTGGAAGGGGAGGATGATAAACAAACAAACAAACTAACAAACAAGACCATGTCAGGGAGTGTCAAGCACTATGCAGAAAATAAAACAGGGGTTGACAGAGATGGATGGGGCAGGCAGGAGACCGCCTAGAAGAGCTGGATGAAGGTGTGACAGGTCCATGAGGTCTATTCCCTTCCCTCCATCTTCAGTAGCATCTTGAGCCATTCAGAGCCTAACTTCTAGAAGTAGGGTTGGATCTACTCTGACCTGAATCTCTGCTGCTGCCCATTCATTCCTTTACCTTTACTGCTTGACATCACTGCAATCCCTCCCAGATTTCCTCCCAAATGTTATTTAAGCATGTTATTTGTGTTCTAAGCCCTGTTCTTGAACTTTCCCAGCAGCAGAACAAGGCACGTCCTGTTATCACTCTTGTTTTTCTTTTTACATATGGGCCCTGAGACCTTACGTAACTTGCTTAAGGCTCATAGCTTCGTAAGTGGAGGAAAGTGCATCCTTTACCACAGGCCCTTTCTGCCTTCTGCACTTTACCACTTGACAGGAAGTGTGGCCCTGGCACTCGCCTCAACTCCCACAGCTAGATAACAGCCCCTCTACCCAGTTTTTCCTGAAACTCCCCACCCAACCCTCACCCTGGGCAGAACTGGCAACCTCGCTTCCCCCTCTGTTACCTGCACAGGATTGCTTTCATATCACCTGCACCCTTTCGGGAAACTAATGGGCTCCTGTTGGGGGGCTGCATGCATCTCCAGGGTGGATCCCCCTGCAGGCATAGTCAGCAGCTCAGACACCCTGAGGAGACCACCCTGAGGGAGACCTCTTCCTCCTCACTATGAGTGTGCTGTTTCCAGTCATGATCAGGGAAACAAAATCAATCATTTTGGCCAGAAAAGAAATGCAGAAAACCAAAAGACTCTGTTACTGGGTTTTATGTAGAATAGAGTATTATATTTGCTCATGCCAGTTGAAAATATAAAAAATCTAGTATTACCATGCACCGAAAGGTGAATGGACCAATGCATTTTAATTCCATTTTTTAATTTTTTGAACAAAAGGGAAGACTCATACCTACTAATTGCTCTGCCAGAGAAATGAATGTCAGTATTACAATTTGGATCCTTGACTTTTACATCTTTGCCAATGATTTTATCAAAGTAGCTCTTTTCATAAATTCATGCTGCTCAGATGGATAATCACATTTGTCAATCTATCTTCTCTTATGGTAGACTGCAGAACATATTAAAAATTTTTAATTTTGAAATGTTTCTTTTGCATGAAGCATATGTAGAGAAAATTCTGAAATATGAGTTTGGCAGACACTTGGAAAAATCCCACCTTACAAAAAACTCCAGAAATTGCAATAATGTCCATGTCTTTGCTTATTTGGAATCAGTTCCAACAGTCTTCAAATGGTTCTCCAGTCAAATAATTTTAAAGATTTATTATTGCAGAGAGGGAGGGAAAGAGAGAAAGAGAGACATGGGAGTGGGAGGAAGGGCAGAGAGAGAGAAAGAGAGCGAGAATCCTCAAGCAGTCTCCCTGCTGAGCACACAGCCTGACATTGGGCTTGAACCCAGGAGCCAATCCCATGAAATCATGACCCTGAGATCTACCTGAGCTGAAATCAAGAGTCTGTCACTTAACCAATTGAGCCACCCACAGGCTCCTCTCCAGTCAAATAATTTTAAATACAAATAATGTCATGTGAGAATGGTAGAGTTGAAATAACTCAAATTGTATTTCTTCATTTTTATGATCCCCATATTATCATTTTTTAATTTTGTATCTCTTGTTTAAACTCAGGAATATGTGGTACCAAGGGTTTGGAGACACACTGAGCTTGAAGCACACCCAAATAATTCTAAACCGTTACAAACCTACATTAGAAAAGAACACAGGTAGCAATTATATAACTGGGAATTCTCTGAATCATCTCCCATGTACAATACAAAGACATCCATTAAAGACAGGAAGTCGAAATTTGCTAATATGATTCTTACATATTTATTACCAAAACTCAACTGTAACTGCAGTAATTGATTACAACTTAGATCAACAAGAGATTTTTTGAGGGACGAATATTTTATCACTGGCATTGTTTAGAATTCCCAGCGCATGGTGATAATAAAAGGTAATATTTTACATCACATCATCATCTTCATCATTATTATTTTTGTTTGTTTGTTTTAGAGAAAGAGCACATAAGAAGGGGGTGGGGGTGCAGAGGGAGAGAGAGAGAGAGATAGAATATTAGGCAGGCTCCACGCCCAGTGTGGAGCTTGACATGGAACTTGATCCCAGGACCCTGAGATCATGACCTGAACCAAAATTAAGAGTCAGACACTTAACCAATTGAGCTATGCAGGTGCCCTTAAAAGGCAATACACTTTTATTTGCTCCATTATTTTTAAGTTCTCTACAGACAATGCTCACACTACTTCTTGCTTGGTGTTGTGAGGCTGCTTCTTACTGATCTTTCCATTCCAGGGGCCTGGTACTACTCTCCGTGACACTTGGACTGGGTGAGCTCTGATCTCCAAACTCCCTAATCCCCTTGGCTTTCCTTTTCCTTACAGAATCTCCTCCAACCTATATGCCTGACACTTGCCCTAGGGATCTGCCTCCTTTTTCCATACTCATCTCTTACCTTGCTGTCTAAACCTACCCATGCACAAAAACTCTCAAATCTCTATCCATAGCCTTAATCTTTTTCTGATTTGCTGCAGTTTGGCCAGAATTCCAAAGACAGACATTCCCAAGTATTGTCATCCAAAGGATTTTGGGAATGGTGATTTTCTTTTCCCCCTCAATGTGGTTAGGATCACAGTCCAGCAATAATTCTGAAAGTGCTGGGGTTTATGGGTGAAACATTCTTGAGCCTAAAGGGCACTGGAACGGACAATCAAATCTATTCAAAACACTCAGAAGAGTCACAAATGAACCAAACTGAGTATGCACTGTTCCAGACCCTGAGAGGACCCCTGGAATGAGGAATAGTGAATGAGTGATGGAGGTCTGCCACACTCCTTCCCAAGACAGCCATGGCTTATCACTCTTTCCCCAATGACTGCACACTTGCTCAGAAGCCTCCACAACACAGCACTCCTGGTAGTCGCTACCAATTGATCAGAATTAAATTAAGAGAAGAAAACCACTGGCAGTGGGATTAAGTGTGCGGGATATGCTAGGCCCTGGGAATCTACAGGTCAGTATGACAGGTCCCCAACCTAGAAGATCAGAAGTAAGAGACTCAGTACAAATAGATAATAACAGTAAAGTGGTACAGATGATAGGAACAGAGTGTGTGGAGGGAACAGGAGAAGCACAAAATGACCAGTTTCACCAGGGTGGGGCCCAGGTAGGGAACTCAAGTGGGTGACATCAGGACATTCAACTGGTAGCCTAGTTGCTAAGTCTCCCAAGACCTCAGCTTACTATTGTGTGGCCTTGGACAGGTTATGTAGTATCTCTGCACCTCACTTTCCTCGCCTGTAAAATTATTACCTTGGGGGTAATAATATCACCTACTCCATAGAGCTGTTGCGAGGAGTGAATGAATTAATCAACATAAAGTGTTTAGGAAGTCCCTGGTTCATTAAAAGTACTCAAGTGGTAGTTGATGTTACCTTTTAATTCCGAGGCTGGAAGTCCAAGGACTTCTGATTTCATGGAGATGTCTAACAGTTTCATAGGGAAACGAAGATGAACCTTGGGACAAGTCACCTCAAGCCAGGGGCAGGATGTGTCCCTCTGTGGCTTACTTGAATAGCCCCTGCTCTGCACACTGACAGCCTTCCTTTTTCAATCTGGAGAGAACACACATCAGTCTGTCAGTCCCAGTGGGGCAGGAGGAACTGCTGGGCAGAGGGTGAATTGAGATTGTGTGGTTAAATGGGGAGATCTGTGTGTGCCCCTCAATGCTGGCCAACTGGGGAGGGGAGGCCATCTGTAGGGAGCAGGGGACAGGCAACTGGGAATGGGACAAGATAGCCTCACAGCTCTGCCAGATAGTTTTAATTATTCAATACATCATATATCATAGCAAAAATAAGTCTCTGTTTGGAAGGGATAAAAGAAAAGCCAAATTTTCTCATGTATAAAAAAAAAAATCTGTGATGAAAGATGTAGAGAAAAAAATACGATTAAAATATTTCCTCTAAAAGTGAGCAACAGCAGAAACATGTTTCTGATTAGCACCCAAAGAAAACAGCCAAAGCAGAAAGCCAAAACTGATACTCAGTGGAGACTTTTGTATGTGTGTGTCAGGGGTTACTTTGATTTTCAAGTCACTTGGATTGATTTGACCCATAATGTTTATGTTATGTGAGGTTGAGTAGATGCTTTTCACTAGGAAATGAGGGGAAGTATGAATCAAAGACTAGCCAGGAACCTGTTCTGAGACAGAAAAGGTATGTTTGACAGACACACGACAGAGAAAGCGTGCTGGGGAAATACCAGCTGGAAGAGCAGTGGACGCACCGCCTGCATCTTTGGTTTCCTCCTTTAGGAGACCATCCCAGAAACTGGGTTAGGACTTCCAATTACTCTAAGTGGGCAGATCAGAGAAACTGAAGCTTTAGGCTCTGAAATCCACCCAGCCACCCACTTTCAGAGTAAGACCTGCAGTTTCTTTTGAAATCTCTATTCCTATCTGTCTTTCTGTGAACAAACATAGGCGTGTTCACAAAACACAGCCCAAGTCGTTTGTACCGTGTGAGTGTAGCCACTTACTTCGTGTTTGGATTTTTGCTTTCCTGTCTTTCCTCTTAAACAAGTCTGTTTAGAGGTAAAACAAGAAGACATTTCAATGCTCACTTTTGTGCAAAGACTCTCATTTCACCATGGGATCTTTTATGTCTCACCTCTGGGGCTGCCCTTACATCTACCAGTTGAAAAATGGAATTGTACCTATGTCAAATGGAGAACAATTTAGTATGCACAAAAGGAAAGAAAAAGGGTATTATTAGGTTTCTGCATTCATAGAAAAGAACCCAGACAGGCTGATGCATATGAATTTGCATCAATATCCACGGTGGTTTTGAACTTCATTTTTTCTGTACTCCTTCCTCTACGTCTGTGACAGCTGACGCACACTGAGAGAATGATAATGCCAGACGTCACTCTAGGGGCCTGTCTTCCCGGCAACCTGAGGAACCGGGTACAGCTCTCATCCCTATTTGGCAGATGGGGAGGCTGAGGCCTAGCAAGTTGAGCTGATGAAGATTAACGTTACAGCTAGTAAGAGAAGAAGCAGGGCTCAGACTCTGGCAACCTGCCCCCAGATTCCCTCCTCTTTATGCTAAATGCCTTCAGTGTTTTTATTTTCTCTCTTTAACTCCAAAACATCCCTTGGAGTAGCCCTCTTCAGTATTTCCTCAAGGTTAGGAGCCACAGGCATTGACACAAACACCTCATGAGACTTAACTCAGAGGATGCGCTAAAGTTTCTAAACTCCATCCCACCCACCTTCCCCCTCCCCAGGGCAAGGCTGCCTTTCAGGTCAAAGGGGAAAGACGTTTTTCTTTCTTTCTTTTTTTTTTTTAAGTTCTGCTAAAGCCCATTTCTCAAAAGGAATCAAGGAGTGATTTCTTTTTAACTAATTTCTCACCCTAATTATAAAGATGATTCAAACTCACAATAAAAAATTTAAATATGAGAAAAGCTAGAAGATAAAATTTCTTTCTCCTCTTTTTCTCAGAAGTAACTCCTCTATTCCTTACATGTTTCCAGAAATTCATAGTTTCTTGTCTGTTTTTTACACAAGCGGGAACACATATTTTCTTGATTTTATTCAAAAAAACTTAGCGCGCATCTATGAGGTGTCAGCACTGGGAAGACAGTAGAGGATAATACAAATATAGATCACTGCCATTATGAAATTCATGCTTCCATGATTTCACATAAGAGAATGACTCAGAGTTCCACAAGTTAGATTCCCATCTTCTGACCATATTTATATAGAACCCGGAGAAAATCTATGTTTATTAACTTCTCTAATCTGAGAGGAGATATCCCTATCTCAGAGAGGGAGAGGAGCTAAGAAAGACCACACTACCCAGCCAAAGGGCAGTCTTTGGCTTTTTTCTGCAGTTGGGTCTATGTCTTTATTCTGCTAGGAACAAAATGTCTTTTGGGCACTGAGCAAAGTGCCACTTTGACATCTTCTTTCATCTTTAGGAGTTTATCATCTTAGGGAGGCAGTAGTACAGTAGGGCAAAATTTCTGGTTCTAACAATTCCAGAAGCAACCATGTTTTCATTTTTAATTCCTTCTCTTGAAGTATGTCTTTGAAAAGTCCACTCTCTCAACTAGATTTGTATTTAACTTAAAGGCAGGCTCCACTTACAGGCATCATCTCTTTTGCCTTTATTATTCAAACATGGATGATAATGCAATTTCAGCAATTCTGCTTATTCTTGACTGTTCTACCCCAGCTGAGACCCCAGGTGCTGGGCCCCCTTACACATCCAGCCAGAAAGCACACTCTTCTGAGTGCTTCTGGTCCGGTCTGTGGCAGGCATTTCATAAATGTGCCCAAGTAGGAAGTCTCACTCTTGAGGAGGAGAAAGCACAACTTCCAGCGGCTGTGTCAAAGGAAATTTTAAGAAATTTCTCTTAGCTAAACCAGCAGTGGTGACTTCCTGTCAGAGTGGGAGGTAAGAGGCATTTCCCAGCACTGACAACAGATTGGGTTTGGTCAGACTGTTTATACAGTGTCATGATGAATTGAATGATAAAACAATGTGTAAAATTTCTTCTACCTTAACCAGAGCAGTATCCTAGTTGACAAGTGTGAGGAAAACGTTCTGTCAGTGACAACCTAGTAAGTTTAAGATCATTCAAAAGTGCTTCTTTAAGGGCTTTAAAGTGCCTCAGAAACCAGTTGCAGTGGACACAGAGTCGGTCCCTCCTTTCTTCTTAACCCTTAGCCATTAATGTTTAAACTCGAGGCCTAAACAAACCATTAGCTTTAAGGTAATAATTTTGTATCTTAAGAATTTTTAAATCCAGGTTTTTTTTTTTTTATCTTAGATGTTCCATCACTTATTTTCATATTTCATCTTCTAAGAACATGGCCATTGAGGCTCTCAGAGGTGCTGGGCTCTCCCAAACAGTGGTGGCAGCAAGGTGGAGCCGCAGTGGGGGTGAGCTCATCCCTTATTCATCTCCAAGAATCCCACTTGCTATCAAAATCAGACTTCCTGGTCTAACATTTCCTGGCTCCTTTCTCTTCCTCTACGAAAGGGCTGGGTCAGAGATTTGCTTTCTCAGTCTCCTGGGTACATCAATTCTTGTCAAAGAACTATTAGAAAGAGCAGATGTTATCCTGTAGATTTTAAGTAGGAAGCGCCCAGTGGGTGAGCTCTGCTACCACGGTGGTGTGTTCTTCCTCAGCAAGTTGTAGGACGAGAGACGTCTGGTTTCACATTTTCTGTCTGTTGCTTAATCTGTGTACACCCATGGCACTGTGGTATCCCCACGCCAGCTTTGACCTTTCTTTCCATGAAAGAGAGCAAATGCTCGGACTAATCCAAAGTCAGAGAAGTTCCTATAAGTATCAGTGGAGTGTTCCGAGCCTGCCTTATTTTGAGAACTATGAGGTTAGGTCACATAAAATATTTAAAAAACATGAGTGCCTCTGTCATATTAGATATTAAATCTAATCATGCCCTTCCTTTGTTTAGAACCCATTAGTAGCTCCCCATTGTATTTAGAGTTTAATTTAAACTTTGTGCCAGTGACTCTCACAGCCCTATAAAACCTGGCTTTTTAAAAAACAACATTGAGGACATAGTGAAACATAAGGACCTGACATAATTAAGATATACAACTTGGTCAGTTTTGATTATGTCAAAACTGGTCATGTTGTCTGCCATCACCACAATCATCACCACAATGAATGAAGAAAAGATCCATCACTCCTTACAGTTTTTATGTTCCTTTAAAATCCATGTCTCCTTTTATACCCACGCTCAAGTAACCTTTGATTTGCTTTCTGCTGCTACATATTGGTTTGCATTTTCCAGAATTTTATGTAAAAATATGTACTTTTTTTTTTGCCTGCCTTGTTTGACTGTGTATAATAATTTTGAAAGTCATCCATGTTGTTGCATGTATCAATAGTTTTTTTTTTTAATTTAACTTCAATTAGCCAGCATATAGGACATCATTAGTTTCAGAGGTAGAGTTCAGTGGTGCACCAGTTGCGTATAACACCCAGTGTTCATCACATCATGTGCCCTCCTTAATGCCCATCACCCAGTTACCAAGTTACCCCATCCCCCTCTCCTTCCCCTCTAGCAACCCTCAGTTTCTTTCCCGTAGTTAAGTATCTCTCATGGTTTGTCTCCCACTGTGATTTTTTCCCATTCCATTTTCCCTCCCTTCCCCTATGTTCCTCTGCACTATTTCTCATATTCCACGTGAGTGAAACAACACGATAATTGTCTTTCTCTGATTAACTTATTTTGCTCAGCATAATACCCTCCAGTTCCATCCACATTGATATAAATGTTAAGATTTCATACTGTAAACAGTCAACAAAACAAAGAGGCAACCCACAGAATGGGAGAAGATATTTGCAAATGACACTACAGACAAAGGACTGATATCCAAGATCTATAAAGAACTCTTCAAACTCAACACCCAAAAAGCAGATAATCATGTCAAAAAAGGGAAGAAGATATGAACAGACACTTCTCCAAAGAGGAGATACAAATGGCTAACAGACACATGAAAAAATGTTCATCTCCTTAACCATCAGGGAAATTCAAATCAACACCATGTTGAGATACCACCTTATACCAGTTAGAATGGCCAAAATAAACAAGATAAGAAACAACAAGTGCTGGAGAGGATGTGGGAAAGGGGAACCCTCTTACACTGTTGGTGGGAATGCAAGTTGGTACAGCCGCTTTGGAAAACAATGTGGACATTCCTTAAGAAATTAAAAATAGAGCTACCCTATGACCCAGAAATTGCACTACTGGGTATTTACCCCAAAGATACAGATGCAGTGAAAAGAAGGGCCATATGTACCCCAATGTTCATAGCAGCAATGGCCACAGTCGCCAAACTGTGGAAAGAGCCAAGATGCCCTTCAACAGATGAATGGATAAAGAGGGTATGGTTCATATATATAATAGAATATTACACCTCCATCAGAAAGGATGAATACCCAACTTTTTATCAACATGGGCAGGACTGGAGGAGATTATGCTGAGTAAAATAAGTCAAGCAGAGAGAGTCAATGATCATATGGTTTCACCTACTTGTGGAGCATAAGGAATAACATGGAGGACATTAGGAGAAGGAAAGGAAAAGTGAATTGGGGGAAATTGGAGGGAGATATGAACCATGAGAGACTGTGGACTCTGAGAAAAAAACTGAGGGTTTTGGAGGGGAGAGGGGTTGGGGGATGAGAAAGCCTGGTGGTGGGCATTAAGGAGGGCATGTATTAAATGGAGCACTGGGTGTGGTGCATAAACAATGAATCTTAAAACACTGAAAAAATAAAAGAAAATTTAAAAAAATTTTCATCCTCTTGATGGTTGAGTATTATTCCATTTTGTGTGTGTATGTATGTATGTATGTATGTATATATACTATGTATGTATGTATGTGTATATGTATATATATATTATGTATGTATGTATATGTATATATACATACACACATGTACATACACATATATACATAAATATGTGGGTGTATATATCTATATATACACACAAACACCATGTCTTCTGCATCCATTCATCCGTTGATGGTTTGTTCCTTTTTACTGCTTCTTGATAATTAGCATTAATAGAATATTCTTTTGTACAGATATGCCATAATCTATTCATCTACTTGCCTGTTGATGGACATTTGAACTGTTTCTAGTTCTGGGCTATTATATACAAAGCTTTATTTATTTTTTTAAAAAGGAAACAAAAAAAATTACTGCTGAAAATGGAAAACAAGAATTATTCTCCATGAACAAATTCACCATAGAAATGAGCACAAAACTAACAGGGTTGTGCAACTGCAAATCATTGTAGATACCACCAATGAGGTATAAACCCTCTTCCTGCAGCAGTCAGATGGGCCTCTTGCAGCCCGAGCCCCATGAACTGAGACAAGACAATGACAAGCTATATTCTGTGGTGCAGTTAAAAACAGTGGATCTGGCAGATGCTACCACAGAATGTGCTGCTGTAATGTTGACAGATGTTATTCAGTCATTCCTTCATTAAGAAACAGAATGATAAGTCACCCACCCCTCTGTGGTAAGCACAGCAGATACAAGGCTGAGCACATGAATGGGGTCTCTACAGTTCATGAGCTTATTTATGGTCTTAAAAGCAGAGACCAACAATAAAGCAAGTCTTAAAATGAAGTGTGATAAGCACTATGACAGGTGTCTTCTGGTGGCCTGAAGAATACACAGGATACTCACTGTGCCTACAGTATTTCAGTGGTGACACAAATTGTAATTAGGAGTCAGGCAGGGAAGCAGAAGAAGTAGGGAATGAAAAAGAGGTGAATATTCTAGGAATAGATTCTAGTGAGTCTTGTGATCTCATCTCAGCACAAATAAGGCATGACCAAGAGCTCTGGATCCTGTAATGGAGGATACATGCTAGCCTTTTATTCTAACGCTCTTTGTTTCCACATTGAGTGATTTCTCCCTGATGAGGTAGTAACTAAGGTGATGTAAATGTTGGTAGATTGGTGGTCTATAAGGATTCTATGAAGAAATTATATTTGATTTATGCCTTCTATATGTTAGATAGTTTACTTTATACAGCTGATATTAAGTTATTCTATATAAAATGAATCTGGCCCTTGCAAAGCCAACTGACACAATCACAATAAACTTCTGACTTAATTGAAGTCAGTGGGGGTGGTGATGAAATTAATGAAAAAAGATCTCAGAAGATCATCAACGGACCCATAAAGCTGGAGGGCATCAAAGCTGTAATGGTGAAAAGCTGTCAATGTCAGAAGACATTTGGGGACCCCTATGTGCTCCACCTAACATCCATTCCTTCCTTTTTTTCTTGTTAACTAAACTCCAAGTGTATTCAGGGATCCACCTTCTTCCTCAAAAGACAAAGATCCTATCCCAAGGCTGGATATGGGTCTGATTGGACTAAATGATTCATAGTAGCCCCATGCCACCTGCGATGATGGTTTAGGCATGAGCATGTGACACCACTCTGGCCACAGGGACATGATGGGAAATCTGTTGGGGGAGCTTCTGGCAAATCTTTCGTTAGAGAGGATCCCACAGAAGAACTGGTTTCTTCTTCCTCTGGGTGCTGCTGTCATTGGATATGGTCTGCTGCAGCTACCTTATGACCATGGTGATGGGGAGGTTGCCAAAGCACATTCAGGGGATGGTAGAGCAGAGAGATGAAAGGATCTGGATCCTTAATGACTTCCCCAAACCTCAGACTCACTCAATTCTGGAGCTGCCCACTTTAGAAGTTCTCAGTATATGAGACAATAAGTTTTCTCATGCCTTAAGCCATTTTTAAGCCGGGGTTGGTTGGGCCAGAAACATCGGACTCAATCCATCCATTGATTCATTCATTCACCACATATTTTTTTGGTGGTCATTAAGCCACTTTAGTGGCCAGATACTCTGCTAAGGGCTGGATCTCGAAATTCAAAAAAGTCAAGTCCGATATGTAGGTTATGCACCTTGTTTTGGCTGATGAAATGTGAGCAGAAATGGCCTGTGTTACTTCTGGGAAGGAACTTTTAGAACCAACAAGGGAAAGAAATGTTAGGCTTCCTTCCCTTTCTCATGATGATGAAGAATTACATGTTGAGAAAGAACTTCTATTCAACCAGCTCTCCAGTGACTAGGTTGAGTGAAATTCTACCCCTTCTCTCCCACACTAGTGAGATAAAAAAATAAATAAATAAATGTTGTTTAAACCACTAAGAATTAGGGATTGTTTAGCATCATGCCAATCCTGCCTATCCTAGCTGACAAGCATGTAAAGTGCTTAGCAGAGAGCCTGGCCCTCAGTGCACAAAGCCTTGCTGCTGCTATTGTAACAACGTGTTGGCGCCTACCCAGAGGAGTGAATAAAGGCCAGCACATGCCTGGAAATGTACTCAGAATGCAACTATTTAAAACCTAATTATTTATAGGCTTATCAGTAAAGAGGGTATCAGTCAGCTACAAAAGGAGAAAGCATATCTGTTAACTACCAAAATACATGAGTGTACTCAGAGTTCAGGGTCCTGTGCCTCAGCACCCTAAGATCCCAAACATCTTTAGACATTGACAAATGTGACGTCTCACTTTTAAGGTTGGAAAATGAACTCGAGCAGGATCAATTAGAAATCTAATCTACCTACGGCAGGGTGGGAGGAAGACGTAGGAAAATTGATATAATGCAGAACAATGTCATGTTGCTGAGGCTATTTGCAAAAATGTAGTGTCCACTCAGTAGAATCTCATAGTACTTGGTGGTGTGATCATGTCTGGGACATGGCACGGCACCCCTCTTTCAGAGGAATTTTGATAATTAGACTATCCTGGGAAGAGAAGCCATGATGGTTCAAATTTAGAAGCCATCCTGTAAGGCTCTCAGTAAAGGCAAATCAGGTGCCCACCTGGAAGGCGCACATTAATTGTCTTCAAATACTTTCAGAGGAGCAAAGCCAGAAGGCAGAACCAGGACAAGAGCAGGAAGTGTTAGGGACAATGAGCTTAGCTCACTACAACAAAGATACGTGATCTTATAATAACTATATCTGCACAAGAGAAAAGGCTAGATCTTAAAATAGTGAGCTATCAATCAAAGTGTTTCCAAAGAGGATGAGTAACCTGCAGGTATACAGAATTCATTCAACACTTACTGAGGATCTACTAAATACCAAGTGACAGGCAAGGAATCACAAATTAATGAGATATGTTGTCTGACCACAAGGTATTTATAATCTATGATGGGTAAACAACAGGTAAATAGGTAATTATTTTGTGTGGTAAGTGATACTGCAGAGTTTGTGCGAACTTTCATGGAGACGATGTACTCTTTGGATAATCCGAAAACACTGCACAGAAGTTATATTTGCTGTGTATTGAATAATAGTTCAGAGTTTGTATTACAGAGGAGTAAAATATCAATGTGGGGTAAACGCAGTGATTTTAAAGTCTTTCAAAATCTTCAGAACTTATTCCATCTTATAAAAGGCAAGACAAACACAATGGTGATCGAATGGAATAAGACACATTTTTTCAAATTAATTAATTAATTATTTAAATTTTGGGCAGTGAATATACATGCAATATTGGTTTTTGGAACATAATTTAGTGATTCATCACTTACATACAACCCCCAGGGCTGTTCACAGCAAGTGCCCTCCTTAATCCCCATCACCCATCTAACCCTTTCCCCCACCTACCTCTCTCCATCACCCTTCAGTTTGTTGTCTATTGTTAAAAGTCTTTGATGCATTGTTTCCCCTTCTCCTTTTTCTCTTTTTCCCCTTCCCACATGTTCATCTGTTTTCTTTCTTAAATTCCACATATGAGTGAGATCATATGGTATTTGTCTTTTTCTCACTGACTCATTTCACTTAACATAAGACCCTCTAGCTCCATCCATGGAATTGCAAACGGCAAGATTCTAGTCTTTTGATGGCTCAGTAACATTCCATTTTATACATATATTGCACCTTTTTATCCATTCATCAACCAACAGACATTGGGCTCTCTGCATAGTTTGGTTATTACTGATAATGCTGCTATAAACATCGGGGTTCCTGTACCCCTTCAAATCTGTGTTTTTGTATTCTTTGGGTAAATAACTAGGAATGCAGTCACTGGATCATAGGGTATTTCTATATTTAACATTTTGAGGAACCTTCATACTGTTCTCCAGAGTGATAGCACTAGTTTGCATTCCTACCACCAGTGCAAGAGGGTTTCCTTTTCTCTGCATCTTCCCCAACTCCTGTTGTTTCTTGTGTTGTTAATTTTAGCCATCCTGACAGGTGTGATATGGTATCTCATCATGGTTTTGATTTGTATTCTCCTGATGATGAGTGATAGTGAGCATCTTTTCATGTGTCTGTTAGTCATCTGGGTGTCTTTTTTGGAAAAGCATCTATTTATGTCTTTTGCCCATTTCTCAATTGGGTTATTTGTTTTTGGGTATTGACTTTGATAAGTTCTATGTAGATTTTGGATACTAAGCCTTTAAAAGTATGTCATTTGCAAATATCTTCTCCCATTCCACAGACTATCTTTTAGTTTTGATTGTTTCCTTTGTTGTGTAGAAGCTTTTCATCTTGATGAAGTCCCAATAGTTCACATACAAAAGACCCACAGCTAATATCATCCTCAATCGGGAAAAACTGAGAGCCTTTCCACTGTAGTCAGGAACAAGATAAGGATGTCCACTCTCACCATTACTATTTAACATAGTATTGGGAGTCTTAGCCTTGCAGACAATCAGACAACAAAAGAAATAAAAGGCATCGAGATTGGCAAGGAAGAAGTCAAACTTTCCTTATTTGCAGGCAACATAATACTCTTTGTAGAAAACCTGAAAGACACTACCAAAATATTGCTAGAACTCTTTATGAATTCAGCAAAGTTGCAGGATATAAAATAAATGTGCAGAAATCTGTTGCGTTTCTATACACCAATAATGAAGCAGCAGAAAAAGAAAGGAACCAATCCAATTTGCAACTGCACCAAAAACCATAAGATACCTAGGAATAAGTTTAACTAAAGAAGTAAAAGATCTATACTCTGAAAACTACAGAACACTTACAAAAGAAATTGAAGAAGACAGAAGGAAATGGAAAAGCATTCCATGCTCATGGAATAAAAGAACCAACATGGTTAAAATGTTTATTTTTAACATCTACACATTTAATGCAATCCCCACCAAAATAGCACCAGTGTGTTTCACAGAGCTACAACAAACAATCCTCGAATTTGTATGGAACCACAAAGGCCCTGAATAGCCAAAGCAATCCTGAAAAAGAAAACTGGAGGCCTCACGATTCTGGAATTCAAGCTCTATTACAAAGCTGTAGTCATCAAGGCGGTATGGTATTGGCACAAAAACAGACCCATAGATCAACGGAACAGAATAGAAAATCCAGAACTGGATCCACACTCTATGGCCAACTAAACTTTGACAAAGCAGGAAAGAATATCCAATGGAAGAAAGACAGTCTCTTCAACAAAGGGTATAGGGAAAACTGGACAGCCACAGGCAGAAGAATGAAACTGGACCACTTTCTTATATCATCTTACACAAAAATAAATTCAAAATGGATGAATGGCCTAAATGTGAGAAAAGAAACTATCAAAATCCTAGAAGAGAACACAGGCAGCAACCTTGTTGACCTCAGCTACGGCAACTTCTCAGTGGACTCATCACCACAGGCAAGGGGGAAAAATTATAATATGTACATATCTCAGATCTTTTTCAAGCAAATAAGTAAATAAAAGAAGTAGTCTGCCTTATTCAAATGGGTGGTGTTGTGACCCCACGGGCATTGGAGAGAGTCAATGGATCCAGAGTTCTTAAAAAACTTCAGGTAGTGGCTTGAAATGGAATCCGGAAGAAAAACTCCAGTCAGCAGGCAAAGGGCAGGCACATTTCCCTTCCTGCTTTGCTTCTGAATGGAGAGTTTACTACTCTTGAAGTAGCTAGTTAAATGGTTCAGGTGGACTGTAAAATTCTTCAAGACCAGGGAGAGAATCTGGACTCATGCGATGGGGGAACTTTCCTGTGAGGCCCCAGTCCATCCAGATTTGCTTGGAAATGTAACTGGGAAAGACTGATGAGTTTTGGAAAAGGGACCAATTTTATTTTGCTCTTCCTAAAGGATGTGGAAGACTGAAGTAGCCAGAGGGGTAAGAAGTGGGAGGATAAGTAACCATTCTGTAATTGCAACATCTGAGAAAAGGAGCAGCAAGCCACTAAAACCAATAGTTACTTTTTTTCATTTCAATTCAGAATCAATACAAAAGGGGTTACACCCCAAGAATGTTGAAACGATACATGGTACTTGATGGGAAGGAGTAGCAGAGTGATAAATTGAGAAGCTGTGATAAATGAATCCTAGATTTAAACCCTAAGGTTTCTGCTTTCCAGATATCTGACCCTGGGTGAGTTAGCTAACCTCTTTGATCATCGGTGGTCTCATGTGCAAAGGGATTGCAAACACAGATCTTGCAGGATAGCTGTGGGAATTATCGAGTGTGCCACAGGATCTATGTTAGCATGCTAGCTTAATACTAGCCATGTAGCACATGCTTATCAACTACATCCAGCATCATTATTTTATTCTTAGGAGACATACAAGCATAAAAGTAGTTAATTGTTAGTTCGGCCTTACAGGACTTTGGATTTGAAATCTATTCAACAACTCTGAGCACTTACCCTGTGCAAAGCACTGACTTAGCGCTGGGGACACAGTGGGAAACAGCACAGTTGGGTTTCCTTTCACGGAGTTACAATCCAGAGGGAAGGTACAAACAGTAAGTAGGGAAACAAATACATAGGATACTTAACAATGAGAGCAATGAAAGAATTAAAAAAGCAAAACAAAACAGGGGTTGCAACACGCGTGTGCCTTGAGAACTTCTACCGGCTGAACCAGAGACATTCAGGGAGAGATGTCAATTCCTGAAGGCGAATGTGATGTGTGCGCTGAGCCTCATACCAGCCCACTGACTTTGTATCCCACATAGTTATTCAAAATGTCTTAATGAAGTCAGGTTCCAGACAAATTGGTTCATTCATTTCAAAGGGATTTATTTTAGGACCCCCACACTTCTGGTCTCGGGCAAGCTGCATTACTCACCCACTAAGTATTTTGGCAGAACCTTCAACTGATGTGTATTTTTAGTACTGGGTTTATGTGTAAGAAAAATACATTTGGAGGGGCTGGGTGAATAATCAGAGAGGAAAATAAAATAGCAACCTGTGTTTCTCAAGTGTCAGCTGGGTAGTAATGGGATAGAAAGTATTGGGTGATTTAGAGCATGTGGGGCTTAAAAACAATCATAAACAAAATATCAAATTGCTCAAAGTCTCACAGCAAGGTGTCAATCATGGAAGAAGTGGAACTGACAGAGAGAAGGGTCTGAGTTGGAGGTATGGGGAGACAGAGACAGACATAGACACAAAAAAGCAAGCTTTTAGGAAAGTGTTCTTTTTGATTGTAATGAATGAAACACTTTTTGGAACAGTTTTGAAGAGCTCTTGCTAGACCTAGATGAACAATGTAGCCTCTGAAGTAAGGAGAGAATGCATGTTTCGTATCTTTGAATTTTTAGTGAGGCCCTGAAAATGTGCACCTGGATTTAAAAATGGTTGAGAGGAGTTTTCAACAACAGAAGTAGCTGATAAACAGGCTCATGAAACACTTGGAGGGCTCGATATAAAAGTCTGAAAAGAGGAGTATGGGCCTTTAATAAAAGCCCCATCTCATGACGTCCGAGCTGCTAACTGCATACACTTAAGACATACATCACTTTAACACAATTTACGTCATTAATTGAAACCCGGTCTGGGGAATAGCTCCAAGTTCTGGCTCGGATTCTTCTTCCCTATTACCCATAGCTGAGCCCATGATTCAAGCTAGCATATCATTTATTTCTTCTGTAGACTTGTAAGCCTTAAATCTACATTTTATTTTTAGTTTACGATGTTTCTTTTTTCTGAAGTGAATGTCCCAGTCTTCCTCCTGGCTTCCTCTTAACCTTCCAGATTTAGCTCAAATGCTTCTCCTCCATGAACCTCTTCTTAAGCAGAATCACCCATACCTTGATTGGATTTCCTATAACATTTATACATGTCTTCATGATCCTTTCATTCATCATTGTCATGATTATCATTTATTGCGTGCCTACTATGTTCTGGGAACAGTGTTAAACATCTTACATAGATTTCTTCATTTAATACTTACTACAGCTTCAAGAGACAGGGATTATTATTCCGACTGACTGATGAGGTTAATAAATTCGCTTGATTTCATCCAGCTAGCAAGAGATGGCGCCAGGGTGTGAACTCAGTCTTCTTATTCCATTCAGTACATGCTATGCAGCTTCTCATACCATGCCGTTTCATTTTGCCGGTGTTGCCATTTATTTCTGTTCATGTCTGTTTCCTTCCGTAGATGACAACCATGTATTAACTCATGTTGAAGGGATGGATGGATAAGAGGACAGGTAAAGGGTTCATCCACTGGTTCTATCCATGCTCCAGGAGGTAGAAGTGTCAGAGTAGGCAAGGTTGATTATTGGAGAGTTACTAGAAGCAAAATGCCATAGAGTTGGTAATAAGAGTCAAAGATCAGGGGTGCCTGGGTAGCTAAGCCCTTAAGCATTTGCCTTCGGCTCAGCTCTCTCTCTCTGTCAAATAGATAAATAAAATCTTAAAAAAAAAAGAGTTAAAGATCAGAAATGAAGAAAACCATTCAAAGCAACAATAGGTTCATTGAGAGCAATGATAAAGCAAGCTGTCATTCAGGGCAAAGTTTAATTGGATACAAGTTTTAATTAGACACACAAAAGAAAGGACATTATTTTTCATTGGGTATCCATAGCAGCTAGCCAAGTATGATAAACTTCTTTGATTACCTGACCATAAAAAACTCAGAATAAGTTTCTATACTCTCCTCTTATATCTGTCTCTCCTCATTTGGGACTGGTACACATTTATATTATAATATTTATTCTATGTATTTTTAAGAGTTCATCCCTCCTTGCTGGGCTTTGATGTGTGTTAATACTCACCATGAGTATGTAGTGTAGTTGATTAAATATATAATACATAATATTTACTTATTGTATGTATCTTCTAAAAACTTACCCAAGTACCTTTCGGTCTCTCTATATAGATAGATATAGTGTGGCAAAGGACTGCATGAGTGGGGGAGGGCACGTGCATTTGTGCACGCTCTTCTCTAGTCTTATGTTCCCCCACCCCTTGTCTCCACTTGAATTCCTACTTTTCCACCCTTACTTTTTATGGTGTGCAGAATCTCAGGCCCTACCCCCATCCACTGAATCCTGAATCTGCATTTTAATAAAATCCCATTAAAGCCTGACAAGCACTGAAGCTTCCCTAAACCCCTCCAGCAAAACAAAAGCTCTAATTACACACCTGGCATTTAGTCTTTATCACACTGTATCATGATTAGTTGTTTACATGAACCTATAATCAGAGAAGGCCTTGATGATGTTCACTGAAAGATGTTAGGACATACTAATCCAGAGTTCTGTTATTTATTATGATGTCTGTAATACTACAGACTCTAGATTCATTGACCCAATTTCCTTTCCTCCTTCAGAAGTTGAAAATACTAAAAACCTGATTTTCTAGACTCCCTTCCAGCCAGATAAGGTCATGTAACGGCTCTGCCAACGAGACATAACCAGAAGCTTGCTAATACTTTCTCTTCTTTTGCCTGAAACATGGACACAATGTTGGAGGTACACCTTGGTTGCTACCGTCAGGCCAAAGGGCAAAATCCAAGGGTTGTGGATCAGGAAGACAGAAAAACTCTGAATTCTCAAAGGCAACCTTCTAATGGCAAATATGATGTTCTCATTTCTGTGATCTTCCTGTATTTAAATGACTGTCTGTTTGCTCTCAGTTGAGCTTAATCCATTTCCTACCAGTACAGTGTCTCATCATTCAGACAAGCAGATCAAATTTACATTTGCTCTCTTTACTAGTCCTTGCTAAGGTTCATCAAGGTGGAACAAAATAAGGTGTTAACGATGGCTTTTTGGTTGTTCTTTTTTTTTTTTAGGATTTTATTTATTTATTTGAGAGAGGGTGTGAGTCAGAGCACAAGCAGGGGAGAGTTAGAGAGAGGGAGAAGTTGACTCCCCACTGAGCAGGGAGCCTGATGCAGGGCTTGATCCCAGGACCTGAACCAGAGGCAGATGCTTAATCAACTGAGCCACAAAGGCACCCCTTTGATTGTTCTTTTTTTTCAAAAATTGTATTTCCCTAAGTAATTGATTTAGAATAACATCTACTAACAACATTCCCCAATGAGTAAATCTTGGACTATCAAAGAAATTAGTTAAAGCCTCTGGTCAATATGAGAACACAAATCTCTCCCTTTGCTCTTCTTGCTATCTTGATTGCCACAAGAATGGAGGGGGCAGCCATATGGGGGAAGTTTAAAAAATACAGCAATTATGATTGCTTTAATAGGAGCTTGGTGCAAACGTATCTGAGTTATGTTTAAATCCAGCCATACTGCCTGACTCCCAAGGCATGGGGATGCTTTGGGTCATTACAGTCTTAATATTTTCCATACGTTAATTAGGCACAGGTTACATTTCACTATGATGGCCAAATGGGAGACCTGCTGTGGAATTTTGTAGAATTAGCCTGTGTGACATCTTGGTCCCTGAACTGCCCCATAAACTCTCGATGGGATTTTTGCTCCCACTGTACTGCTCTAGCGCTGTTGGGATCTTGCAGCTGTTTCATGGCCCATCACTGTCAAATTACCCTGAGAATCCAAATCATGCAAGTTGAATCACCCTGGAAACTTTATCCATCCATTTCTTGGTGCACATGGCCTCTGACCCACAATCTGGTATCTCCTGAAGTCTATCAGTTTATCCTTTGTTATTGTGTACTTGGGCCCTATCCTACCTAGAAGAGCCACATTTGCAGATTGTTCCAGATGTGTGCTATATTTTAAAAGAGAAAAAAGAAAACATAAGGGTGCAATGAGCGCAAAGTCACAGTGAACATGTCTGACCTAGTCGCCCTAAGCACGTTCTTTTGAACACTCTCTATGTGAAACCTGTTTCCTCTGAGGTTGAATTTGAGTTTGAAAACCTGGCAAATGACATTTAGGGTTGGGTTTGGTCATCAGGCTGTGTGATATGGCTTTTTTGCAAAGATCCATCCAAATTAGGAAGCAGATGAACAAACAAGATCCGTTCTGGGTCTAGTCCCTGAAGATAATTTCAAAAGAGAAGTGTTTATCTCTTAAAGAAAGAATTATCACTAGGACAACTGCTCCCTGGAAACCCACAAGGCCACAGTCTCTGGCAAGTGAAGTTGTGTTGTGTTCCTTAATCAGCTTCTGTCCTCAATCCATTGATACTCAAACTTCAGCTGTATCAGAATCACCAGGGGTGGTGGGTGGGGGGTTATTAAAGCACACACAGTGACCTCTGCCCCCAGAGTTTCTAATTCAGTGGAGTTGAGGCCAATGGACTTGATAATTTGCATTTCTATCCATTTCCCAGGTGATGCAATGGTACCAGTCCAGGACCACATTTTGAGGGCCACTTCTTGAGTCAAACATTATACTCTCATCCCATCCAGCCAGCTAATGGCTTGGCTGTCAATCCTGGGATTTATTATTATTATTATTATTATTATTATTATTATTATTTAAAGCAGCCTGACCTAGTCTTATAGCTTTTACTGATTCTGATTTTCAATTATCCCAACCTCTCTTATTTTATGATTACATGGTTGATAATGCATATTGGATCTGAGGGCATCACCATTCTCAGCTGTGAGAGATTAAGCTAGCAAGGTGGCACTGCTATGAGAGATCTTAGGGGAAGATAGAGTGGACAGAGTGTGGCAGTGTAATTGCCATAAGCAATTATTACAATTGCAGCATACAACTGACAATCACTCAACCTGAACCTTGTCAGTGAGCTCATGAACGGATTACATTTGCTTTTAGCCTCTACTGTTTTCATACTCATAACTTCTGGAAGGAGCCACAGTTCTTCTGGCTGCTGCAGTTGGCCATGTTTTCCCCTTTGCGTGGCCAGGTATTCCAGTGAGACATTTTCCCCTAAGCTTTCCTTTTGTCTCTTCCCCACTGAGGTACACAACAGGTGAGCTCCTGGTGCACATTCAAGATTTCTACTCAAGACTACAGGGTGATTTTTCAATTCCTTCTCCACTTCACTTTGATCAGAAAAGAAATATCCTAGTAATTCCAGAGTACCATCTAGCTGTGTTATTAAATCCTGCAGGTTTTAGCCATGTATGAGGATTGTATTTGTCCCTTCAAGAAATCCTCAACTATTTCAGATTTTTTAGTATTCTGTATTTGCTTTCAAAAAAAGGAAATATGGTGGTGGCTCAGAGAAAAGCCAGTGATGCCACGGAGGCCAGCTGTCTTTTCCCACAGAGCACTACCACCTGGCCTCTGTCTGAACCCCACCGGGTGCCCTTCACCACCCCACGCGTACTTGTCAGGCAGAGGCCCAAACACCGTGCTGGAGAAGGTATGCGGTGAAGAACAACACCCAGTAGAGATGTCTCATCCTTCCTCCTCTTGCTCCACTTCTAGTTCCTTCCCAATATAAGCCATGGGGAGAGCAGAGTTACCAGAATGCTGATAATTCCCCATAGCCAAAGCAACCTGCCTCCATGGGGAAGACACTCAGGACCAGAAAATAATGTCTCTTTGTAGACATTTATAATCACAAGATGGTGGAAATGGCCTTTGTCTGACAGTTTCTTTCCTTTTATCTTTGCCTGTCAGGGAACCTAACAAGTAGCACTCATTCATCTTGATTTGGTGACTCAGAGTGTGTGCTGAGCACTCTGAAAAGCATTAAACCACCACAGGATTTATCAATATTTGCATTCCATCATTGTCCTGGGGCAGGGTCTGCTGGGTGAGTCACTCCTGGGCCACCTTCCCCTGCTCCTTGGTAAGGAGTCGAGAATGGTCAGCAAGGTTCTCTCCCTTCACTTGGTGGCTAATGGGCACTCCTTGAGTCTGGTCACACATCTCCTTCAAAATGGCATTTCATCCACCCCGCCCACCTGCCCACCCCTGGTGCCACTGACTAAAGATACCTCAGGAATGAAGAAGGCTGCTGACCCTCCCCCAGTGCCCATGTTTGCACTCTCTCTGCAGCTCAGCCCTTCTCCTCAGTGCTTTCTTTCCTGGGCCAAAACAAACCCAAACCAGATCCTCCGGGTGGGGGAGTTTCCTGATCTGTCTGCTGACAGCCAGGGATTGGGGTATTAGGAGATTAGACAGAAAAAAAAATATTGAGTGTGACATTTTAATAGAGTTGTAACTCAGTTTGATGGGACAACTTGGGAACAATAAAGGCATCTGGAAATGAGGATGCTTGAGACTCAGCATCATGATCTACTAGGGGTTTTTAAAATTTTTTTTCTTCCTTCACAAGCAAATAAAACAAAGCTGGCCATTTTTCACCTATGACATGGGAGGACGGGAGAGTGTTTCTTCAAAAAGTTTCTTCTCATTCTGGTTTTGACATTGATGAGTGGATTTGGCTTCAGAAAATCCCAGATGGGTAATGTTGGATCAATTTCCTGGGGGTAGCGAAGTGATTTTTTTTTCCCCAAAAGGATCTATTTTGGCTATTGGTACTTCAACCCACACTGAGGGCTAATCCTGGGGCCTCAGTGAAGCTGTCTTACCCCAGAGAGGAGCTGTGCATCTGCATTCCTGCTGCAGCCCTGTACTGAAATGTGCACACATAGGTGAACCCCACAGGAAGCTGCCGGTGCTGAGATGTGGGTCTCAAGCCCAGAGCACACTTCAGGGTGCGAGCTGTGTGCAGTCTTCATCCCTTTCCTGTGCTTCATTTCTGTTCAAGTCAGCCTCCTACCAGAGCATGGCAGGAGGCTAATGCTGGCCATGGTTAGGGTGCTCCCCACCTTGGGTGACACAAGAGGCTAAATTCATGCCCTTCCACCAGTTCATCATGGTGGCTGCTGACATCCTCACCATCCAGGCCGGGAATTCTTTTCAAGTCTTGTAGTCTCTCCACAGGCCCACCATTGGCACAGGAATGCTGCCGAGCCTGGAGAGTCTCTGCCCAGGGTCAGCCTTCTCAGAAGTACCAGAACGCCTACCACTTCCACATCCCACTGCCTCCTTGGCTGGGGTGGACGGTGGGGAAGGGTGGGGGAGTGGAGTGGGTACTATGAAGGACACTGGATTCTGATTCTTCAATGGCCATCTGGCTTCTCCCATTCCCAGGATCAAACACATGTCTCCTTTTTCTTGCCTCATCCTCAAAGGCATTCCTTGGTTTACCTCTCTCTGCCTTTTTCAGGATATTAAACATCATGTCCTCAGAGAGCTATAAATTTTCCTAAGATGCAGAAGCCCCCCCCCCCCCCGCCTTTTTCTTCCCCAAAGGGTTTCTGTTTTTCCCTGCCTTGTCTGCCTCTGTCAACTTCCTCAGAATAAAAGAATTGGGGGAGGGGCTTTGGAAAATATGCAAAGGACCAAACTGAAGTGAACTGAAGGGAAGGTAATGCTGAAAAGAGCTGGAATTTCAGCCAGGGAAGTGGGCCTTGTACCTAAGCATGGTTATACCTGCAAGATGGTGTTACAAAAGGACTATTTCGTCTTGAGGCGGAGGTGGACAAAATGCTGGAGGATCGTCACAACGGACAATGTGGTATTGTGAGCATCCAACGTCCAGCAGAAGACAAACTTCCTCTAGGTCCCGCATGCACACAGAGGGAAGAACAGGAATGAGAAGGAGGAGAAGTGAAAGCAAATTGGATAGGGGTTTCAGTGGGTGGAGAGATAATTGGCTTGAAAAGGAGGAAGTGCTGCTATTTTTGTTTGAGAAGGAAGGGAAGTTATAGAGGGCATTTAGGGTAACTGTTCAGTGGAAAAATTAGGAAGGATCTAATAAAACTGAGCAATAGATTGTGCTTTCAGGTTCATAAACAACGGCTCATGTTTCATAAAAGGTATAGTGCTTGCCAGGCACCCTTCTAGGCGTAAAGAGTATCATCCCTAGGATCCAGATGAAGGAACTATGGCTCGGGCTGAATCGGAGAGCTGGAAAGGGGTGGGGCTAGAGGAGGGCTTGGGCAAGCTCAGTCTCATTGGCCCTTTCCTGGACTGCTTATGGGATGAGATGAATCAGGGACTCTGGTTGGTTCAGCCTGAGTCTTGTACACACCTGTCCCGCGTCTGGTAGTAGAGTCCACCTCACATCACCCAAGACATACAGACAGTGGTAGATTTCTAAAGAAAACTAGGGTACTCCCTGAAGGAAAGGTTGTGTTAAAACAACTGGTGTTCCCAACAGAACCCCACTTCATAAAACACAGGAAAGAGAAGGTGCTTGCTGCTATGGGTGTAGAAGGGCCTGCCTGGAGCCCCACGCCTGCACCCCTGACCCCAAAGGTGCCCTGTAAGCATCTCTTAGGAGCTCCTATGAACTGAGGTGTTCCCTTGACGCTCCTGGTCTTGAATGAATAAGAAACCAGAAATGAGCAGAGCAATTCTTTGAGCAACACAACAAATGTTACCAGGCCTTGGCACTGAACTTTGCCCACTTAACTAATAAGGGAGTTCCTTATGTCTCACCCAGAAACCACTTCTGGCTTCATATCAAACAATTTTTTTTTCAGTTTTTTTTTTTAATTTTATTTTTTATAAACATATAATATATTTTTTCCCCAGGGGTCAAACAATTTTTAATAAGCTCAGCTATCGGGCTACTACATCCCAAACCAACAGAGTAACAAAGGGCATTCTCTGGCTCCTTGGAATATAATGTCACCTTTTGTTGCTCTGTTCTCTCACCTCAGGTCAGCAGGGACAGAAAAACTGAAACAGAAATCTTGGTCACGTACCTCTGGGACCTTCAAGCCTTCTTCAGTGAGTCAAGCCCAAATGAATTCACAGTAACAGAGCCCGTGTTCCCAGGATAATTTTCATTCCACTTTAAACTGTAATGGTTTGTAAGAGCACTAAGTATGCTCAGCTAGGGTGGCTGCACACTTCGGATATTGTGTTTGGCACTACTTAGCTGGATCAGGGGAGTGCCTGTCAACTTGGATTCAGTCGATGGGTCGGGCAGACAGCACACCATAAAACTCCCTCTTTCTTGCTGGCTCTCAGTCTCACTTGTCTCTGTGCTTTGGACAAAGTCACCCTATTGCCCAGCATGAATTCATGCCTCTTTGGTTAATGAGAACAAGTATGTGCTGCCTCTCTCTGGCGGCTGCCTATCCACAGAGGCTCGCTCTCTCTCTCTCCCAATATTGTACCCAGTAGCAAGGTGGGTCCACACAGACTAAAGTATTCTTTTTTTCTTTTTTTTTAAAGATTTTATTTACTTATTTGACAGAGAGAGACACTGCGAGAGAGGGAACACAAGCAGGGGGTTTGGGAGAGGGAGAAGCAGGCTTCCCGCTGAGCAGGGAGCCTGACCTGGGCCTTGATCCCAGGACCCTAGAATCATGACCTGAGTCGAAGGCAGATGCTTAATGACTGAGCCACCCAGGCACCCCCGGACTAAAGTATTCTTGAGAGAGGAGTTCCTTTTCAATAGCAGAGAGAGCCAAAAATCTTCTCATACATCCTCATGGAGACTTAGGGGATGCTGTGGATATGCTGGCTTTCGGAAACAATGACTATCAAAGTTGAAAGCTGGGCCTGAGCTTGACTGATTGGGATGCTAAGCCAACTCTATGTGCCCTGAGGCAATTCCATTTTCCTCTGCTAGAAAATGGGGATATTACAGGTATAGGCAGCCCGGGGTGGCTATGAGGCTTCAATGCAATGATGTTCTGTGCCAAGTGCTTAGCAATGGTTCAGGAACCAGACAGTAAAATATCTAGGAGTGTCAACCCCTGTGGTCATTATCATGACTATTTTAATTATTAGCAACACTCTGGCTACATAGGTAACTCTAGAATGTTAAGAAGTTTCCCTTCTTGTACAATGGCAAAGGATCTTGCTAGCAGGTTTTCTTTTCTGATGTGTAAATCCAAAAAACCCAAGGATTGTCTTTTGAGTTGGACAATCCATATAAATCTCTATTTCACTGCTTATTCACAGGGTAACTTAGAAAAAGCTGCTGAGTTTCAGTTTCCTTCATGTAGAATTCCTGTTAATTGACCTTAAATGTGGATAACAAAGTAGTTAGGTCAGAGAAGGCTGGTTTTGATGATGAGGTATGTTGTAAACATTCAGTAATATTACTTTAACAGTCATGAAATAAAATTGAACTTCTATTAGATTATTTTCTTTGATTTAGTTTTGAGGTGATCAGTAGACTAGCCGAGGTCCGTCATCTGCTTCTAGTTTACTCAGAGACCTGATCTCTTCCCATGCTTGCTCTGTGTGAGTGGTCCTTTAGAGTTGAAAATTTTGAAAGCTAGTCATTTTGCTAATTATTTTGATTGGGAAACAGGATGTGTTTTTAGAAATAAATGTATTATTTATGTCACTTGCTCTTAATCTCCTGAGGCAGCATAATATACACACGCTTTACAATCTAGTAAATCTGTATTCGATCCACAGCTCGGTTACTTAACCATATCCGTGCTTTGGTCTCAACAGCAAAATCTCACTAAATTTCAGCTTTCTCATCTAAAAAATGAGGACACTATTAATATTTTCCTCATACTGTTCTGATGATTAAAAAGCATAATATATATTAAGTGCTTACCACAAAAGAAGCAAGTTAATTGCTCTTGTGGTACCTTAACTTTTATGAAACTTACAAAAGAAAATTGATGGCAAAAAAAAAAAAATACTGCACCAAGTACATTTTGCTGCATGTACATATTGAGGATGAAGAGCAAGTGAGCTTTAATTCTCCATCAAGGACTCTATATTGAGTTGCCTGGTCCCAGATTCAGTGACAATAGAGTTATTAAATAAGGACATTTGGATTAGTTTATGGCACTTGTTTTATTATTGAACTTCAGACTCTGTGGGGGATAAACAGCACAGTCCTTCTCTTCAATCAGAAGCTTCATCAGGGTGGGCCAAAGGCACTAAATCTGGCTGGGGATCATCAGGAATAACACAACAATAATCCGTTCAGAGACGGAGCTGCATTTGTGCAAGTGATACCCATACTGAGTTCAGTAGGCAGAGATACTTTCCTTGGTTGCCAGGCAACAAGGAACCTGCTAGTCCTAGTCCATCAGTATCAAAATGAAGCATTAACCAAACCACACTCCTGGTTCCACTTAAAGGATGGCAATATGGAGATGCTGGGGAACAGAGAATTATGTCATGTGGAAAAAGTGAGATTTGGTGCTGTATAGCAAAACCTCATCTTTGAAGCAGGAGTGGTTCAGTAGGGATCATCTGCTGGTTGTAGTTCCTGCTTGAATGGAAGATGTTAGGGAGAGAATACTAAGTAGTCTCATGACAAGTCTGCACCATGGAGCAAAGCAAATATTTGGAAGCCTTTTAGCTAACATGATAATATGACCAAAGTAGATAATTCTTGTCTAAAAGTATAGTTTTAAACATGGAATAACTCTGATTGGCTCTGAATTCTCCAGTTCATCCCAATATCCGTTGCTAAAAGTTATTTGCAGTTTTAATTATGCCAATAATCAGGCATTTCACTTTGACTTTATAGAGAAAGGCTTAGACTCTCAGGTCTACAAACAGATGTCAACACAGTTGCTCTTCAGAACATTTTTATATTATATTATAGTATACTATACTATAATATATAATATAATATAATATAATATAATATAATATAATTATAAAGGTATCTGTCCTAGAATTTGTGTGGTTCTCTAGCTAGGAAGGAAAATTAGCATCAAACTAGGTTATCACATAAGCTACTCATTTAGTCAGCAGTATAAACTGACTCTTTACTAGCTGTAAGAGAGTTTATGGTGTGAAAGCCGATAAACTTTGTTTGATCAGATTTCCTTAAGTATACCATTTATTAAATCAGATACAATAAACAATAAATCAAGTTGGAAATAGAATTTTCAACTGGGCAGTAAGTGTAATTGAATATGGTTAGGTACAACTCCCATGAGTATTTCCTGAAATCAAATAGTTGTTATAACCGGCCATAAGGAACACCAAAAGGGGACAATTAGAAATGTAGAATATGAGAAAAATGGAAAAGGGACTATATGGAAGTTTTAGAAGATTCTGAGTCAAAATTGTGCTCTAAGACAGAAGTCATAGGGAAAGTTTGAAAAAAAAAATACCATGGTAGACAAGAAAATGAAGGTGTATCTGATTGAATGTAGGTGAGAAGACTGGTCATAATTAGTCACTGCTCATCTGTAGCAGCATCATCACAGTTGTTAGGACAGAAAGCCACCTTTTCCCTACCTTTCTTCTGCTCTTGTGGTTTGCACATAGGTCTTTATTCAGAGAATTGGTCTGTACACCCAGGCCACTGAGGTTTTCAGAGATATTAATGGTGATGGTCATGGAGCACAAAAGGACAGGAGACTTCATTTGCCATTGCTAGAAGCCAATGGGTAGGAGTGAAAGAAAGGCGCCTACAGGAATTATCTTGGTGGGGTCCTGGGCCACTGCCTGGAGCCCTGGCCAGGTAATTTATCTATGTCAATTAAGTTGGGACCACTAAGCCAACATAGGCATCTGCCAGGTCCAGCTCAATCTCTGTTCTCTGCTTCATATGGGTTTGGTCAGACACCCTAGCTGTGCCTCACAGTAATGCAAAACAGCTTGTTCTGAAAACTTAGGCTTGTGTCAGAGATGTCTTTCCTGATGTCTGGAGGATTGCTCAAGATGAAAAACATGTCTAGTCAAAACAGGGGAGAATGGACCCAAAAAGTTATGAGTAATAAAAAAAAAATCATGTGAACACACAAAGAATTTTTCAAAGGACCTGGATGCATCCTCACATGATCAACTCATTGACCTTTATGCTGCTCTTAGTCATGGATTCTCTTTCTAGAACAGACCAGTCAAGAGAGAATTAAATCCAGTGACTCATGAAACTACCCTGCTTTTCACAAATATTGAGAATTTTTTCTGCTTCAGACACAGGGCTTGGTATTATGTGCTAGGTATAAAGCAGAGAATAAAACAGATGTGGCAGCTCTTGCTTTCTCTGAAAGCTTGAGATTGCTCTCAACTAAAACACTAGCAAATAGAACCAAGCCAGGACATTTACAGTATAATATATTCTACTCTATGCAAGCAATGCAAGGATGGTTCGATAGTAGCTAATCTATTGATATCATTCACTATAATATTAGGTCAAAGGAGAAGAGTCATTTGACCATTTGACCATTTCTGTACAGATGCCAGTAGCCAATAAAAATTACTGATAACTAGTAGATATAACTTGCCATAAGAAAAGCCATTTGCAGTTCTATAAGAATCAGACTTATCCCATTTATAAAAATAAAAAATATATAATATCTGAAATAAGCTTAACAAACATGCTTAAGAATGTTATATAAAGAAAACTTTAAAACGTTATTTCTAGGGGCACCTGGGTGGCTCAGTGGGTTAAAGCCTCCGCCTTCAGCTCAGGTCATGATCCCAGGGTCCTGGGATCGAGCCCCACATCGGGCTTTCTGCTCAGCATGGAGCCTGCTTCCTCCTCTCTCTCTGCTTACCTCTCTGCCTACTTGTGATCTCTGTCTGTCAAATAAATAAATAAAATCTTTAAAAAAAAATTTATTTCTATAAGGAAAACTTAAGTAGAAACCATACCATCAGCTTGAGTGGGAATATTTAATACCATAAAGATATTAATTCACTCTAAATTGAGCAATTAAAAGTGATCTTGACCACAATACTAAGGTTCTTTCATTTTCTCTTTCCTTTGCTCACCTGAGCTCCATTTTTCAGAACTTGATAAGCTGGTTTGAAAGTACATTAAAATTAAAAACTATAGACATTAATCAGTGTTCTGACAAAGAAAGACAAAACAATAAATGGCACAGAGTCTAAAAATAAGCCTAACTATCCAAGAAAACTCATATGGATATTTAGTATATAATAAAGAAAGACTTCAAACTGGAAAGGAAAATACAGATTTTTCAAATAAATATTTTTGAAATTATTAACAATTATTTTGAGGAAAAATAAAGCTGTATCATTCCTTCTATGAGATAGGTTAAAGATTTAAATATTTTATATTTAAAGAGTGAAACTAATGAAGTACTAGAAAAAAACAAGAGAAGAAAACACTCAAATGGTGAAGTCCTTTCTCAGCAAGATACTAAACACAAAAGCCAGATAGGAAATAAATGATAAATTTAGATAGATAAGAATTAAACTCTTTTTTTTTTTTTTTTTTGGTATGGCAGAAACAAGAGCAAACTGGGAAAATACTTTCAGCACACATGATAAAAAGTAGGGTTTTTTTTTTTTAATATTAAAAGGGCTCTTAAAGAACAAGAAATGAAGATGAATCAAAGAAAAATGGGAAAGGAAAAAGGTAAAAACTTCCTGTTTAGAAAAAAAGAAACTTAAGTGGCTTATCAAAGTGAAAAGATACTCAAGTTACTCAAAGATAAGATGTCATTTTTTCATCTATCAGATTGACAAAGATTAAAATGTTTAACAACATACTATGCAGTCAAGAATGTGAAGACACAGGCCATCTTACACTCTCCTATAGGGATATCCATTCGTACGAACTCTTCATGGGGATGCTGTAGATGTCAAAATGCGAATGCACATATTCCTTGACACAAAAATTATACTTCTAGAAATTTCCTCAATCAATATACTCACATTTTCAAAGTGAAATATGTATGTGGGAGCATTTTACCTTTCATTTTACATCTGTGTATATTAAGTGACCTTTTGTTTTCTATGCATATTTATTGCTTTTCTCATAAAAAGAGCCTTTCCTGCTTTGTTGTACTGTACTTTTAAACAAAGATTACATCTGTAGCAATATTGTTGTGAATAAAGGCTCATTTGCTTAAAAAAAAATTGACTATGCCATCTAAATCCTCCCTTACCTAAATGAAAATGTAATATCTTCTCAAAAGCATTCAATTAAAAAACCTTCAATGGGATGAATTTTGAAATACTATTTTATAGTTTCTCCCCAAGATAAATGATAGTTCTTCCAATAATATTACTGAAAAACCCATATATATGTGACTGTTTTAACTAAATAAATAAAATTTTATAAATAAAAACCCAGTAAATATATAAAAACATTAAGACAGGGTCTCAATGATAAATTGAAGCTGATAAAATTTCCATTACACTATATTACCTGGAAACGCTTAAGATGTTGAGACTGTACAAGGCTGAAATAAAAACAAGCACCTGAATTTGATGTATTACAGATGGAATTTGATTTTTAAAGAAGAATCCATATTTTTTGTACATAATGGCCACTTTCATTACCATTCAAATAATAGCACCACTTACTTAGCATATGCTCTCTAATCCTGGTTTAAAAGTGTCTTAAAATTTGGTATTTTTGGGGGGGGTGGCACCTTGGTGGCTCAGTCAGTTAAGTGTCTCACTCTTGATTTCAGCTCAGGTCATCTTGGGTGAGGGGGTGTGTGGGATTGAACCCCACAGTGAGCTCTGTGCTCAGTGCAGAGACTACTTGTACGCCTCCCTTCTTCTCTCCCTCCCGCTCTCTCTCCTCTGCTTGTGCATTCACATTCACTCTCTCTCTAAAATTAAAAAAATCTTTAAAAATTTGGTATTTTTTTCTGTACTTTAAGTACTAGCAAAGGAATTTAAAAGTTTAAATACAAAATAAGTTCAGCACCAGAGTGCAGTCACCACATTGCTCAAAATCTCATGATTTAAAAGGTTTTTTGAGCTTTTTTCTGGGCAAGGAACTGCTATGGAGCCATTATGCTTATAAAGCCTCTAATAATGCTCAGATGTTTCAACTTGGATTTAATGAAGGGGGAGAATGGCCAGTCCTCTATTATGCTGTAGAGTCAAATGACAACTGGTAATCAAAAACAAAGATTAATAAGCAAACTTCCATTTTTATCTAAAGTATAAAATTAGGAAGTCAGTCAAATATGAAGTCTATAGACGTTGGTCACATTTTTTGTTAATTCACTGGTTTTTTTCCTGGGTTAGACAAAGTAATAATTTATAACTGTTTCTCACAATATTGGAGTTTGCATTCTAATACAAAGTGAAATTAGGAACAAAACTATGTTTATGGCAACTTGTTAAGTCACTCCTGATGGCTTCAGTTAGAACAAGCCAATCACAAGTCAGGTTGAATTTGCCAATAATCTGGGTCTAATGAGAGAGAATGTATCCAAACTTTCTAAAAGGGATTAAACATACTGTCTAACTTTCATCTGCCTTGTTTATCAGTACTAGTCCGCACGGGACACTACTGATGGAAAATGCAGGCCACCTGCCCCCAAGCAAAAAGGACCCAGACCAGGAAAGGAGGGCTCTGGGTCTTAGTTCTGACTCTGCTGGAAGGGAGCTGGGTGATTGTGGATAAAGCAATGAATCTTTGGATGGCTCATTTTTCTTATTTGAGAAATGAAGGGAGTGAATTAGGCTTCTGAAAGCCTCTTTAGCTTTTAATCCATAAATAACACTCGTGGAGTCTTTTGCATGGAAAACAGTGGTAGAGAATCTGAAGAAATAGATGGCTACTGTGTTGTCACTTATGACTATCTCAACACATCTGGAAAGAAACTTTCCCCTCTTGTGACTTCCTCTAAGCCATGTGGGATGATTGACTGATTTGTGCATGCATGTTTACTACAAGTACAATGCTAGGTGCTGCATGATATACTTGTGAAGAAAAGACATGGTCCTACCCTTGTGGAGTGTATGTTGTTGTGTTAGCTGGTAGAGCTGAGTTAGGTTGAGTACCCCCAAGCTGCTGGGATAAATTAAACTGGTCATTAAATTCTACCTTCAGTTACCTTGCTGAAGTCTTCAAAAAATGAGTACACCAAGTACTCAAACTGATACACTTTAAACTAATGTGAAATGGCAAATTCAAAGTCTGGTGTACACAAACAGATTTTTCAATAAATCCATGTATGCTGCTAATGTTACCTTTTCGCAACAACAAAACCAATTTATATACTCAGGAGTCTTATAATCAGTGGTATATTGTAATCTTATTTTAAGTTATTATCCATGTAAAATACTGTATATTTATATTCACACACACATATATATATAATACATAAAATATGTACATATTACACATGTAAAATAATCAATTATGTTACTATTAAGAACCTAGATTTTTTTGGCATAAAAGAAAATATATACAAGTATGAAGTCAAAGAAAAAAAACTTTTATCCAAAATATGAATTGGATATCATTGAGAATTCATTATTTTTTCCCTCTTATTTTTTTTGTTGTTGTTGTTGTTGTTGTTGCAGCTTTCTCTATTGGGAAGGCTTAGAAATAATGATAATGCAGGAATAATGAGTAACCTTAGCACTCAGATTGTAGTTTTCAAATGCTATGTCTCTCTGGAAGGAACCAGAGTTCTCAGAAAGAGCTGATTCTAGTCTGGAGCTGGAAATGAGTGAGATAAGCCTGGGAAATCTTGTTGGGCTAGCAAGCAAGGAAGCCTTGAAGGACTAAGAGGGATAGTGTCAAAAGATGCAGAAGTCAACCATAAGGCATTCCCACTGTACTCATACAGGACAACTTAAATATCAAAAAGAATGATGATGATGGATTGAAACCCAAGAAACATATAAGAAAATTCAAGAGGAAAAATCCACTGTTACTAGGATATCAATTTACTGCTCTGAAGACTGATAAAGGAAAAGCATCAAGAATTCCTTGAATTCTACAGTGCCATCTATGAAGCATTCTTGCCTAAAAATATAAACTAGAATCTAATCAAGCCTCTGGATCTAGCCACCATTTTTAAGAAATATGGATGACAGAAGAACAAGTTAAATGACACTATGATGAATGAAATTCAGAATGTGTAGTACAATTTCTCCAAGAAATCAATGGTAAAAAAAGGTGTCTCGGGGGACTTTTCTAGAAGAGATTTAGGAGAAAAAATGCATTTTGTGGACTATGTTTTAATCCTGATTTAGACCCATTTTTTTGCAGAAACATCCTTGAAATAATTTGGGAAATTAGGTATTAGACGGTATTAAGGAATCTGTTAATTTTTTTAAGAGGGATAATAGCATAGTAACTATGTAAAATATTCCTTATCATGTAAAAATGAAGACTGAAGCATTTATGTCATTATGGTTGACACAAGGTCTAAGATTTGGACCTTAAATTCTCCAGCCCCATTCCCAATTGCACTACCCTACCAACCCAACCAGAGTGAAGCATGACTGGCAGTATGTTGACTGGTGTTGAAGTTAGGTGGTGAACATATGAAAATTATTAACTTACTCTCCCTTCTCCGTGAATGCTTGAAAATTTCCATAATAAAATATTTTAAAAGTATACCATTACAGAGAAAGATCTACTGTTATGTCTGTACATTCAGCCAGGGTTCACTGACTCCTGTAGTTTCTCTGTATTTCTCACTTTTTTCATCGTAGGCAAGATCTTTGTCTTGCTAAATCCCCAATTTCTGGATTCACTGTGTTTCCTTTAAGTCAACAAATTTCTAATTCCATTTATCTCCTCCTGTTTCTTCATAGGAGTCTTGGGATGAGATCCTATAAATGTAACAATTTTTCCATACTCCTAGCTAATGTAAGACCCTGTGTCTATTTTCTCAATCATCTCAAATTATCTGTCTTCATTTATTTTTCTTCTTGAGAAGCCTTTTCAGTTTGTGCTGGATTTGTGGGTGAATTTTCTGGTATATTATTCTGTTTAGGAAAGGACTTTTGAAATTCTTCTAAGAGACAGCTTTAACCTTTAAATTTACAATTGCAAACAGACGTATGATTAATATTTAACCCACTTCATTATAGGAGAAATAGAAGGTGAACATGCTCCCCATTACATAAAGCTGCTTTCTGGACTAAGCCTTTTTTGTTTTTGTGATGCCATTCCTTCCAGACACTGCTGAGACAGTAAGATCACTCACTACGTATTTACTTAGAATTCTGTATTCCATATCAATCATATGAAACATAGTCTTTAAGCTCCCTTCTTAAAATGGGCCACAGAACACTCACATCTTCAGCTACAACCGAGTTATGAATCACATGTGTGTGCACAGGTCTATTGTGAAAGAAGCCAAATTGGTGAGGAAATGTTTATCCCTATTTGCTGAGTATATACTGTAGACTAGGTTCTGTGCCAAGTGCTTACATATACCTTTTCATTAGTGACAGTTCATAGTAATAAGAACAGTTATTATCATTACAAAGATCATTTCCTTAGCCTCTGCTATGTTCCACTTGGTATATTTTCCATTTGAACAGACAAAAGCTCTGAGGTTACTGTGGCTATTTTAAGTGAGGTTAAGTAACTTAATCAGGTTTACTCAGATATGAAATGGTGAACTATGACTTCCAGACCTCTGCTGCCTTTGTTTTTTTCCACTGGTCCTTTGCATATGACTTGCATAATTTTTGCCACTTGCACACTGCTTTTACTATTATTTATGTATTTTTAAATTGACATATTTTCCTTAAATATATTTACCCCCAAATGAAATTAAGTGACTTTCATTAATGAGAAACTAGTATCACTTACCATAAAGAACAGGTATCCATATAAATAAATACTATGAAATTCTGGCCTCTGCAGCCAGAGACCTGCCCCACTCTGATAGAGTACACTGATTTCACCCTCATGTCTGGTTATCCCGTGGAGTGTTGCGCTAAGTCATCTATCTGTGTACTGTTAGTGGTGTGAGTACCTCCCTTTAAGCAATACTTGGTTTAATGTCTTCCAATATGGTTTCAAATAAATTAGGATATTATGGATCATGGGTCTCTGGCATAAAAGATTAAATCTCAGGCATATTTTGGCAAGTATACTATTGGCATTAGGCATGAAAGTCTAAGAAAAAAAGTCTTAGTTCAAATAACTAATCAGAAAACAGACACACAAAGGGGAACTTAATAAATGGGCTTATTGTATTTCCTAGCAATATTTTGACAATATTGTTTTCCAGTGAGGTACAGTTCTATATATACAACCCTGTTTCAAATACACTGTCTATTCGTATTTGTGGGCACATGTATGTATATGTATGTATATACATGTGTATATATCTATGTATCATTCATTTATATTGTGAGTGCTTATGCTGTTGTGTACTTCATGAAGATTATGTACACCTAAACTAGAATGGTCCTGTGAATTATGCTTGTGCATAGCCTATGGTCCCAATTTATGTACAAGAAACTAGTTCAAGAACCATTATAAGAGGAATGTCAGTCATAGTCATTATCTGACTGAACACTGCAAATTTTTTAATTAGCATGAAGATTCCTCCTGAGAGTTTTGGGTTGGCATATGTGTGCAAACAATGGTTAAGGATGTCAAATCCATTTAAGAGGAAATGGAAAGCCCATTCTTCATATTTTTTATTCACAGGGTAAGATATCATTATAGGAATTTTGGTCCAAGATCACAAAGCTGTGTAGGCCGGAATCCAAAGTCTTTGGATATTAAAAAAGTTCAAAAACCTCTTTCATGTAAAAATTTTCCTATTTGGAAGGTAATATGATTTGGTAGAAATAAAAGTGACTCTAGAGTCACACCTGAGTGTAAATCCTCATTTTCTACCTACAAGCTGTGGGACCTTACCTTTGCATTTGTCTCCCTGTTCATCGAAAGAGGGCAACAGCTCCTTCACAAGAGGATTTTTATAAGATTAAAAAGTAAATATTTCTTTTTTTTTTAAAGACTTTATTTATTTATTTGACAAAGAGAGACACAGCAAGAGAGGGAACACAAGCAGGGGGAGTGGGAGAGGGAAAAGCAGGCTTCCTGTGAACAGATAGCCCGATGAGAGGCTCGATCCCAGGACCCTGGGATCATGACCTGAAGGCAGATGCTTAACAACTGAGCCACCCAGGAGCCCCCAAAACAAGTAAATATTTCTAAATTATTAAGGCTTTTGTTTGTCCCACTGAATTTTTCATTTGTTTATAATTATCATTTTATTTATCATAGTTATTTATTCATTAACCAAACATGGAGCACCTATTATATGCCAGACCTTATACCAGGGAGATGCAGGAGTAAATGATTCCTCTAGCCAATAAGCCAGAATAAGAATATTATGTTAAGAGCTATAAAAACAATAGAGAAAAAAACAAACAAACAAATGAAATAGACAGTAAGTGCTGGGCACAGCAGTCAGCAGAGGTCTCTCCAAGGAAGTGGCATTAATCTGAAACCTGGCAGTGAGATTGAGTTGCCCATGGGAAGAACCTGGGTGTCATATTAGGGGAGGGAGAGACAGGGATGAGATAGGAGGCTATTACTACAGTTTGTAGAGATATAAATGAATTAATTGAGCAAGGACAGTTTTGCAATGCAGGTTTATCTGAATCTTGTAATACTTCTTTCCCTTTCCTAAATGTCCTCAAAAAGACAATTATGATATTGGACAGTTTCCACTAAGCATAAATTCAAAGGAAGAAACCAAAAATGCTTCTTACAGAAAATCTTATAGAAAATAAGATCTTGATTTCATAAATGAAGCTAGATGGGATTGGGAGGGAG
Source organism: Lontra canadensis (assembly GCF_010015895.1). Classification (NCBI taxonomy): domain Eukaryota; kingdom Metazoa; phylum Chordata; class Mammalia; order Carnivora; family Mustelidae; genus Lontra; species Lontra canadensis. The sequence goes on along the minus strand of NW_022631143.1, from coordinate 1,464,371 downwards.
ATAAACCATAAGTGACTCTTAATCTCACAAAACAAACTTAGGGTTGCTGGGGGGAGGGGGGTGGGGGGGCTGGGTTATGGACATTGGGGAGGGTATGTGCTATGGTGAGTGCTGTGAAGTGTGTAAACCTGGCGATTCACAGACCTGTATCCCTGGGGGAAAAATATATGTTTATAAAAAATAAAATTAAAAAAAAATATATATATATAAAAAAAGAAAAGAAAATAAGATCTTGGAGCCTCATGAACTTTTATGAATTGTTTTTCATCCTGACGAGGCTCTGGGATCAGATATGTTACTATGACAAATGGGTCTGCTTCCAATTTGATTATTATTTTCATTTGGTATTGCCTATTCAGATTTCTGGTAATAAAACTTTCCAGAGATATTTAAAAAAAATTAATGTTCTCTCCTTCTCTTACAGATACTCGCTCGGCTGACTCACTGGCAAATCTGAATAGAGAAATTGTTCTGTTGTGGTGCCTCTGCCATGGGTAAAGGCAATTCTTGTGTGATGTGCTGAGACAGCCAAAAAAACCATACGTGAAAGGCATGGAACAGGATGTGTCCCCCAAAGTAAAACAACCTGCAGTTCATATCCTTTCCTCTTGGTTCTTCTAATCATGGCTTAATTCAGAGAAAAAACAATGAAGAGCCAAATGTCGGTTTGTTTCCTGGACAGCTAATCATGAAAAAAAAAATCTCTCTATAGGGGGTCCATGCATTTCAAATTACAGATAACCTACACTGCCTATTGCCTGCTGCCTTCTATCCTTCTGCTTTTGCGATTCTAGCCTCTAGACCCCTCCTTTTCTATTGTCTTTCTCTTGCCTTGGAGAGCTGACTTTCAACACCCTGCTATGCTCTACTTTCTTTGATGATTACTTAATCCAAGGAAACCAGTTCTCACTGAAGAGTGAGCAACATCTTTACACTTGCAGATATGACAAGGTCAGGTTTCTTGCTTTTTAATTATCCTAATTGCCCTGGAATGGATTCAAAAGCAATACTGGAGGGTAATAACCAAAATGGTCTGAAATAACCCATCCCTAGCCCTTTACCCCACCTCATCTTCTCCTTTGGTTTTGTTATGTGGTCTTACGAATTAGTGCAGTATATACACCTCAGCATTCCCTTATTCATTTCCTCAGATGACTGGGACACCTAGAGAACATATCAATAAAGTAGTCAGAGACTTGCTAATGCCTGCCCGTGGTTAAAATTAAGCCTCAAAAATTTTGAGGCTGCTTTGCAGATTCCTGTATAGAGAATGATTCAGCCTCTGATGTATGTACTAGAGAAAACACCAGTATAGTGTGGTGGGAACAGCATGGGCTGTGAAAAAAGGCTGGGTTGGGTCAGGATTCCAATACACACTAACTGTGTGACCTCAGGGACTTTAATCAAGATATAATGGAAATTACCTCATAGAGATTTTGTGAGGATTTAGTATCATAGTGTAGCAAAGCAGTTAGCAAGTCTGACACATAGTAGGCATTCAATAATTTAATAATTCAATAATTACTGGCTATTACTTTTATTACCACTACAAATTGCCACTATTAGTTTGGATGGGATGAAGACTATAGAAGAAGCAGCTCTGGTTGAAAATAGGAGCTCCCATAATGGTCTGCTTACTAATGGCTTCGATAGAACATCTTCTCCTTTGTACAATTTTTGTGTTGGACCTGCTTCAAAACAGTGCTGTGTTCCCTGATCTCACTGTGAGAGGAGAGAATGTACCTGTCTTTGTGCTTCCTCAGTGTCCTGCAAAGTGTCTGGTGCATAGTAGGTGCTTAATTAACACAAGTTTGTTTGAATCAAAGACACAACAAACCTAAGTAATTTCTTTTCTATAGTTTTCCAAGACTCAGATGCTTAAGGGGTTGAAAAATCAGAGTTGTTTTATTTCTTTTTGAATATTTACTTTTATCTGAGAGAAAGCACAGCTGGCGGGGGTGTGGGGGACAGGGAAGGAGAGAAATCCCATGCAGACTCCCCACCAAGTGTGGAACTCATCATGGGGTTCCATTCCAGGACCCTAATAGCTGCTTTAAAATAGAACAAATGCCTACCTACTTTAAAATCTGTTTAATATAGTTATCACTGAACACATTCTAAATACTGAAAACATGGTAGAATCAATAATCTGCAGATTCCAGGCAGATGGATTTAAAAACAACTCCAATTTATCTCCGTTTTCTTTAGGCAAATCCTTCTCTATCTGGTTTTAAAAACTTCAGAGATGTAATTTTGCAGACAAAAGACTTGGCCACTTTTTATAGTTGAGATTACCAAAGATATCAAAGAATAGCATTTTAAAAAAATCTGCCTAAAAATGTATTTCTTAGAAGTATAATTAATAATACTGTAATGTATATTTGAAAGTTGCTAGTAGTATAGCAAATTAAAAGTTTTAATTTCAAGGAAAAGACATTTTGTAACTGTGTGGTAATGGATGGTATCTAGACTTCTAAGAGTGATCCTTTTACAATGTGTACAAATATCAAATCATTATGTTGTACACCTGCAACATAACATTATATACCAATTATATCTAAAAAAAAACATTTTCAGCAAACACCTGAAAGAGGTAACCAATTGACTTAACTTACTAAATTAAGAGCAGTAGATTGATTGGGGCACCCGGGTGGCTCATTCAGTTAAGCAGTTAAGTGTAACTCTTGGTGAGTGTTTCATGGTATTGTTGGAAGAGTTGAGGACACTCAAGCTATTAACATAGAGTCTCACTTAAAAAATCTGAACTATTGGGGCACTTGGGTGGCTCAGTGGGTTGGGCCTCTACCTTTGGCTCAGGTCATGATCTCAGCATCCTGGGATCGAGCCCCGCATCGGGCTCTCTGCTCAGCAGGGAGCCTGCTTCCCCCCTTCTCTCTGCCTGCCTCTCTGCCTACTTGTGATCTCTCTCTCTCTGTCAAATAAATAAAAAAAATTAAAAAAAAATCTGAAATCTTGAGAAAGCCTGTGTGGCTCGGTCTGTTAGGTGTTAGACTCTTGATTTTGGCTCAGGTCATGATCTCAGGGTCATGGGACCGAGCCCCATCTCTGGCTCCATCAGTGCAGCGTCTGCTTGAGATTCTCTCTCCCTCTCCCTTTGTCCCTGCTCCCCTCGCCTGCTAGGGCACTAACTCTATAAAATCTTAAAAAGAGTAGAGTGATCTTACTAAGATTTTCACTTTTCTTTTTTTTTTTTAAAGATTTGAGTAACATAATTATCCAAAAGGAAAAGCTATGTTCTCTGTCAATGAATGCTTATTCAGAAAATTTTTGGACAGACTGTCAGGACATTGTTAAAATTGCTCAGAAAATGGTCATGATGGCTGGTGTTGGGGGTACAAACATGGTAATGGAACACAAATGAAGGGTCTATTCTGGGGATTTTTGTAATATCATCCCAGACCTAACAGTGGCTTCAGAAAATAATTAAATTAATGAGAAAAACAAATAGCTAAACCACAAGGATCTTTCCTCTTTACCTCCCATGTGATTTCACTTTCTGTACGGCAATGAACTTTGGTTAATTCCCTTTAAATACTGTTTTTCCCCTTTTGCTCATTCTTTTTCTCATTATTGTTCCTTCTCTTATCTGTCCCATCTGGTGAACTCCTACTTACTCTCTAAAGCCCAGCTCAAATGTTTCTTCCTTTCTGGAGCCATTCTTAATCCCCATCTTTTCACTTCCTGACAGAATAAAGCCTTCCCTTCCCAGCACTTTGAACAAACAAGCTGTATTACAAACAGCTTATAAATTTTCTCTCCAGACCAGGGATGAGCAAACTCTGGCCCATGGGCCAAATCTGGCCTGTTGCCCATTTTTGTACAGTTTGTGAATTAAGAATGTATTTTACACTTTCAAACTGTTGAGAAAAAACAAAAAGAAAAATACTATTTCACGCCATATTAAAAGAGGAGATTCAATGATGTATCACGTGTGTTTCCTTTCATGCTATAATGGCAGAACTGAGTTGCTCTGACAGAGACTATATATAGCACACAAAGTGTAAGATTTTTACTATCTGTGGGCGCCTGGGTGGCTCAGTGGGTTAAGCCGCTGCCTTTGGCTCAGGTCATGATCTCAGGGTCCTGGGATCAAGGCCCGCATCGGGCTCTCTGCTCAGCGGGGAGCCTGCTTCCCTTCCTCTCTCTCTGCCTGCCTCTCTGCCTACTTGTGATCTCTCTCTGTCAAATAAATAAAAAAAAAAAAAAAAAGATTTTTACTATCTGCTGAATTACCCCCCCCAAAAAAAAAAAATTGCTAGCACCTGCTCTGTGGGCAGGGCCCATAGTGTCTTGTTCCTATAGCCCATATGTAGAATTACCATGGGATGAGCGCTACACTCCTCATGTGCATTAACTTAGCTAATCAACAACTCTGAGGTGAGCACTACTATCATTCCCATTTTACAGATATAAGGAAACTAAGGCACAAAGATGCTGAGACCTTCTTCTCAAGTTATATCAGTGACTCAGCTGTAGGACTGTGTGAAGCTCACAGCCACAGTGTGATCCTGGTCATTGTCACCATGGCACCGAGGCAGGGCAGTGACTGGTGACATTTGTGGAATAAATTATGACATCCCCTTCAACTGTATTCCTCTGCTTAGCAGAAGGCACTCAAGCACAACTTTCATCAGTTTTACTGAGGAGAGTGAAGGCCATGTTTGGTAGATGGGTTAATTAGCCCCTTAGTTGTCTGTGCTGAATATACCCCACCAGCCAGGCTCTGTCAAGGCTGAGATAAGGAAATGAAGGAGCTTGCCTTCTGGGGATGAATAGTTGAATCTTTGAAAAGGAGACAGAAAGCTCCTATCCAGGACAGTAGCTGAGTAGCAGACAGGAGATAACAGGTAGTTTCCCTGAAGGCTGCATGGCAAACGTTCTTCCATTGTTTTCATAGTGAAGCCCTCATTCACTGTATTTAAGTCTTTGCCCCTCATGAGAAAGATTTGGTGATGAGTTCCTATGGCACAGTGGCTGCTGCCCAAACACTGAGGGTGTTTTCCATTTGCTTATAACTTCTTCCCCCCACGTCCAGGAAGAAAAGGCCTGCCAGATACTTTTGAGTCCCCTCATCACTACCTGGGCATTTACGACACCTGCAGAAAAGCAGAATTTTTTTAATGACTGCATACAACATGACGGTCAATGGCCAGTGGTGGGGCAAAGGGTGGGAACAGTGAGACATTCACTAATTAGGTGTAATTAGACATACACTAATTAGGTAATTAGACACTAAAACACTCCCTGTGTTTTAGTGTCTCTACTTGGAAAATGGGGATACTAATTGCCACTACCTTGTTAGGGTGGTTGTATTAAATAAAATAGATTTCAGGACATTTGCAGCCTGAGTTCTCCAATATTAACCGCAGCTATGGCCATTACTTAGATCATCTGCTGGGCTCCCAGGGGAGTCAGGGTACCCATGGGCTGAGCACCCTGATGCCAGTGAGGACAGTGTTTATGAGGAAAAAGATCTGGGGGCTGAGAGGCTCGAGATGAAGCAAAAAGAACAGGAAGGCAAGGTTCTGGCCCAGGAGGCTGTGGACCCAAATGAAAAATAACTCTTTTTTCTCACCACTTGCCCATGCACAGTCACCCTAGCTAAGCCCCCTCAAAAAGGCTACAGTGATACCCCTACAACTGATTCAGGAGCAGGCAGCATTCCCAAAAGCTGAGATCCATAGAAGAAGAAAGACCATAAGAGAAAGCTGGAGTTTGTGGATGCCTCAGAAGCCCAGCAGAAGGCTTAGGACTGCCAGGAGCAGCTGATCAGCCTGGAGCTACTGGCCTATGAGTGCTAACAAATACGAGATCTGCTGAACAACGGCTTAGCCCGGGATCTGTGCAGCCTTCAGCCCATGGGCCAGAGGACGCCCCTTCAGTCAAGCAGAGGACCTGGGATGCATGGAGGGTGTATTGGGGAAACAGATGGAGTCACTCTTGAGGGTGAAGGGCCCTGCTATGTGCCACTGTTGCAGCCAGCCCCTCCTGAGTGTTGGCTCCCCTCCTCACTCTGCCACTTTTTCTTCATTTTAAATCCTTGTATAACCTGGTGTCATGCAAATATAGTTTCTACTCTGAAATAGCAACCACCGCCACTAATATCACAGTATCACTAGACTCTAGAAATCCGGTCTTGAAAAGAGCAGGCAGTTGGGCTAAGGAGACATGCTGAGTATGGGGAGTGTACGGGGCAGAGTCATTGCAGCCGTCTCCTACTCTGCTATTTGCTGGAATGTTTTTCCAGGCACAGTATTACCCAGAGATCCCTACCTGAAACCCCTTTGGTCTCCAGTAGATTGAGGCTAGTCAAAACTCCTATCTTTGTCCTTCAAGACCACAGACTCAAGTTGGAACCTCTACTGTCTTACAATCCCTCAACAACCCCTTGCCAATGCTGTCATCCTCAGCTGGTCACGGGCACCACCCATCCACACCTCCACCCACAGTTTATTTTTGCTCAGCGCTCTTTCTTCAACACAAAGCCTTCAACCTGTGTGCTCTGTAAAATCCCAGTGGGGCTGTCATGATAAACCCTTACTATACAACATGTGTGCAGTCTGTGAATCATGAGCACTGGCACCACCTGGAGCTTGTTAGAAATGCAGACTCTCCAGCCTGAAGGAGACCTCATGAATTAGAACCCACTTTCTAAGAAGCTTCCTGGTTGATTTACATGCATGTTAATGTTTGAGAAAGACAGCTGCAAAATGTAACTCACTTGAGAAGTCAACTTCTATCCTCAAGGAGCACAGGATCCATGGGAGGATCCAGATGTATGGGTAAGGGAAAGAAGGCAGGGTGGCTGGCTGGCTCCACTGGTGGAGAATACAACTCTTGATCTCCGGGTTTTAAGTTTGAGCCCCATGTTGGGTATAGAGATGACTTAAAAATAAAATCTTAAGAAAAAGAGAGAACCAAGGGGATTCCTCCCATAGCCTATTGCAGAGGCATGAACACTACAGATCAGGTACCACACTTAAACTGATTTTAAGTCCTGGATTCAAGTTCTAATAATCTCAGGGTGCCTCTGCTCTGAGCACTGCTTCCTTCTAAAGATCTTGGGGAAAAACAGGAGAACATTTAACACTCAACATTACTCTTTTTAGAGATCACTTCTAGCTCGGTGTTAACATACACCTTCTCCTGTTACAATAAATACACTGAAATGAATAGGACTTGGTTCCTATGACATGTTACAAACTCACATAAGAAGCAGAAGCATGGGTCAACAGCAACACATCCTTTCTTTGTTCTGATGACAGCAGTATCAGTAACAAAAATTCCTCGTGCTCTTTGGAACTTTGATACTTTACAGAGTGCTTTTGGATATTTCTTGGGCTCGTATTTATGCATGGGCAGGAGAGACTTAGTACTATGCCAGTTGGATAGTGAAGAAGGGAGGTCAGGCAGGTACTTGCCAACGCAGATGATGGTAAGATGTGGAGCCAGAGTGGCTCTGAGCTCTGGTTCGTAAGCAGTGATCACAATTGCAAGGACGGATAAAGCACCTAGAGCCAGATACTGAGCTGTGCACTTTACACACATTCTTCCACTTAATCTCTTGGCCCAGCCCTGCAGTATGATGAGGTTGGTACTTTTTTTGCATTTGAAGAAATAGACTGACAGCCAATAAGTGCTGCAATCAAGGACACAGATGGGCCCAAACACCAAAGCTCAAGCCCTCAGCGATTATGAAATAAATTTCTCTATACAACACTCAGTCGATGGGGCTAGGTACTACTTTGTGTGCTTTCATAATTATAAGGCAACATTATTAAAGAAAGCAGAAGTTTTTAGACAAGCACATGTCTAGTCAACAATAAGAAACATCATATTCTATTCCTCAATCTCTCCTTTCCACTCATAAAAAGAAAAGTTCTACTCTTTTGTGCCTGTGGGTATAAAGGCGAAGCAGAGGTATAAAGGTGAACCAGCAAGAGGGAGGCAAGGGTGATGCCTCAGAGCTTTATCTAGGATGACACTAAGAGCACTGGTGATGAGGAACACAGGTAATAATTATTAATAATTTAGATGCAATGCCTTTTCCTTCAGGGCTTATTGCGTAGCAAACACCGTGGTAAACACTTTACATGTATTAACACATTTAATTCCTCTAACCACACTGTGAGGTGGGCATGAATACTCCCATTTGGCAGCTGAGAATATGGAGGGTCAGAAGGGTTGAAAATCCTGTTCAAAGTTGCATAGTTGCCTTATTTTGCACACAGATGGGTCACTCCACAGCAGAGTCACACAAGCTGTAGATGACGGACATCTAGAGGCCAGTTATGAAGGCGGTGATGCTTTCTATCGCTTCCTAAGGGGGCTAAAATAAAGTAAGCACACCTGAAACTTCTAGAGAAATAGAACCATGGGGTTCTCTAGCTTAAATGACTGAGACAAGCGGTTTTTAAATGGGACCTCGGTTCAGAATCACCTAGAGGGCTGGCTCAAACACATGTGGCTACCCCCCTCCCCACCCCATCATGGCGAGTTTTGGTTATGTCAGTCTGGTGTGTGGCCTGGGAACCTACACTTCTACCCACTGCCCAGGAATGGTGACCTAATTTGTGGGACCCAGAGAGAAATCAAGAGGCAGAGCTAATTATTCAAAAACCAAGGAAAAACTCCCTTTAAATAAGATACTAAAAGATAAAACATTTCCGTCCTTTCATGGTCTCAACTAACCATGGTATTCTTCATTGGCTATTTGCTATGTTATAGCAAATAATGAGCCCGAATTTGACTGTTCACCCATAGACTGTACAATGACAATCTGAAAGACCATTTCACTTGTTTGTGAAATCACTGACCTGAGACAATTTATCTTTGGATCATATATACTGTTCTGACCAGAAGAGTGGAATTGCCACACAAAACTGTTTGAATTGTCTTTATTTGACTTCTTGATATGCAAGCATTCTCTCAACTTTCTTCATTTTTGACTTCATGAGGATTAAGGAGATATGGAGAGAATCAGGAACCATGGCTGGCCCTATCTTCCCCTTTCCTCCTGAGGGTCAGCAGGTGGCTAATTCACAGGAAAGGATGGATAGTGTTCCTCAGAAGGTTGTACCTCTCAGAATGCCATTGTTTTTTCTGGGTTCAGAGAGAGTTCTGGCTCAAATGGAACTTGTGACTGCTCTGGGCGTCAGTGGCTCTGCCATGTCCCCCAGTTTATTCAGTTATAGATAAAACACGCTTACCATATACTGGCTCTGAATCTCGCTGAACTCCTACACTGTGGGTCCACTGAAATTGTGCTCATGGGACAGTGTGAACACCATCTGTGAATGGGGCCATACCATGTGCCTGTTTCTTCCCTACCCACACCAATGCTTTCATATCCTACCATCTTGACTTACTTTATGGATTTTATACTACTAGATGGACTTCACTTGCAGAAATACATACGAGTTTGAAGATAGCAAGAGTGCTAAACCAAGTATGAGGCCCTCCTGTGTTAGGGCCCTGTGTCCAGGTGATAATATGACACTGGCCTGGGGACCACACTTTAGAAACCCCTGATTCAGACACTTTCTATAACGTTCTAGTTCATTTTCAGTGTATTTACTCAAGAACAGGCAGAATTTTGCTTCTTAACCCAACAACAAAATCTTTCAAAAATTTTTCAGAAGAATCAGACCGCTTCCTGAACAAATAACCCTTACAAGGTAACATTTGAATGGGCTAAAGGGCAAGAAAATAAGAAACATCCAAATTGAAATTGTTAATAGATACAGATGACGTTGGGGCACCTGGTGACTCAGTCAGTTCAGCCGCTGCCTTCGGCTCAGGTCGTGATCCCAGCGTCCTGGGATCGAGCCCCGCATCGGGCTCCTTGCTCAGCGGGGAGCCTGCTTCTCCCTCTGCCTGCCTCTCTCTCTCTGACAAATAAATAAATAAATATCTTAAAAAAATAAATACATATGACTCTCCAAAAGTGAGGTCCTGAGGCAAACTTGAATCATATTTTACTGACTCCAAAAATTTGGGACAATACTGCAAGATACTCAGGTGGACTCAGGATCCTTGAAGCATTCAGCATTTCTAGAATTTCATTTTGGTGGGTTAGCTCCTGACCTGAGTTTATTCCACCACAGGGTATAGGATTTCAACACACATTAGAGAGGCTATTTCCAGAGTTAGAATTCCTCTTATTTCTCATTAATTTTCACTTACTTTTTTAGGTTAATATAATTAGCTCAAGCTATTTCGGTCTTCTTAGCAAGGAAAAACTTCCCTCTTCCTCAAGCCATATTTAGTTTTCCTTCACTGGCAGGATCCAAGGATGAAATTTCCAACTTACAAAGTGAGTCCCCTCAATGCTGAAGCTTATCCTTTCACCGTGACAGAATACTATCTTTATTCCCAGAAAATGGGCCCATTTATTTCAGAGGTGTGCTGGTAGGTTTTCTTTGAAAATGAGCTCATAGGAGAAGCCATCACCGTGGAGGTGCAAAGCACTAGCCCTGATTCTCACAACTACTGTGTGGATGCCTGGGTACATCACACTTCCTTCCCACGCTGTCATTTGGTCCAGCAAAAGTCGGGAGAGATCTATTCAGGGCTTTTCATTTGTCTTAAGCATCTAGGTGTGAAAGCTTAGCAAACTTACTCTTGACCAAGTTGTTTTCTCTTCTCTAACAAAAATTATTTTCCTGCCTCTGCTTTCTGCATTTTGCTTTTTGGTGGATTTTGCTAACATGCTGCTTCAATCTGCTTTCCTAGACTATTTTCTTTCAAAAACTAGCAGCTCAGGAAAAGAAGATAAAAACACGGTTTCTCACTCTATAATTGTGATTAGAGATCATAACTTGCATTATTATGGGGCTTTAATTATTCTTGAGTGGTTAGGAGTTGACTTGAACTTTGCCTCTAAATTTGTGTGACCTTGAGTATACCACATCATCTCTGAGCTTCAGTTTTGTTAAAAACAACTTACGAACACCATCGCCGATCTTAGAACATATTTTCTCACACGCTGGATACCTGTTAAAATGCAGATTCCGGACCCTACCCTCAGAGTGTGATTAAATTGGTATGCCAGAGACATTTGCTGTTCACTAAAGAGGCAAGTGTTGTTTGGCATCTCAACGGCTGGGGGCAGAAGTGACATGCGTCACTACTTTGCCAAAGGATTTTGGAGCTGATGCATGGCTATCTCTGCTCCCTCCTCCCTTTGCCAGGTGACCCTTGAGTCCCATGGGCCAGCTGTGTACCTATATGTTTGAAACCTACAACCTGGATCACTGCTTGGAACAGAGAGGTCCTACAGAGTCCTTAGAACCATGACAGCTTGTAGTAAAAAATAACACTCTTGGGGCGCCTGGATGGCTCCATGGGTTAAAGCCTCTGCCTTTGGCTCAGGTCATGATCCCAGGGTCCTGGGATTGAGCCCTGCATCCGGCTCTCTGCTCAGCAGGGAAGCCTGCTTCCCTTCCTCTCTCTGCTTGCCTCTGTGCCTACTTATGATCTCTGTCAAATAAATAAATAAAAATCTTAAAAAAAATACTATGAAAATACTTCAAGCTGACACTTGATTGTGTGTCAGTAACTGCCCTAGGTGCTTTACATAAATTATTTTAAAAAGCATTCTTTTTTTATGTTAAACAACAACTTTGGAGGTGGGCCTGCTTCTGCAGTGTTAACTAACATATGACAAATCCAGAATTTGACACCAAATGTAGGCTGCTGCTATAACAAAACTCTAAAGTATACAGCACTGGCTCAGCAGCCAGGTGGCAGGCCAGGGAAAAACTGAAAGTGGAGTTAGAAATGTGAGATTATGTTAGTCTGTCGCAAAAACCCTTGTTCAACTGTCACCCATGATAACTTGGTGGGGAGACTCCAAGAGTATTGAGCTGGCAACTCCAAGGAGAGTGGTTTAGAAAACAGAACATCAATAGTACGTATTAATGAATATTTGCTACAACCAGCAAAGTGCTATAAAAGAGAAATAAAGAAAGAAGAGAGAAATGCTCTAGAATGAATTGGCAGAAATGAAAAGCAACAGAGCCCAGCAATGTGATGCCTTGAGACACTGGAAAACCCACTCCAACTGGACCATAGACTGTGAGAAAGAGGATATGAAAGGGCTATGAATGACAGAGTTCCAGAAACACAGATGATCCAAATGACTCAGGGCAGAGATCAGATTTAGTGTGTGGCCATTCAGTTGGAAGGGACCAACAAAGAAATAAGGCCTTTTTGAGAAAGATATCTCAGACAAGATGTGTCGATGGGGTTCTTGGCAGAAAGGACTGACTTCAAATAAATACACTGGAATTCTTTTCAATCTTTGAAGGAGATGTTTTTGTCTAAAAGTCAAGAGACCTAAAATGACTGTTAGACCTCAAGCTCCCTTGACTAGAAAGTCCTTAAGGAGGGCATATACCACAATATCCATTTGAAATGCTGCAAAGGAAAATCAAACAGGAATTTCCCGGAGGGTAGAGCCAAGTGCTTCAAAGAAGAGTGGACAAGAGACTTCCTATTTCCTCCATGAAAACAACATTAGGGTCTAGTTAAGAAACCTCTTCCACATGAATATAGGAGGCCACCATACCTAATTCCCAGTAAGACTTCAGAGTTAAAACCAACCAATAACTGTGGTGAAACTCCTTTGTTTCCTTTAGCCAACTGCAGTTAACATGTCCCTGTTTCATCATTCTGTAGTGGGAGTGTCTGTGGAGAAGTGGCATATAAATTGCTTTTTTAACTCATAGTTCTCCAGTACAAGAGGAACCATATCTGGACCAGGAAGTGACTACTGGCCAAGACCCAGAAATCCTAGACTTAGAGCTCAATGCAACTACTGGATGGGGCTTTGGGTTGTCTTTCTTAGGGAGGGATTGAGTATGTTCTCTGTGTAGGAATAAAGGGGCAAAGGATGGAAAGTGTCAGATATGTTTATTGTCCATTCTATGTTTTGGTGTAATCTTGTATTTCTCAGCACTTGCAGGAAGATGGGTACCGGTACAAGTTATGGCAGTGGGCTACCATGCCAAGAACAGTAGAGTTTTGTGACTTCTCTATACTCCCTCATAAAATAATGGAACCAGAAAATATCAGCTGACTGGATGCTGGATCGCTACTTGAAAATAACTACGATGGAGAACCACCAAACCTGCAGCCAACTTTACGTGAGGAGGTAATAAGCCTTTGTTTTGCCAAGTCACTTAGATTTTGAGGTTAACTGAGACTATCCTAATCAATATGCCATATTTGGGATAGGGCTCAGGAATCTGAAGTTTTAAAAGCATCCTAGATAATTCTACATAGATGGCATAGAGACCTGACTTTAAGAAACACTGCCTTTGATGATTGCCATTAGCTGAATTGTCTAAAAGGACATTAGAAGAGCAGATAAATTAAAATTGACTTTAATCCTGGCTTGCAGTGAGTACATACATTCTTAGAATATTCATAATATTTGTTGCTTTCATGCATGTTGATTGTAGTTTAAGTGGAAATATGACCTATTGTTTAGGCTACTGGTATAAATAACAGCTCTGTCAGGAGGGCCATATAATGACAATACAAGTGGCTGGGGACATCCACTCAAATGCATGCCCACTGGGCCATGTTTCCCAGGCCCTGCTGCCTCAGCTGTCTTCCAAACTGGAGGGACACAAAGAGCTTAGACCTCTCTACTGCCTCCCAGCCAAGTTCACCCCCTGAGGGAGGCCAGTCGCATTTCTGAGCAAAAACAATCACTCTCATGCTTTATCCCCTACTACTCACTCTTGCCAATTTGGAACCTGTGTATACTCTGAAATGGTGGAGAATAGAGTGTCTCCATGAACCCTTCCAGAGTCTGTTTTGCTGGCTCTGATGGATCTCCTTACTTCTGGGTCTATTCCATCTGCAGTAAAGATCATTCCTTTGGTGGCTCTTTAAGCATAGCAACTGAAAATGTTGTGAGCCCCTTCATCCCTCCTCTTTATTCACCTATAAGGGGGAGAACAACAGCACCTTCACTAGAAGGTCATTGTAAAAGTTATAACAGACAGAGCATGTTAGCACAGTGCATGGTACATAGTCAGTGGTCAATTAACTTTAGTTATTAACATCAGATTATATTTTTTTCAGTGTCATCTTGAATTTTAGCTTTTTCATGCCGTGCCCTAAGTATCAAAGGTACTTAATTTGAGATCATGGCCAGAACTTCTGCCTCTCTCAGATACAAGAGAAAGCTTTCCCAAACACTTCGTAACTAAGTTCATTTACATTGAGTTACACAAATCTTTATTTAAAAAAAATTAAACATCAATACTGAGTTTGGTGGTAGTTGTAGGGTTAACCAGTTAGATGAGTCTTTTTATAATGTGGCGGAGGGGTAACCTGGAACCTTATAAAGAACATTCCCCCCATCAAAATTATTGAAAATCTAGCCTGAAAAACAACCAGCTTACTCTGGGTTCCAGAGATGTTGGACAGGGGAAAGAGTTCTTAGCCTGAGTTTACACAGAGGCTCCGCATTTCTCGGTTCAACATGCATTTAGGGGGTGTCTAACTAGAGACATTTTACTGAAGAAGATCTTCAATGTTACTTAGCCTAACCACTGACAAGATGAAATCTATTTTGTCAACTGATTTAACACTTTGATAGGGCATCATGAGCTCTTTCTACCTGTTAGAAAGTATCAAGCCGAAATGTGCCTCACTGGAACTCCTACCCATCACTTGAGTCCTGCACCTGCCTCAGTTCTAGGATCTACACTCATGAAATTGGAATCTGACCTTATCAAATATAAAGGCAACCACAAGAAACCACGGCCTTGAAGGGTGGAGCAGTCCCTACCTGAGCCCTTTTCAAAGCTTTGTCCCAGTGATTCAAACAGTCCAGCAGCCAAGACAATTTTATAGTAACTCATCTCCTTTACTTGCTTTCCTTGGGCACTGTGGAAATAATTTCTGCCTTAAAGAAATTCCTTCTTTTGCCTGTCCTCTTCCCTTGCACACCTTGTCTGCTTTAGTACCTTGTTCTGCCAAAAAAGAAGAAAGAAAAATAGACAGACAAAAAGAACTCTTCTTGGGGGTGCTCGAGTAAGTAAATCAACAAATAAGCAAAGCAAAGGATTTTTAAAATTGTGTCCACAATAAAAATAGAATTTATGATGTGTCTCCATTTATGCCTAAGTATAAGAATTACTGAAAAAAATGCCTCAATAAATTAAAAAAAATAAAAAAATAAAATCATTCATTCCTCAACCCTATCCTGAACACCTTTTGACCTTCTTTGCTCACCTTTCCCCAGTCCTGAATATTAGAACCCTGAAAATTAGAAAGGGAAACTCTTTGGAGTTTATTAAAGGTGGAGAGAAAAACTGGGCGGGGGGTGGGGTGCAGAATGAGAATAATTTTGAGTAGGCAGAGATAGAGTAGGAACACATCCTACCTATCTACCTATCTATCAACCATCCAATCCATCATGACTGGAGAGCCTCAAACAAGAGGCAATCCAAGAAAAGAAACTTAAGCAACTTTAAGATTTTAAGAAATAGATATTGGGCTGTGGTGTATGGTTCTGTCACTTCAAAAAGAAATAACTAAAAGTGTTATATGAATTCTGTTAAGGCTCTATAAAACAACATACCTAGCCAGAGCTAAACTCCCTGAAGGTGCACAAAATGCCTTTTTTGTTGGACAGTCACTCTGTTGGGGATCCATATCTTACATAGCTTTTATTTCATTCCTAATCAGTATCTAGCACAATGTGAAACATATAGGAGATGCTTACTTCTCAATAACTTCATGGCTGGAGGTGGCTTTGGAGACCAACACAGACCAACCCCCTAATTTCTATAGTTTCAGACTTGGGAACCTACTTGGACTATTAGAACAGTTTCATAATTGACTGTTAAGCCTCGAACTTCTCCAAACTCTACAGAGCTACAGTACCCCTCTTTACATGGCCAGTGATTGCCAATCTGTTAAGTTTCATCTGAGTGGCCAAACTTGACTCAATCCCCACCCAACTTCCAAACAAAATTAGGTCTCTTTTCTGATGCTTAATCAAAGCACCTTTTCTACTACTTAAAATTAAACTTTGAATAATTTTATAACATCTACCTCCTAACCAAACTGTAAGTGCTGTAAGAAAAAGAACTGGTCCTTAATTCATCACTATATCCCCAGAGCCTAGCATAGTCCTGGCATATTGAAGCTCAGTGAATATTTGTCCAAAAAATAGTCAGAAGTCATGCACAAGAGCTTCCTTTTCAAGACAAAAATATGATTAGGCCTTTCTTCTAAATCCCGTTTTTACCCCCCCCCGCCTTTTTAAACAGTAAAGGAAAAAACTGAGAATGGCTGAATGGAGCAGAGCCATCACAGGTGGCTTCTCCCAGCTGCTTGGGTCCTTCTAGACCACCACTCTTCTGTCTGTGCTGGGTCCTCTGTGGAATCCTCTGCCTGCCACTCCTGACCAAGGAAGTAAGCATCTACTCCTCCTTTACCTTCATGGTCAAGTCCAGGCTCCCCAGGTGAGAGTTGGCTGGTTGGTTGTTGATACTCATGGCACTTTCTATTTGCAGGAGACAGCAGGAAGGTGGATATTCACAGAGCATACTTTCTTTCCCCAAACCTGTCCCTGAGTTCTTTCTACCACCCCTAACACTGCTTGAATGATGGAGGGGCCAAGGGCAAGCAGCAACCTGTGGTTCTCCCACTACCTGCCATTGGCAGCTCTTCTCTGCTTCTCCCTTCTTCTAGATCTCTGTCTCCATCTTCCTTAACCATTTTCTGGTGTCTTTCTCAAGATCCTCCTTCCCAAATTTTACTTCTGTTATGTCAGGTGAGATGATTTAGCTCCTGTTTTTGTTTCTTCATTGGAAATAGGACCCCTATGAAAAGGGGTAGGGGTTCACACATCACAGTTAAAGAGTCCTAACAAGGTATTTTCCAGAATAAAAAGCTATCTTTCATGAAGTAGATTCTGCTACTCCCTTAGCATGCAAAAAGAAGATGGTCAAGTTTCTGGCTTCATATTTAACTTTTCTTTCCTCTTACAGATGTTTTAGAGCCTAAGCAAAATGACTGTGTTTTGTATAATCACTTTACTTGGACATCTCAAATTTTCATCAGACTCGGTGAGTAGCCATCCATTTACAGAGGGGGGCCACTTTTGATGTTGACTCTATGAAGCTCTGGAAAAGCAACATTAGGGAAGGAGGTGTTCTTAGAAATGGCTCTACAGAGTTTAAACTCCAATTCCTCATTCTGTGTTCAGACTAATGGTCTTAAAGTATTCACTAAAGACGATCATCTTAGAATGCCTAGTCTCAATAACAAGGGTAAAATCAAGCCCCTGATAAGACCAAACTACCACACCTGATGACCCTCTGGTTTCACCTCCCTTTTGTGGCCTTGCATTGTTAGGGAGGCTGGGAGCTCAGATAATCAACTTCTGTCCCTAGAGTATAGGGCTGCACATTTCCCAAGCTGTTTCTAAGCAAAATTGAAACACATGACTGGATATTTTGGAGATTTGTTTCCTTCTGACCACTACTTACCCTCTACCCCCAAAAGCAGAAAATCTGACTATGGCCTCTGTATACTTTCCTTTGTCAGGTTCAAAGGATACAAAGTAAAATCAAAAGAGAGAATAAGCACAGGGAATAAGTACAGAGAGATATAGTATGGATATACTATATAAAACAAACTTCCCCTACCTCCTGAGTTTTAATTAATTCAGTTGTATTTAGATCTGGTGCTTTCTTCCTGAAATAAAACCATTAAGGAAATAAGATATAACTTTTAGAGTAAAACTTCTGAACACATGTAAGGTATTAAAAAAACAAAAACAAAAACAAAACAAAAACAAAAACAAAAACCCAGACAGCAATGGATACTACCTCATTGGTAACACTGCATATTTTAAAGATGTTTTTATAACATATGAAGGACTGAATCTCACATTGCTTGTGAAAAAGAAAGCACCAAGGGTTGTTTTAGTCCATTTTATAAATAAGCAAAGAACTTCAGGGTCAGGTCATGTGATAAATAAGAAAAATCTCTCTGTAGCAATTAGAGTTATTAAAAAAATGGTCAACAGATTCAAGAAGGTTTTTAAAAACTAGTCTATATTCAATACAGAAAAATCAATAATAAAGTCAGAGGAGGAAGAAAAAAGGACCTTTCTTTTTCTCTTGAAATGAATTAAATTTAACTGTGGTCATCAGAATCTGAATATGCAAAATCTGAAATCAGCCAATACTAGAAACTCTTAGCACCAATTTGAAATTGTAAGACTTAAACAGTGAAACATGTATTTTGAACTTTTAGATTCATGTACCAGTTTTTAATCTTTAACATTGGCATTTATATTGCACTTTAGCACTTTCACAAATATTACTACTGTATTTAATCTTGTTTTTGGGAGGGCTGACAAATCACCTTTCATGAAGAGAGATTTCTAGAGAGCCCCTCCCCCACCCAAAAAAAAAGCATAGTATTAAGGGGGATCCAGATCACAACAGACTTATTACCTAATTAAGGGCAGGGGAATAATGTGTAGAGGACAGATAGAGCTATGAAGACAAAGCATCTCAGTTGAATGGTATTATAGTCATCTATGAATTAGCCAGCTGATAAAAATCTTGTTACAAGTAGGTAAGTGATATACACCTTTCAACATTCTATACGTGACCCAGTGATTTATGAGAAATCAGTTCCTGAAAGAAAGTTAATAATACTGTTTTGCTTGTATTACACACACATTCTACCCAACCTCCAACTGAAATAAGTTTTTGTGTTTCTCCTTTCAACTTGAACTCTACCTAAAATTCCAACCTGTTCTCAACCTCAGGTACTGATTCCCCATCCCGACTCAAGTTAAGCTCTTCCTGTAAACACAAGTCATGACAGCTGAAATCCACTGTGGGTCTCTGCTAATGGATCCCCAATTTAGACGGAGGGCAACTGGAGACAGGGCATGTCTGGCAGGAGGCCCCCAGCTCTGGAATCCCCTGCCTATCTTGGTTGATCAAAGCTCACTTGCCAACCTTCCAGGCTCAGAGCCAACCTTGTATTTTTAGAGTAATCAAGAGGCAATCTGAGGCTGGAATTTTAACAATGTGATTTTCCTCCTTCAATGAATCATTTTAATTGAGAGCTGGTACTAGGTGTTTTCAATCATTTAAATTAATCTATTTTATCAACTTCAACTAATTATTTGTTTAATGAATTTCCTCAATTTTGAAAACTATGCCCACTGCAATATGCTCCTGGGAATGAATACATAAAATGAATACATTAATTATAGTAAAACATTCAGGGAGTGAAACAAAAGACAGTAACATATGCGAATGAACATCTAATACACACATCTATACACACAGTGCCTTTTTCCTACCTAAAGTGCACCTCCAAACCCTCTAATACCTGCCTGTGGGGAGGTGGCTCCACGTAGGACATTTTGGTGAGAACAGAAAAGAAAATGGTGGTACTGTGGGAACGTACTCCTGTTCTCTTCACAGCCCTGTGATGCTGCATCTGCCATGCTCAGAAATGCCTGTCGCTCACCTCTGAGACCATTTTTAGTTTCATGCCATGAAGAAGACACACATTAATTATAGGTTGGAAAGGGACTGGAATGCTGTGGTGGCACATTCCATTTTAATAGAAATGATCTGAGTGCAGTCATGCTGAGTGTTTACCCTCATGCATACTGCTACTGTTAAGTACTCTTTTTCTCCATGTAGTTTTTCTTTGTTTTCCTTTTGCTGTTGCATTTCATTCATACCACTATGAGACCTTAAAACCACAATGAGTGAACATGATGATAGCACACTGTATGAAGATAGTTAATGAAGATATTTTAAAATATGTAGCTTATATGATAGAGTCTTAATTACAATCCAGTTTGATGAAGCTAGGATCACACTTCTTGATCCATGACTAGACTAGTCAGGTGACTTATATGGGAAGATAATTTGCTTTGGATACAAGAAATAACTCTTTCTCTCTTTGACTGACATCTTTTATTTTCCAATGTTCAATTTAATTTTGGGTATAGTTATCTGTGATTTCACATTCTGTATCAAATATCTCCAAAACCAAATAGTTAACTTTAAATATTATGAATTTTAAACCTGATCTCAACATATGCTGTCAGCACAACAGCAATACTGCAACTTTTAATGTTATTTAATATGGTTTTGACTTCTATTACTGATGTGCTAATGAGACCTTAAAGGCTCTAATCCATTATAGAGTATGTAGTCAAAGTTTATATAAGCAGAACTTCCTTGGCAACCAACATTTTTTTGTTTTTTGTTTGTTTGTTTGTTTTTAATCTAATATAAGAGAGTTGGTCAATTTTCTACTCCACTGATGTTTGCCATTACAATAATGAAGGAGGTTACATTTGTTTTGTCACAGGAAGGCTAATTTGGTTATTGGCTTTCTGTTTCAATTCCATATGCTATTTAAATTAGTTGAAAATACAGGTTCTTTATTTGTCTTCTACATGTGCAGGGTCAGATATAAAAGTCATTTATTCCATTTGGCTCCAACATTAATATCTAAGAGGAATTTTTATCTGGTTATGTTTTTCCTCTACTTTTATGGGCTCATTATTCAAACAAGATGATCAACTGTGATTACTGCATATAATGCTGCTCGATTCAAAGAGAAATTTTTGATGTATCTTGAAACTAATTTGATTGTGGGATCATCATATAGAAAGAAGAAAAGCTGAGAAAGCTTGAGAGAAAAAAGTCATCTTTCTGTGTGGGAGTCTTTTTCTTAAGACCAGACTCTACATTTTACACCCAGAATTCTTTCATGTCAGTTCACTTTGTGGTAGATGGGATAGTGGAGGACCTCAAAATGCCTATGGAGATGACATTCTGATATGGACTTGTATAGAGTTTTCTCAACTTTGGTCTTGTTTCTCTCATTAGTTGGTGGATCTTTGAAGACAGAAGCCATATCTCATAAATCATTGTATATCTAGTATAAAGCCCTTCACCAAATAGGTGAATGACAAATGTCTCTGTACATTAAGCATTAAGAGATGTTTGGATAAATGAAAGGTAGGAAAGGAGCTAAGAGTTCTCAAGGACATTTCTATAAGTAGGTGGTTATATGTTGTGTTCTTTATTTTTATTGGAAGCTCCTCTCTGAATCCAAATGGCCATCAACTCAAGTCTCTTGGTTTATAGCCACTGCCCTATTACTTGACTTAACATTACTGCCTTTGGAGTCACTACAGGAGTAAGACGTGGCTGGCCAAGAGGATTCACCCCATATTCAATGAATTATCTTGAACTGGTGATGATCCCTTGGTGGTATAGAGAAGGGAACTCATACTATTCCTTGGCTCAGTGAAAAAGAGGGACATGATGGACATCTCTGGGTCTGATAGTCAAGATAGCTTTTTCTGACTGGTAGTATAATCCTTCTACCAGATTCACCCCTCATTCTTCTTTCCAAGCCAGATTATCTGCCTCTGCAGATCTCCAGCCTTAAACTGGAATTAGTCACTCTTCCATCCCTGCTCACACAGCACATTATTAGGGCCTTCATTTCATATTTGTCACTGTCTTGCCTATCTACCTACTTATCTACCTACCTGTCTACCCACTTATGTATGCTAATTTCCCTAGAGCAGCTGCTCTTGGGGGACAGGGATGATCTTTTTTCTGATCCTACATGCCCAATATGGATGAATTTTGCTTGTAGTACATGCCTCACAAATGATGATAAAGGAAACAGAGCAGTAGGCTAATTGATGAAAAGTCACCCAAGATAATTGCAGTGACTAAGGGACTGATGGTATTTAAGAGTAGAATCTTGTATCAGTACAGAGTGACTCGGATCTCCAGCAATGAGAAATCAAGTGTATGGGATTCCATAGGCTAAGTGTCAATGGCACAAGCTCATTCTTGAATTTTTGCCTGTTCAAGAAGAGATTAATGGCAACCTGAGTCACCCAGGGCTCTAAATGCCATTCTACCTCGTACTCTGTCACCACAGAGGTGAGGACCCAGGGCGAGCAGTGACACTCAACCAAACTTAAGGAAATAAAATAAGAAAAAGCAGACCTTATAAAAGGTCAGTGTCCTGCAATTCACAGCTGTGTGACTTGGCCAAGTTAAACTCTGTAAACCTTAATTTCTTCATCCCATTTAAAATGGAGATAATATATCTACCCTATAGGCTGGAATCAAGTGAGATTATGTAGGCAAAAATACTTAAGATATTTAAATATTTGATATAATTATTTAAATGACCAAATATATATTTCATAGATATATTTGTTTTCATCCAGTTTCTGAAAATGCTTTTAAAAAGTAAAATGGGTACCTCCTTATTAATCCTCCTATGGATTAACCTCCTATGGGTCTCTTCAACTGACAGATGACTTACATTGTTTATTATATACTTTAATGAACTGGTGAATCTAAGTGTTTCCCTAAATTCTGTCAGCCACTGTTGCAAATTAATTGAAACTAAGGAGTGGGTTGTTGGAACTTTGAATCTGTAGCAGGCCAGTCAGAAGCACAGGTCACAGCCCAGGGACTGTGACAGACATGTCACGTAGAAGGTGGGAAGGCAGTCTTACATGACTGTGCCCTTCACCTCTGAAACCTGATGCTGTCTCTGGGTAGTGTCAGAATGGACCTGAATTCTGAGACACCCAGCTGATACCTGAGAATGGCTAGTGTTGTGGGGGGGACCCCTTCCATTGCATTGGAATTGGGTCCAGGAACCCTAAATGACATGGTATGCTCTAATAACATGAGCATAATTATAAAGATGATTGATTGTATGCACTGTTTTCCCTTCTTTGCCACTTCTTTTCCATTCTTTACTGCATATGGAATGGAAGAACCATATGTTGGTGGAAAATGTGCTTTAAATTAGTAGTAAGTATCTAATCCCTAAAGAGAAAAATGATCTGGACACCATACAGAATGGCTGGAATGAAAACGGAGGTCGTGTGACTTTTTTAGCTTTCCAAAGAGGACATGTATACTTATTTACACTAGCTAGAGTGGTCAGCTTAATTGTTCTAAATCACGAATCCTTCAATTCATCAATGCATGAGTCAATAAAGGTGAGATAAATGCCTTTGGATCTTCCTTTCAAGGTGTTTCCTGACTTTTATATCCCTCTCCCACTCCCTCACCTAACCCTTAAATGTTAGGCATCTAGACAATGGCATAAACCAAAAACTCAAAGTTCCTCTTTAGAACCCTTTCCAATCACTTTCACATGTGATTATCTTTGAGTGTAGACAGAGCAGACACCTCTGTTTACAATGAAGAAATTGAAGCCCAAAAGGTTAAGTAACATAACCATAGCAACCAAGCTAATCAATGGTTAAATTGATACAAAGATAATTCTAGTTGCCCCAGAGATGAATGAGATAGCAATTTTCCTCAGAGAGGCACAAGCGCAACTATGCCCACCTAGCTGAATTGATTCCCACGTAATGCTAGTAAGCATATGAAAAAGAATAATAGCAGCTAACATGTATTGAATACTCAAGCCCCAAACACAGCGCCTAGCACTTCATATGAATCCTCCCTAATCCTAGCAGCAAAGGTGTGGGATTGGTGCTATTATTTTTTTTTTAAGATTTTGTTTATTTATTTGACAGAGAGAGATCACAAGTAGGCAGAGAGAGAGGAAGGGAAGCAGGCTCCCCGCCTAGCAGAGAGCCCGATGTGGGGCTCGATCCCAGGACCCTGGGATCATGACCTGAGCCGAAGGCAGAGGCTTTAACCCACTGAGCCACCCAGGTGCCCCTGGGATTGGTACTATTATTAATCCCACTTGCCAGATGAGGAAACAGACAAGATTTAACACTTTGTCCAAGGTCACCCAACTAACAAGTGGTAGAGGGTAAGATTTAAATTCAGGTTTTCCTAATTCCCGTGTCCATATTCTTAACCAATATTGACATTGCTTCTCTTAGTTATTTGACATTGACTAATTCTGTTCCATGACTACATTTTATACTGACTGACACAGGTTTTGGAGAAAGGGGAGAGGGGTGGAGCTAGATGGGGGAGGTAAGGAGAGGAGGTGGGATGAGGAGGGAAGGACACATCCAGTCAGTCATTTTACCTCTTCTGTATTGATTCATTCCTACTGTGCTCTAGGAGCCATACCAGGTGCTGGCCATGGCTGTGAAGATTATTAACTTTCTGGCTCTCGTGAGGCTAAGGGCTTCAGGAATCCTGCTCACAGCACACTGACTGTGTATGACCACTTGAGAAGATGTGGGTAGCAGGCTGGAACATCACCTACGGCTTTCTCTAGATAAGCTGACAGGAGAGAACTTCCTCACAGCTGACAAGCCCGAAGAGAAGGGCCATGAAAGTATGTAACTGCTTCTCTTGAAGCCAATTCTGAGGCCCATGTTTTGACTTATGGTATGCATTCTGTACTGTATATGCCCCTCAGTGGGAAGTGGATTACGTTGCTGCCCCCAAGTTATGTGTAACCATAGTGAAGCAGCAGGCCGAACCCGGCTGTTGGCGAGGAACTTTCTCATAACAGCCTGGCTGCATCCCTGCAGGGGCCTGAATGCAGAGCAGGTTTTCTGTCACGGAGTGTGGGGGTGGCCCTGAGACAGTGCCTGGGTAGGCCTCTCTTTCCGATTGTTCTCATACTCTTCCACACTGTCCTGGGAATCAGTCTTGCCTCTTCCTCTCCGTGCCAGTGTTGGCTTCTCTCAGAGCCAGTGACTGGCCGTCATGAAGCGTTTCAGGACAGATAAGAACGGGAACAACTGCAGATTCCCCAGACGTGTTTAGCGATTGTGACTCACCACATCATCTGGCCCCACGGAACAAACTCCCAAGTATTTCTCCTCAACATCTCTTTCCATCAAACTAAAATGACAAATTACAAAAAACAAAACAAAACAAAAAAACGAAAGAAAGAAAGTTCTGAGTAAAGGATAAAAAGTTTCATAATGGGATTTGAAAGCCAGGGCAATCATGCTATTAAACAAACAAAAAAAAACCTGGCTGCCATACAGCTAGCTCAAATGACACTAGGCCCATTGCCTAGTGAATTCCAGGTGAATCGGCATTCAAGTCTGCCTGGGCCTGATTTTTGGAGCCCTTGTCAGGTGGGGAATCTGAGGTGGGTGTGCAAACTCCAGTGAGGCTGAGATGTGTGTGATCAACTTGAGAGAAGCTTGAGCCTGGGGAACTTGGAAGGTGGTCTTTCTTGGCCTGCCAGAATTTCTGTGCGGACTCCTGCCCACCACTCCTCCCAAAGGGACAGGAAAACAGACATAGGATGGCACAGGCAATATGGTGAACAGATGTCTGCCTCACAGAGCTGAAGACACTCGGCTTTCCAGAGGCACAAAGGTAGCAGAAGTTGTCAGGGGCACAGTGGGGGAAGGAAGCTCATCAGCCGTGCATTGCTACCCCTCTAGGATGAGAAGCAAAACACTGTTCTGTGCCATCTACCAGCAGCTCCCTCCAATGCAAGATCCTGGCGCAAGAGAATTTAATTCAGG
Source organism: Lontra canadensis (assembly GCF_010015895.1). Lineage (NCBI taxonomy): Eukaryota > Metazoa > Chordata > Mammalia > Carnivora > Mustelidae > Lontra > Lontra canadensis. The sequence continues at coordinate 1,438,849 of NW_022631143.1, read as the reverse complement.
AAGTCCTATCCAGCAGGTAGCTCTCTGAGTCTTAGTCCCCTTCACCTGACCTGTAACATGACTACTTAACTCTTGTTCACATTTACACATTCACACTCTACCCTGACTCACATCCTTTGTTTCCTTTATAAACTTTGAGCCTCCTAGCAACTACTGACATCCACTTTTCCCTGGGTTCACCTTTTCCCTGAATTGACCCCATCAACCAGTGAGACGGCCAAGGGTTTGTGCCCCATCCTTGAGTCAGCTGAATATACAAATACCTGTACCAACGCCCGGGCATCTTTATCATACTTGTGGTCCACCTGCTCTTTGTTTACCCACTTGTGTACACGTGTAAGGGAACTTGCGTTCTTTGTTGCCTTACGTTCGTGAACAGTATCCTGTTTCACCACCTAGGGTGAGCCAAGAAATTTACTTACAGTGAATCAGGAATGCCTTTGTTCATGCCACAAAAAACAGTGTGTCTTTTTTAAAAATGCTCTGTGATTTACAAAACTTAGTATGTGAAAATTCAGATTCAAGTTGGAAAATTAAGTGTACACACATAGCTTTTCAAGAACTTGCTAAGGTGAAGAAAGCAGCAGTTCTCAAAGTTGAGAGCACCATCTCAGAGAGGTTTTGGAAATTGCTAGGTGCAATGATGGAGGTAATGTGACTGATATTTACTGAGTGGAGCCCAGAGAAGCTAAATCAGATAGTGTTATACAACAAAGAACAGTCCTGGCAGACATCCTGCAGCCTTAAACCAAACTCTTTTTAACATAATCACAAACTGTTTTTATACAGTTTTAATGCAGTCTCAATTTTCTAGGAATGCAACTACAGCAAAAAAAAAAAAAAAAAAAAATCAAAGGAGATTGTGTTTTGATTTGTTTGGAACTTTGCCAAGAGATTTTCACTGTCTGGAAGTACCAAAAAAAAAAAAAAAAAAGTCACATCACAGATAGCAATGAGCAAGTGGTTTTTGCATCACCCATATACACACCTGCATTAGGCTACACAGAGGCCGTAGCATTCATAATCATACTAACACTATTTTTTAAAGATTTTATTTATTTATTTGACAGACAGAGATCACAAGTAGGCAGAGAGGCAGGCAGAGAGAGAGGGGGAAGCAGGCTCCCTGCTGAGCAGAGAGCCCAAGGTGGGGCTCAATCCCAGGACCCTGAGATCATGATCTGAGCCAAAGGCAGGGCTTTAACCCACTGAGCCACCCAGGAGCCCCCATACTAACACTATTAGTAATAGCATTACCCATGGTAATACTTCGTATCTTTTTAAAAATGTCTTCTAGTGTTGCCATACCTAGATTTACTCTGATGAAATGTTGTTTAAAATGATTTTTATTTCTTTTACACTATATACAGAATAGTATATTTAGCTTACCAAGTTTATATTAGTTATATAACCTATGAATTTCTATACAAGATGGTAAAGAAGTGGTTATTTTTTATAAAAGTGGACTTTGGATTTGATGGAGACAAGAACCACTGGCATAAAGCCACATATGTCTGATATTTGGACTGAGGCATTTTTTCATTGGCACGAACAGAAGAGATTTCCTGCTGTACTAATGAGAACAATGAGGCAAAGATTTTCAACGTAAGTTATGTGATAAAAAGTCTGGGAGAGGACTTTTATTTAATCATATTTTAACTTAGCCAGCCACCTATCAAATAATCCCTCCTATGCCTAGATCATTTTCATTCTAATATTTGAGAAGCTTCCTGATTACATCACTTTGCAAGATTTCTTGGGTATTAAAAATTCAGGGACTTGACCATCTAGAAGCATAGACTGCCCTCTCTTGGAGGGTGACCTGCTTTAAGATGAGAGTATTTAACACAGTTAGCATTTATAACCTTGAATTCCATCCACCTAATGAGGTTTCTTTTAATTGAAATTCTGAAATACCCCTGAACCTTTTGTAATGCTGGGCTTCTCAAAATTTCTTATTTGTGATTTGAAGGTCAAGTAAATAGAGGATTATTGTAATGCTGGGCTTCTCAAAATCATTTTAGGTAGCAATGACCAATAAGGAGTGTGTATTGTCAAAGAAAAGAGGAGCAAATGGACATAGAAGACTGAGAGGAGGATGGCCTTTAGTGTCAGGTAGATCTGGTCCGCTTTATGGCTCTCCTACTTTCTGTCTGACTTCAAAACAGTCAGTGTCCTCCTTGGTATATTGGATACAATACCATTCGCCTCATTGGGTTGATCTGAGGATTAAATGAGATCACGAATATAAACCCTCCAATAGAATGCCCAGCTTATAAAAGGGACTGAAGAAAATGCTTGTATCACCCTCCTCCCCTTTTCTTTGGGAACTTTTCGATGAATCCTAGGACCTGAGTATTGAAAGTGACCTCGTCAGCTAGACAAATATTCCAGTAGATTCTATAAGCCTCCCCCTTAGAGGGTGAATAGAAAATTTCAAGCCCATATTGTCCCTTTGGCTTTCCCCTCTTAATCAGTGGTGACTCATTCTATTTCAGACACCTAGATATTTTAAGAGTCACAGCAAAATATGAACACATTTGAAGTTTTATCTATTGAAAATTGTAATCAAATCATCCCCTCCAGAACTATCTCCATCCCCCTGCCCAATAAATTCACAGTGAGTCATAAAAGCAGAATTGGTGGCCAACTCAGATATCTATTGTCATTGATAACTTTTTTACTATGTTCAATTAGCCAACATATAATACCTCATTAGTTTTTGATGTAGTGTTCAACAGTTCATTAGTTTACTTTTTAAGAATTTTAGTTATAGTTAGCTTATTAAGTTTTAAATTTCTATACAGAATATCCCCCAAATCCTCTATTTACTTGACCTTCAAATCACAAATAAGAAATTTATTCTCTGCCATGAATAAAAAGGTCAGGGGCACCTGGGTGGCTCAGTGGGTTAAGCTACTGCCTTCGGCTCAGGTCATGATCTCAGGGTCCTGGGATCGAGCCCCACATCAGGCTCTCTGCTCAGCAGGGAGTCTGCTTCCCCCCCTGCTCTCTGCCTGCCTCTCTGCCTAGTGATCTCTGTCTGTCAAATAAATAAATAAAATCTTTAAAAAAAGGTTAAAAAAAGATCATTATTGGCAAAATTCTTTTAAGATTCTTCAAAGGCTATCCCAAAGAGATGGGTACTAAATGGTATTGAATGTGTTGGCAAAAAAGGCTTTTTGGTCTAAGGGTCCTGATGGAGATGGTCATACCTCATTTTGGAAAGGGGGCCTATGCTCAGATTACTGCCACTTCCCCTAAAATTGTGATTTTTGCCTTGAGAAAAAAATGATTTAGTATCATCAACTTGTGTCAGTGCTCAATAATATTCTTCCACATAAATATGTGACCCATACATATGTGCTCTATTTCTGATTTTATTCTTTTTTAAAAAGATTTTATTTATTTGAGAGATAGAATAAGAGAGAGAGAGCATGAGATGGGAGAAGTCAGAGGGAGAAGCAGACACCCCACTGAGCAGGGAGCCCAATGTGGAACTCAACCCTGGATCTCTAGGATCATGACCTGAGCTAAAGGCAGTTGCTTAACCAACTCAGCCACTCAGGTATCCTGATTTTATTCTTCCTATAATCTAGCTATTCTTTCCCCGAAAGTAGGACTTCCTCAGCATAGTCATCAAGAGAGGAGACTCCTCTATGCCATTTCAGATGAGCAGGTGAGGTGCACGGACTGTATTTTGGGTGAGATTCTTTGAACTACTGTTTTGCGGGAACTATCTATTGTTCTCTGCAGTTTTTTTCTTTCTAAAATGAGGGTCCTGCTTTGTCTTTACCGTAAGTTAGTGAAATCTTGTCTTTTTCTGATTATTTCACTCAGCATAATGCACTAAATGCACTAACACACTAAAGGTCCATGCATAGTGTCACAGATGGCAGGATTTCCTCCTTGTTATGGCCAAATAATATTCCATTATATATTTCTATCTATGTATCTATATCTCACATTTTCTTTATCCATTCATCCATTGACCTTTCACTGTTTCTGTGTCTTGGCTATTATGCATATTGCTTCAATGAACATAGTGGTACAGAGACCATTTTGAGATAGTGATTTCATTTCTTTCAGAGAAATACCCAGAAGTAGAATTACTGGGTCATACACTATTTCTATTTTTAATTTTTTGAGGAAAAACCATACTGTTTTTCACAGTGGCTGCACTGATTTATATCCCCACCAACAGTGCATAAGCATTCCCTTTTGTTCATACCCTCACCAGCACTTGTGATTTCTTATCTTTTTGAAACCAATCTAACAGGCATAAGGTGATAGTTTACTATAGTCTTAATTCTGATTTCCCTGATGATTACTGATGTTGAGCATCTTTTTATGTACCTGGTCATCTACCCATCTTCTTTGTAATAATGTCAACTCAGATCCTCTGCCCATTTTTTTTTAAATTAGGCATTTCATTTTTAAAAATATTTTATTTTTAAGGAACCTCTACCCCAAATGTGGGGCCTGAATTCACAACCCTAAGATCAAGAGTTGCATGCTCCAGTGACTGAACCAGCCAGGCACCCTCTTCTGCCTATTTTCTTAACCAGAGATTTTTTTCTGTTGAGTTGTAGGCATTCTTTATATATTTTGCATATTTTTAAAAAGATTTTATTTATTTATTTGAGAGAGAGATCACAGGTAGGCAGAGAGGCAGGCAGAGAGAGAGGGGGAAGCAGGCTCCCTCCTGAGCAGAGAGCCCGATGTGGGCTTGATCCCAGGACCCTGAGATCATGACCTGAGCAGAAAGCAGAGGCCTAACCCACTGAGCCACCCAAGTGCCCCTATATTTTGCATATTAACCCCTTACCAGATACATGATTTGCAAATATTTTCTTCCATTCCACAGGTCACTTCTTTATCTTGTTGATGGTTTCCTTTGCTCTGCAAAACCTTTCTAGTCCAATGTAATTCCACTTGTTTATTTCTGTTGCCTTTGCTTATGGTGTCTATAATATAAAATATTAAGATGAAGGAAGAAAGCTGATGTCTTCTAGTCATGCCTTGAGTTACACTTTACTTGTTAATGAAGACTACTCCTAATAATAATTATAATAGTTTAACTCAAGAAATGGCTAGAGGACATTGATCAAGAATGGCATTAAGAAATAAAAAAAAGAATGGCATTAAGTTCTCATGTTATCCTCATGTAAATATCTCAGATCTATTGGTTTTTTAGCTATTTCTCTTGGTATTATTATTTTTTGTGGCTGCCCTGGGGATTACAATATACCTCCTTAGCTATTTGGTCTATGTACAGTTAGTATTTTACCATTTCAGGTAAAGTGTGGAAATGTATCCATACAGGGCCAGCCACATCCATTCTCTCTTCGTTTGTGCTAAAGTAGTTGGTTGTATTATGACACCATGCCTTACAAACCCCACCAATCAATGTTACAAATTTTGCTTTAAATTGTTCTATGGCTTGTAAATTAAGAGGAAAAAAAATCAAACATTATAAAAGTATTTTGAATTTTCCCAAATATTTACCCTTTTCAATGCTTTTCATTATTAGGATTTGAATTTCTACCTTATATCATTTCCCTTCATCCTGGAGTACTTCCTTTAGATGATCTTCAAGATCAGGTCTACTGGTGACAATTTATTTTAGTTTTGTTTAATGTGAAAATGTCATCAGCCTTCAGTTTGTAGGATACATTTTCTGGGTGATGAATTATGATTTGACCATTTCTATTCTCTCGTAGCACTTCAGAGGTGTTGCTCTACCCTCTTTTGGGCTCCATAATTCTGCCGAGAGACAAATTAATAATCAGATCACTCTTTACCTGGATGTTTGGGGTGTTTTTCTCTTATTGCTTTCAAGGTTTGCTATTTATCCTGGGATTTCAACAGTTTGACCATGATGAGCTTAGTGAGGGCTTCTTGAGGTATATTCTGCTTGGTTTTCATTGATCATTGTGTATCTTTCTATCTGTGTTTAATTAAATTTATTAATGGATTGGTCATTAATTCTCTAGATATTTTCACTTCTCCATTCTTTCTCCCTTTGCTTTATGCAATTCCATTTACATATAATACATATATTGGACTATATGATATTATCTAATAGGTCTCTGAGAATTCATTCTTTTCTTTTTTTGGTCTGTTATTCACATTGGATAATTTCTGTTGTTCTTTCTTCAAGTTCATTTGTTATTTTCTTCCATATCTCCATCCAACTCTTAAGTGAGCAGTTATTTTTTTTTTAATTTCAGATACTACCTTTTTGTTTCTAGAATTTCCATTTCATTCTTTTTTTATTTTTCCTATTTTTCTGAGAAGACCTCATGCCTTTTCACTTCATCATGAAGTGTGCCATTCAGAATAATCTGTAAGAACCACATTAAAATTCTAGCTTTTTAAAAAGTTCCATCATCTGGTTCATTCTGGGGTCAGACTCCATTGACTTTCTTTTCTCTTGAGAACATGCTCCACTTTCTTGATTCCTTGCACGTGGAGTAATTTTGGATTATATCCTTAACACTGTAAATATTTAGTTGTATAGATTCTGGATGCTTGTTATTTCCCTTTGGTATTTCTTTCATTTTAGCTAGCAATTGTCTTGTGAACTTAAACTTCACGCTGTTTCTCAGGTGGCCACTGCAGTCTCAATTGGTCTCTTGTCTTCAGCTGACTTGCTTTGAGTCTCTAACCTGCATGCATAGATTTTTTTCATTTGTTTGTTTGTTTTTTAAGATTTCATTTAACATTTGAGAGACAAAGAGCACATGGTGGGGGAGGCGCAGAGGAAGAGGGAGGAGGAGGATCCCCACTGAGCAGGAAGCCTGATGCAGGGCTCAATCCCAGGACCCTGGGATCATGACCTGAGCTGAAGTCACATGCTTAACTGACTGAGCCACGCAGGCACCCCTAATCCTGCATGCATAGTTTAAGAGTCAGCAAGAGATATGGGTAAACAGAATTTAGAAATTTTGTAGATCTCTCCTTGTGATGAATCCCCCATTCTTGGCCTGTTCTGGTTTTTCTGGCCAGGAAGACTGTCTTTTTTCCTAAGCACCCCTGCTGCCTTGCACCACTGCCCTTAGCTTACCTAAACTGTGAACGTGGGAACCTCATTTACACAGCTCCTCTTTTATCCACCCTCAAGTGTTACTAGAGAGCATCTTCTGTTCACTCCCTAGTATCTCCAGCTTTTTGGATTAAGTCAAGGTTCAAAGCTATTTTCTGCAGGAAGTCATCCAATAAGGTCTTATTACATCATTTCCAGAAGGAGAAGACCGATCAACATTCATTACCAGTGTGGAAAGTTGAGACACTCTGGGAAGCCCCCCTGCTGAAAAGATACTGAAAATGAACATGAGAATTGCTTAAAACCTCAGCCGTTTTCCTAAAGAATATCAACCAAGTTTTTCTTTTTGCTAAGAAATACCACAATTATTTAAAGATCACTTATAGCACCCTTAATCACTAGACTCAAAGTTACAAAAATAAGTTATTTTGATAGAATTTGGTTTTCAGAAATTCATCTGGCTATAGCTCCATTTCCCAAAATTATCCTCAGTGTACCTCAAAGACTGAGGGATAGTTTGTGCCTCCCATTTTTGTCACCCTGAATGTTACCAGTCTATGGTTTCAGAGATTACACAAAAAAGTTTAAGCCAGTTTGCATTTATGGGGTCAGTTCACACAGTGTTACCCTGCCCTCCTTCTTTTCTTCCAAAAGAGATTTGCCTCAACACTGGAACTTTGTGGCTTAGGTTTTATCCCTGCTGGTTATTTTCTCTCTGAAGCCACCATCTACACTGGCATTATAATCATTTCCCCAGCCACTAACATGTGTGTCACAAGCTGAGATGTAATACGTTCAGATGAAAGATGTAGAACAGGAGATGGGTATTAGGAAATAACCTGGTTTTAATCATGTCACTTGTAATAGGACACAAAGGATAAGGGGGATTAAAAATATAAATTAATAGGAATTTTACCCATTTGCCATTTGACCTCTGGATTCCTTTTATATTAGTGACTTGAATTATTTATTAAGTGCACTCTGGTGGACCAAACAGGCGAAAAGAATTAAGCCTAACATTACTAGTTTGCCAATGGTATCAGTATCTATTTAGATTAGAGCTACCCTCCTTGTGCCACCAAAAAAAAAGTATAGAAACGAGGTTCAAAGTTTACTAAAATGATAACAACAGTTATCTCTGGTAAGAAGAGTTTAAAGAAATTGATACTTTCATTGTTTTACTGGCAGGAAAATATATTTAAAATCATGATCCTTAAACCAAAGCCAAAATCAGCACCATCCAAATAAAAGGATACTAAATCAGAGTTTGGGTGTAGACTAAATCAGAGTTTAGTATTTAGGATACTAAATCACAGGTTTGCCAGGATCCATGTAGGGCTGATACAGGAACACAATAGTGTTACATTTACTTTTTCTAGAACCAACCGCAGCCCCACTACACTCTTTTTCTCTCCACTTATTCCTGTCTTTACAGATTCATTGCTTTAAAAAAATAATGCTTGTACCATCCTTTTAGCAGTTCTAGAAGAGATCAGAGGCACTGTTCTAGGCTTTGAAACTATAGCAGTGAACAAGACAGACGTCTCGTGCTCTCCTGAGCTTATGTTCTGGTGGATTGTTAGTATACAGCCAAGTAGAGACATAAGACAATTTCTGATAATATTAAGCCCTAAGAAATAAAGAGAAGAGGAGGAACAAGACAGAGAACAAGAGATACAGGGCAGGGGGATGGATGATCGCTTTAGGAAAGGTCAGTAAGGAGGTTCATATGAGCTGATGACATTGCAGTTAGGAGAAACTGTGATAGGAAGGAACTGGTTTCATGAAGTTCTATTAGCACAAATTAAGTCCACGGTGTGTTTTATAATAGATGGTGTCATAGAAACAAGAAAAAAGTGTTATCTATGTTTAACATCTTAAGGAAATAAACCAACATAACTATAGTGGTTACCTCTGGATATAGATTAAAATCTGGCAATCCATTTGCCAATGCCTAGATTTCCCTATTTTTAATAATGAGAAAAAGACTTTGAGGGAACTCAAAATATATCCAGAAGGAGATACACAGCCCAAAGCAAAAGTAACATAAGGTCACTATAAGTAGTACTTAACCAGCTCAAAATAATTGAGCACTGTGGATTGGAAGGAGTCCCAAAACACAGAGTGAGACAGACAGAACTCTTCAGTGGCTGGACAAATTGCAGTTGGGTCAAGCAGGCACAGAACTCCTTGCTCTGTCTGTGTGGCCACATTCATTCCAACAGGGGCTACAGGGATAGCTGCCTCTGCAGAGAGCCCTCTAGGAACAAATGGTGCCTTCCGGGGGCAGGTCCATTCTCAACACCAAGAGGAGAAAGGCACACAAGGCATTCCTAGAGAAAAGTGAGGTGTAGGAACAGCCATACTGATAAAGAAGAGCCTATTGGCACTTTTAAGTTCATGACATGTGCAGAAGTATTTTAAACATAAATCCTTAGTTTAACAAAAGTTATTTGTCTTTATCTTCAGTCATAGCTCTTCAAAGGCAATGTAAGTAAAGAAAATATGAGCTTCTAACCAAATGAAAGCAGATGCTATGCAAAGATATTATTGTGTCTTCATTTTTATTTTACATTTTGCCTCTGGTTCTAGAAACCAAGGATAAGATTAGAAAAACAAAATATACATCAACTTGAAGCTCATATTTGGCTAGAGTCCAAGAAAAAAAAAATTGCAAGGCTTTGAGTGGAGGTCTACATTTAGACTGAGAAGCCCACCATTTCAATCTAGAACCAAAAAATTCTTCATTGATCAGAACCGGGTTTTCATCCCTTCCACCCCTGGGTGCCAGTCATGATGGCAAAGAGGCTGATGATCTCAAACAGTCAACCTCATATATGTGTCCTGCTCTCATGTGCCATAAAGCTTGGGGAAGGAGCCAAGCAGAGGAGAGGTCTTCCTTGGTCATGGTCAAGAATGGTGGAGGAACTCTGGCATCTGCAGCTTAGGAACATGCTACGAGCCTGGCTTCCAGCACAGAAGTTGTTGATGATGCTCTGTGGGAACACCCCAGCTTGCTGGAGCCTTCGCAGAGATTTATGTCACTGCTACAAAGTAGCCTCAGAGAAGTAACCCACAAGCCCAAACCAGCCTTGTTGGACATGCTTAGCTTGGGGAATTCTTCTTTTTTAAAAAATTGCTCCAATATTTAGAAATTGGAAGAATAACCCAAGTTTCTGCATTTTGTTTGTAAAAATCACAAGATCTGGCACCTCTGGGCCCACATTCTTATGTGTGTCATACTTGGAAGGAACTCGTAGTGGCTGTTTCCAATGCATACGTTTCCCACCTGGACCCTCATATTCATTTACATTACCTTATATGCACTTCTGTTTGCTCTTTTTTGTGGGAGCTAGGGCTGGACCAAAATAGCCAGCCCTTTTCACTGTGGCTCACGATGCTGGTCATAAACAGAGGTGAGTTAGCTGGAGACAGTTGAAATAGCCAATGTTCATGTACATGTTAACTCAATCTCTACCCCTTGAACAAGAAAGACATTGCCTGCTTCCACTAGAAACTGAGAGCATGGACTTTAAGAACACTTGGGAACGACCTTCAGGTGGGTAGATAAGTTTTAGATGAATAAAAAGGGAAGCATTAATGAGAAATCTGTCATTCTCATTTCCTTCTGTGTGATTCTTCTCTCTCTGAAGGACATTTTTGTTCTCCACCACATCCCTCAGGGGATTTTAAAAGAAGTATTTGGGAGGGAGTTTCAAGGGAGAGTCACATATTTTAATGAGAAGACTTAAAAAAAAATATTCAGTTAAGCGCCAGAGATCGTATTTTAACCAGATTTCCTGGTCTGAGGATGGCTGGCAAGTGGCCCATAGCCAAGCAGGCAATCGTCAAGGGTAGGGTTGACTCACACACTGAGGGGTGTGGAGAAGATGACCCAAAACTTTGGAAAATCTAGTATTAACTCACTTTAGAAAACAGCGCCAAACAAGGATACTTTCCATCCCTACTCCCCTCTCCCCTCTCTTACTGCATTGAATTTTATCTGTAAGTGTATTTATAAGGGCTTTCTGAAGTTATTTATGGGCAAGCAGAATAAAGTGGCCTTTTCATATGGTCATACTCCTGGTGGAAAATCACCAAGTGTACAATTTTATAAAGCAAAAAGATCTTTCACACAAGCTTGGAAACTCCTCTCCTTTATTTGTACTATTCAATAAAGTGGATATTCTCTGACTCCCCAAAATGTAGTAGTTCAAGCTTAATACAGAATATGGGCTCCAGCCTTGACATGGATCTGGGCCAGTTACCTGCTTTGATTCTTCATGGAAGGGAAACCCCTCGTGAGCACACACCATGACAAATGGGCCATTTTAGTGTCTCCAGGATTACTGGGTAAGTAGAAAAACTAAGAAAGTATCCCCCTCCTGACTTTTGTAAAAGCTTCTTGTCTCAGAGCGTCGAGTACCAATTGTATTAATATTTCTATTAGCCATTTAGTTATGTGTCTAGCTCTAACATACTTAGCTACTGAGAGGCAAAACTTAACTCTAAAGGAAGTCATGCATGAGCCATCTTGTAGAGATCAGCAGACTGTTAGATTAGAAAAAAACTTTCTGTATTAAAGAAAATACTTGAGGGGCACCTGGGTGCCTCAGTCAGTTAAGCATCTGCCTTCGGCTCCCGTCATGGTTTTGGTATACTGGGATTGGCCCTGCACTGGGCTTCCTCCTAGGAGGGCAGTCTGCTTCTCCCTAACTCTCTTTGCCCCTCCCCCACTGTTTGTGTGCTTTCTCTCCATCTTAAATAAACAAAATCTTCAAAAAGAAAAGAAAATATTTGAAACTCTTTAAAACATTTCCTTAAGCTAACAAGAGCCCACAAGAGTTTCATTCATTCAATAATCAAAAAATATTTACTATCTACTTCATTTCTGGACTTGGGGAATTGAGTGGTGACTTTAGAAACTTCTAAGAGGGCAGGGTTGATGGTGGAGAAATGGAGAGATGGACACTAATAAATACAGAGAATAAAATAAAGCAAATAATGGACAAGGAAGTGACTGGGGAACACAGGATGCTTTGATTAAGTGCTGAGGAAAAGCATCTTTGAGATGGTGGTATTTGTGTTTATTCCTGAATGAAGAGAAGAGAACCACCAAGGCAAGAGCCAGGAAAAAGCATTCTGGGAAAAGAAGCATCAAATGCAAAGGCCGTAAAGTAGGGGAGGGGAAAGATTTCATGGATTAACAAAAAAGGCTGGAGTGGCTGGTGTGAAGGTGAACAGTGGTACCAGATGAAGCCAGCAGGTTAGGCAGGGCCTCTGTCATGTGAAGAAACCATCAGAAGGTTTTTCATAGTAAAGGGATGCATCTTTTGGGAACAGTGCACTGTGGCTGGCAAGCTACACCCTGTAAGCTAAATCTAGCCCTCTGCTTGTTTTGTTAAATAAAGTGTTTTTGGATGGTCACGTTGAGTCATTTATGTATTGTCCATGGTGGCTTTTGTACTATGATGGCAGAATTGTGAAGCTGCTACAGAGACTATATGGCCCATAAAGATGGAAGTTTGTTGTTGTTTTAAAGATTTTATTTATTTATTTGACAGACAGAGATCACAAGTAGGTGGGGGGAGGTGGGGGGGTGGGAAGCAGGCTCCCCGCTGAGCAGAGAGCCCAATGCAGGGCTCGATCCCAGGACCCTGAGATCATGACCTGAGCCGAAGGCAGAGGCTTTAACCCACTGAGCCACCCAGGCGCCCCAAAGATGGAAGTTTTAATGGGCTATCTGACCCTTTACAGAACAGGTGTACAAACTCTTGTTTTAGATTATGCATTCTTAAGTCATTTTTGGACGGTGCATGTGGTCCATGCGAAACTGTCTACTAGGGTAGCCTCAGTTTTCTCAAAAAACACTAGTTATACTTGCTAAGATAAAAATATTTAAGAAAATAAAAAGTTGCCTTGGAACAGGGATCAAATTCACCTGTATCAGGTGAGCAAGAAAATTACCTAGCTAAAGGCTGCTTCACAGCAGCAAGAAGTTAATTCCTACAGCAAGACGTCTATCATCAAGTTTGATTTTTTTAGTGGTGCAATATTGTCATCAAGGATCAAGGTGTTTGCCATCTTTATGATGCCCTCAGGATATGGGAACGCTTATTCCTCCTGGTAGCAAGATGGCTACAATGCTTCCAGGAGTTAATGTAGATAAGACAGAAGATACCTAGCAAAAAAACAGGTTGGATATTTCCTCCCACATACTTTTTTATTAAGGGAGGGGAAAAAGCTCTTCATGACTCACTGCTTATGCCATCTGATTAGATCTAGATTAGCTAGGTTAGCCTGTGTTTAAACCAATCTCTGGTAAGGAGAATGGATTTATCATGGCTAACTTAGACTAATGAACATTCATCACCTGGAACTCTGCACACATACATGGAGTATGAACACCCAAACAAAGCCAGGCTCTTGCCAGCAAGGAAGGGGGAGGATAGGTTGAGAGCTGGGCAACCAAAAGGACTGCCAAAGGATGGGGTCTCTGGGTAATGATCCTCTGTCTGACAGAACTCAGAGAATCATTGTCAAAGGTGGAGGTCAGAGGAGAAACAGAAAGCAAATCCTCCCACTGGGATGTGAGTTCAGGTTGTGGAATATGGCTGACTGCATAGTTCTTTCATTTCCTGCAAATGTCACCTCTTGATTCCACAACAGGTTGAGTAAGTCATTCCTACATGTGGATAACTTGCTCTCAAGGCAACATCTACAATATACTTAGCCTCTCTGATGAGTCACTTTTCTGGACAGCTGACTCCTGATCTCGAAGAAACCACAATTGTTTGAACATGGCCTTGTTTCAATAAGAGTTTTGCAAGTAGGGTATTGATACCATATTGGGCTCATGTTCGATTTCCAAACAGGTTCTTCACAAACACACTTCCGGTTATTTGTATTCTTCACCTGTCTAGCTGGCTAGAAACCATAGCCTCCTTTCATTGTGTGCTTCCGGATAGTTGGTTTATTTTATTTTATTTTTTATTGGCAGGAACTCCCCTCCTAGGAAAAGGCAACTTTGCTTCTTTGGTTTCATGTTAAATTCCCACATATTTAAGGTGCCTCATACCAGAGCTTAAAGTCTGGTTCCCAGGATGCTGAATTAGTTGCTATGTCAATGGCGTCTTCTGTAACATCTGTAGAATTACTGCAGAGAATTGTTAAAGGCCAAGAGAGCTAAAACTCGGCTAAGATCAGAGAGAACGGTCTTAGAGACTGAGTCTTGCTGTATTCCACAAATGTATGTAATACCTGAATCTTCATTTTATCTGGTTTTGTTTTGAATAGGGGCTATTATAGTAACAGGGAAGTGACTAATGTGCTGTGATATTTGGGGAGGACCAGCCAAGGCCAAATCATTTTCATCCCGAGACCAAGTCACCTGCATGGAATTGACTTTTGCAAGGTACAGGCTATAGGCTCAACCTTCCAGGAGAGGGACTGCCTGATTTCCAGTCTATATAGAAAGATTACTCTTTCTGACCTCAGGAGCTATCACTCACACTTTCTTCTGTTTATTCATTTATTCTGTATTGAAAACACCATCTGTGTGTTAAGCACTGTATTTGGCATCGAAAAAACAAATGAGTCAGACATTTATTGAGCACAGTTATAAGCCAGGTGATTAAAGCAGTGTCCATGCCCTCAAGGGGGCACAGTCTAGTAAGGGAAGTGGTCTAGTAAGGGAAGTCTAGTAATGGAAGGGGGCACCTAAACCGTAAGATGAAGTTCAAAGGGCATAGGTGGTACCAGCTCGCAGGGAAGAGCATGAACTTGAGGGCCAGATTCTGGATTTTGAGCAAGTTCCTGAGCATCTGAGAGCCTCAGGTTCCTCGTGTGTAATGTGGGGATACACTAAGATGTACAGTATCTAGTTACCATACATACTAAAGGCGATGAGGCTGCTAAAGCTGTCAGCCTCAGAGCTGGCACACAGCAAGTGTCCTGGTGTACCTGTCTGTTAGTGTTATATGCTACAGGATGGGCAGCATTGCCAGAGAGCTTGGTGGCCATGTACATAGGCAGTTTAGAAGCCGAGCTCTACAGCCTCCCCCCCCCGCTTTTTTTAAAGATTTTATTTATTTGACAGAGGGAGAGATCACAAGTAGGCAGAGAGGCAGGCAGAGAGAGAGGGGGAAGCAGGCTCCCCACTGAGCAGAGAGCCTGATGCAGGGCTCAATCCCAGGACCCTGAGATCATGACCTGAGCTGAAGGCAGAGGCCTAATCCACTGAGCCACCCTGGGCCCCAAGCTCTATCTCTTTATGTCCTGTGAGCTTGGGCGAGTTTCTTACCCTGCTTGTGCCTTAGGTTTCTCCACTGTAAGGTGGAGAGAACATCCAATTCAAAGAAATGTTGTGACACCTAAATGATGTAATACACATGACACTTTTGACATGATGACTGGCCCATCTACACCCCACACAGAACTATAACTGCTGTGGCTACTCCAACAACAAAGACAAAGACTGGTAGGGCCAGAACACATTTTGCAGAAAAAGTGACACTCAGAAATGTGTGTCATTGGTTTCAGGGGTGGGGGTCAAAGCCATCAGTCTCCATGGCTGTAAAAACAAATCCGCACCTGTCTTCTGGATCATGGATCAGTGGCATCTTGTTTGTACAGTTTGGACAGAATATTCAATTATGGAAAATATGAGAGTCACTGCCTCTTTATTTTCGTGGGATAGTACAGAGTGTGACAAATCCAGACTCACATCTCTCTCCCTCCGAAATGGCCAAACTTCCTTGGAAGTCTTCTTTTCCAAGTTGCAGAAAACAACTTCAAAACCACTGAGCTGCACATACTACTGTACACAGACCACTACTGTCCTCCACCCCAACCCCCCTCAAACCCTGCTCATTGACAAACCTCTAACTTTCATCGGTTGACAGCTCTGGGCCCTGGCAGGAATGATAGGAAATAGGTGGGAAGAAAGCAAATGACTGATGACCAGGATGACATGAGAAACGGATGGAAGCTTTTGTGCTCTCCACACCCTCACGGCCTGGCATGCAACTTGTTTTCCTTTCCCAAGTATTAGCGCCAAGATGGCGACATGGTTTACTCACCATCACTGTTGTTCTTTACTGTATTTTTTGGCTACTAAGTGTTCTTTTACAAATAGTACAATTTTTTTTTCTTTTATGGGCTCTTTCTCTCTTCTCACTTCAAGTAGTTGAGTAGAGTTAACCCCACTGCACAGTGAGTAGAGTTAACCCACTGGTGGTTCACCAGGAGTGCCCATCTGGTCCCATCCTAAGCATATCAAGGAATTCCTTTCTGCTAACCTGACTCAGCTCAGGCCAACAGCAGTCAAGCTGAGGATTCTGGTCTTCTCTTTCAGGTCATACTTTCTCTTGGAAAGATATAAGCCTGTAGTTTATAGGGAGGACCACGGCACACCTGAGAAAGCAACAGATTTCACAGAATACATAGGAGAGGCAAGAAAAACAAGGCCTAGGGATGTTATTTAAGTTCCTGAAACCACCCCAACCGTGGACTTTGCATTTATACAGGCCAGTAAGTTCACCTTTTAGCTTAAGCTACATCATGTTCAGTTTTCTGTCTCTTGCAAAAAGCAGAATCTTAATCCACTCAGAAACCATTTAAGAGCTGTAGACAATGGCAGGATATATCCAGCTAAGACAGCAATTGATCCAACTTCTTGCCCAACTCAAGTTCACAGAATACAGCAGAAAAATGTCCAAAACCACTGTGGCAGCTCAAGGGAAGAGTACAGAAGAAACACTAGCAAATACTTTATCACCAGTTAGAAGCCTGGACCTGATGCCTGTCAGTGACTTACTTTCACATGCATATTTCTATCCCCATCAATCAGAGTATACACATAACAGCCCTTCCTGAGATGATCTATAGAGAAAGGCAACTTGGGGACATACACAGGTGTTGGCTCAAGCTAGATACTATCCCTGGAAAGTAGTCTGTAAGACCTTGTATCCAGAAACTGGATTGTTTTCAGGAACCATATGCTGAGTTCCTCTGAAACATGGGTTTTTTTCTCAAGGCCACACTGGACTATTCTGAAAATGAGAAAATACTGTCTGGCTTAAGGCTTGTTTTTAGGGTATCAGGTATTATCATGTTGTTTATACCGAGTTACACTGATGTCAGACCATTACTCAGTTTTTAAGGGTCTTCTCTTACGGATGGGGGGAGGAAGGAGCAGCAGAAATGTGAACAGCAGCAGCCATGTACTGGGCAATTACTCTGTGCTTGGCTTAGGCCAACCATGTCATTTATTCATATCCATGGTTCTTATAACAGACATTGGCATGACATTCTCTCCATAGTACAGAGGAGAAAACTGAGCCTGAGGTAACAGCTAGTATCTTAAGAGTGTTGAAAAGCTGACTCAAAGCCCTTAAATATTATTCTACCTTCTTCATATGTCCCATTGTATGACATTTGTAAGACAAATGAAAATGACCATCACTTACTTAGCAAACCACTAGCCAACTTAAGCGTTATAGAAATCTAGATTTTCTATTCTGAGAAAATACACATTCTAAGGGAATACCAAGATGCACTGACTCAAGATTCAACTAGAAGTATTACCAAAGAGCCCATTTTCAACTCACATCATTAAGACCTAAAGACATTAGAGCATAGAATGTTGATGATGGAGGACATGAGTAGTTTTGGTCGTTTAGGTCATTTTGGATTTTTAAGAATTTCTCTAATTTCTCTGAAGGCTACTGAAGATAGACCAATCATCTATTTACTTTGCTTTCTGCAATCCTTCTTAGGAGCTTATTCAGACTAATACATGCAACAAATACACACACAAATGAAATGAGACTTGGCCCACTGTGAGAATTACACACAACTATAAACTCATGGGTCCTGAAGTCTGTTGATTATCAGAGAGAAAAAAAAAAAAAAGCAGAAAACCAAGCAGATACTGGACATAAGATTCTGTGTTCTAGTTTTTTCTACCTTTAAGCATGAAGATCTCTGGGATATACCTTAGTCAGTCAGCTTAGAAGTAAAAAGAGTGGTCCATATACCTTAAATACTGCTCTTAGGACACAAAATATTAAACAAAACAACTTGGATTATGTATTATGAATTCCTTGCAAAGGGGACACAACTTGCTAAATTAGACTTGCAGCAGCAACCCTGCCTAGCCATCACTTTCCCTTTTACTTTACCAATGGTAGCAAAATTATTTCACAGATTTCAATCTCCAAATGACATACTTAACACATATGCCAAGCCAACAGGCACCAACAAATTGAAGGCAGTGGAGTAAAACTGCAAAGGCAAACACAATGGGGTGGGCCATTATGCAGTTCGTGGCTTGATCTCTATCCCTGTTGGGGAGATCACAGAATTACTGGGAACAAGATGACTGAGCCATGTGCTATGACAACCTCCTGCTTCCTCTGTGACTCAGTGTGCACATCTTTTAAATGGGCCCTGGGAAGTGCTAGTTCACTGCCTCCCATGTTCCAGTTCTTCTACCTGTGTAGAAGCAGATTTCCAACTAAGACTGAGAGTCAAGGAGAAGTTTACGTTGTAGCTCAAGCTGTTGATCATGGTTTCAGTAGCAGGAGCTCTTGGGAAACACCCGTGGCTAAGTGGGTGTCTGCTCTGTATATGTGGGAGCTCATTTATTCATGTCGGTATGATGACTTGGTTATGTAGGCAGACTGCTGCGTAACTCTCTTTCCATGAATTTTTAAAATAAGTATTTAGAAGGACAATTTCCTGGTTGAAGTTTTCTCCCTTCATACTGAGCTCTTCAGAATCTGACCTGGAACTCATATATTTTTATGATTCAGCCTTAAACCAATCACCAGATCATCAAAAGCTTCTCTTTGGTGCAGATGTCCTGACTAGTGATTCTCAGATTTTGGTGAATAGGTAGGTGATACTGGACAAATAATTTTACCAGTAGGCTCAGCTTCATTAAAATGTCAAGGGAATAAGGAGGGAGAATTAAAAAAAAAAGTTCATGCATCATGTGACACTTTAGTTGAGCTTTAAACTCCATGAAGGTATAGATTAGATCTGTATACTTTGGGAGCTGGCAAACTATGGCCCATGGGCTAAGCCATCAATTTTTGCTTGCTTACAAATTAACACTGGTTTTACATTTTAAATGGCCACATTTTATACGGGTACATGAATCCTTACATAATACCTTTGATGTTACCTCCTTACTGGCAAAGCCTAAAAATTTACTATTTTGTTGTTGAAGAAAAAGTTCATCAAAACTTTGGTTTCAATCATTTCAGCATCATAGCCTAGCACAATGCTTGAGATAGGCATTAGGTTGAACTGGTATTTATTCAATTCACTTATCCAAACTTCAATTTTGACTACGGTTTAATGCCACAGTCTGTGTGCCTCACAGGGACCATGTGCCCTAAGCTGGCCCATGACCACTTTAGGTCAATGATACACAGGGAAATTTCCCAGAGATTTCTGAGCAAGTCCTTTCCAATGGAATAACTATACCAATGAGGCCCAGAACTACCACCAGTCAAGCAAATAAGAGGGGAATGGTGCCAAGAAGATCATAGGGAAAGGATGCTCCTTTGCCTGTGCTACCCTACCTCTGGTTCTTCTGTCAAGTGAACTAATTAATGGGTCTCCATAAATCAACTATTTATTTATTACTTTCTTATTATATGGCAGGTGTTGGGTAATTCTTTCATAGACTTTATCTATTTTATCTTTGAGACAGCCTGTGGTGGGGTGCCTAAGTGGTTCAGTCAGTTAAACATCTGACTCTTGGTTTCAGCTCAGTTTATGATCTCAGGGTTGTGATATGGAGCCCGTGCATCAGGCTCTGCGTTCAGCAGGGACGCTGCTTGTGATTCCCTCTCTCTTCCTCTGTTCCTCCCCACCACATGTGCACTCATGCTCTCTCTCTCTCTCTCTCTGAGATAAATTTATCTTAAAAGAACAACAACAACCATTTGTGTATTTCCAGTTATGTGTAAGGAAACTGAGACTCAAGGTGGTTTAATAAATAACCATATAGCTAGTTAGAGGCAGAACTACGATCCATACTCTGGTTCTACCTTAGTTCTCTACACTTAGTATTTTATACTGCAGCTTTCAACTATGTCAGCTGCTTTACACGGAACACTACAGATTATGCTCAGGAGAAACTTTGACAGTTCATTTGCATCTAGAAAACTTAGAACAAAAATATTTTTCTCACTGTTTTTAATTATAAACCTACAGTATCAAAACTGTTTTCTCAGTACACAATCTACACAGGATCTTTATTTTTCTTTAAAAAAAGATAAAATTTTTTTCTTAATACATGCAAGAAGTTACACAGCTCTTAAGGTGTTAGGCATCTTTATGATTTTTGGTACACTATAAAAAGTTTTATTACCATATTAAATCACTTGGACACACATGCTTTCTAAAGATGAAAAACAGCACTAGTTATCTTACTAAAAACAATGATAGCTTTCAAAAATCCATTTCTGTGTATTTATTATATTGAATATTAAAATTAGTGTGCTTTCTTGGGCAAACACAAATTAAAAAATTTCACATTGTCAAAGTAATCCCTGGGAAACTCTTCAGCCCTTTCCTTTCGCTGTGAATAAGCTCTTTCAAACCATGAGGGGGGCATTTGGTAATTTACTGCGGAGACAAGCACCAAGTGGCATTCTAGGGATGAAAAAGAGGGTTTTTCTCTCTGGGAGAATCTGGCAGAGCAAACAGATCTTGCAAACCACTGGAGGGAGGTAAAAAAGAAGGCTGTCTCATCAGGATGGCTGCTCAGTGACACCCAACACCAAATGCTTTCATTTTCCACTGACCCAACTCAGGGAGGACACCTAGATCAAGAAGTCTGCTAAGCGGAGACAGAATTTGTCTTTTGTTTCTGCAAGTAAATGAAACCTCATAGCCAAATGGTGCTGAAATGTCATCTGGCATCTCTCTGGATGGCTCTAGGGAGAGTTGGTGGTTTTCACCCAGCCCCCAGAGCACAGTGCTGCCCACACCAGAACTGTTCTGCGTTCAACTAAATTTTGCCAAACATAAAATAAGCGCTGTTAGGAATTCGTTAACCTTAAGAGCTGAATAAATCAGTCAATAGCATTTATTTGTCGCCTGCTGTGTTTAGTCTTGGAGGGGGGTGCAGTGTGGAAAGCCACAATTAAAAGAGAACACATGGTTTTTAGGTATGGAATATTTCACAGGCAAAAATGTCAACTATAAAATGTTAGAGCCTGAAGAGAGTTTGAAAGATCACTTTTCAGACTATTTTCTAGGGAGCAGGAGCTCTGTCTTCCATGGTCAAATGAGTTTAAAAAGTGATAGATTAACTGGTTTCCTCCCCCAGGATCTCATGTCACTTTGAACATGCTGATGTACATGGCAAATCTCCAAGTGTGGGACTGCTATAACTTGCAGCATACCCTATTTGGACCAGATTTAGGAATATTGCCTAGAAATTATTTGTTGATGTTCATTGCTTTATAAATGAAGATAATGAGGTAAATGACTTATCCAAGAACACATGGGCAATTATTGGCAGATAAGAGCACAATGTAACCCTTCTCATTTTGTATTTAGTATTTTCCAGCTGAGGCTGCTGTATGATCCCAGTTTCATAAAGTCTGCAGTTTTGAGGCGTTGCTCCTCCTCTCGTTGAATTGATTGGTTGTATTATCAGGTAACCACAGATTAGAGGAGTGAAAGAAGATCAAAGACTTAAGGGATAATAGCTCTGCCTTCGAATCCCCCTCTGCTTCCTGGAAATTGTTTGCCAACTTACTCATTCTCTTTGAGCCTCAGTTTCCGTACCTGACATACGGTAATAATAGCACCTATCTGGTTGAATTGTTCAAGCATGTCATGAGAGGTAGGTGGAGGCCAGATTATCCAGATCTTCTGAGTTCTGACTATGAGGGGACTCCCACTCCAAAGGCAATGGGACCCACTGGAAGATTTAAGAAGGTCAAGGTTGTGAGTGAGTTTACCCAGAATGGAAGCTCTTTGAGGAAAAGGGTTCCCTCTCTTCCTCACAACACCTGCTCCAACACATTATACTAAATCATAGCAACACAACACAAAATGTGCATAGAAACAATTAACAACAGCTTTACATGCTGCACAAACAAAACTACACAGTCAGTATGGGAGGAAATGCCATCCATGTTTTTTATTATGAAAAATATGTATTTTGAATAGGAAGACTTCTCTATGTCATGTTTTACTTTGTGCTGGAAATGAAAATGTAAGCATGTTGTAAGGGAATCTGAATACTTAACTGGCTGGACCCAGGAAGGTAATTTATAGTATTTAATAATATAGTTAAAGCTA
Organism: Lontra canadensis; assembly: GCF_010015895.1. Classification (NCBI taxonomy): domain Eukaryota; kingdom Metazoa; phylum Chordata; class Mammalia; order Carnivora; family Mustelidae; genus Lontra; species Lontra canadensis. Next base: position 1,416,468 of record NW_022631143.1, on the reverse strand, counting down.
ATTCCATTTCCCTAAGATGGATGGCTTTTCCAGGGCTCTGCCAGCTTACCCATTTTATAGAGTTTTAGGTCAGAAGCATCAACTTCCCCAGGACTGGATATAGACTTGCTTTGTTACCTCATTTGAAGGATGGCAAAAATAAATTTATGTGTCAGGAATTTTGTAGGGTCATTAACTTCACTCTGCCCTTCAACATAAATATGCCAGCTTTAATTTTTCATGCAGTGGCTCACCTACATCCCAAAGTCCACGCAGCCTTCCCTGGGAGACAGAGGTCATAAATCATAACTAGCGTGGTCCTGCGTCATTCTACAGAGCTGCGTTCCCCAGCTCACAGTGGTTGGAAATGCAGATAAAGAAAAAGGGTACAGAAGAGGGACTTTTATTAACTTTTGTTTGCCTCCAACACAATTTCTACAGGGAGTCTTAACCATTTACAGCTAGAAATTCTAATGACTCTACAACCATTCCGAAGCTTCCCAAATACCCTCACAAATAAAAACAAATGATGCAATAAGTACAATAAGCCTTTGGGGAAACTAACCATAAAGGACACTGACGTGCACACAAACATACGCAGCTCTACCCTGCCAAGAGCACATTCCTTTTGAAGACTAACCGAGGATCTTACACTTCAACAATCCAACTGTTACCAACAGACCTCAGCACTACGAGAGGCTTTGTTGTTAAACCACAACCTCTCATTGTCCCTTCAAGACATCCTGAAATATTTTCAACATCTGTAAGATATACCACATGAAACACAACAAAGGAGAAACAAACATGTTCCCACAAACAACATGATGAAAAATAAGTGTACTCCACAGCAGCTCTCCTAGTTTTAATTAAAGGGAAAGCCACAGAAGGAAATTTATCGGGGGGGGGGGGGTTGTTTTTTTAAGTTTCAATGATTTGACCTAACTAGTAGATTTTGTTAATGCTGTAATTAAAGTTATGCTAAATAGCCAAAGACTCAAGTGTCAAGGAAAATGCTACCGAACAATTTTATATAGAGAAAAGAAACTTAATTAAAAGGGACTTAATTTTCATCCTTTGGGAACCTAAAAACTACAAGTAATGGCACTGGGGAGGTATCTAGCTTTCAGAGTTTTTTAAAAAACACCCTTTTATTAAGGAGAGGACTTAGGATTCTATAAATTGACAGTACATGAGGTTTTTAAGAAACTGGACTTTCTCGGGGTTGTAGATGTTTGCATGAGACTGACTTTATGCCAGCTCAGGTTAGCCTCTAGTACTATTCATAAAGCAACTAAGTTTGTGTTGGCCCCACTGACCTCTTAGCTTTGCGTCCTGTTAGCCACTGCGGTAGACGGACTCTAGAAGGGCTCCCATGACTCACATTTTCCACCTTTCACCCTGTGGTGGGCCTCCTCTCTAGTGAGTGTGATCAGAACCCGTAACTTACTACTAACCAATAAAATATGGCAGAATATAGCCTACCGAAAAGAAGTCATTAAAATACCCATGGTTATGTCTATCTTACAAGGAGCTCTCTCCCTTCCTGGCTTTAAAGAGGCAAGTTGCTCAAAGTTGTGAGCTGCCTGTGAAGAGGAGCACATAGCAGTGAGCAGAGGGAAATGCCAGTGGCTTCAGCTGCAAACTGAGGCCCACGTGCTGACAGCCTGTAAGGAAGTGAATTCTGCCAAAATCATGGGACCCTGAAGTGGATCCTTCCCTAGGTGAACCTCTGATGAGACCCCAGCCCCTGTCAACACTTCGACTACAGCCTCGCAGATGGTCCAATAAAGCCTTAGGCCTTTCTAATGCTGGGATATGGGGTGTCAGTGGGAGCCCACTCTGCACTCACAAGATATAACCCCAAATTGTAGGCTGATCAATACCTGCCAGGCTACCATGGAACAGTGGGCAACGGAGGAGACGGTTTTCGTGTTTCTCCCCTTTCTCCTTCAGAAAGACAACAAAGTATTGGTAGCGGATAGAATAGCATATGCTAAGACCAGGCCAGAGGCACAGAGAGAAGTAAGACAAGGAGAGCAGTTACGGCTTGGAAAATATGTCAGAAGCAGTGCAATTTGTGAGCAGTTTTCCCACCTTCTCTTTTGTATTTCCCACTGCCTTCCCTTTGGTGGAACACTTACATTTTGCCCCTGCCAAGTGACCCTGTACCCTGGGCCTTGGCACTCTCAAGAGACCCAGACTGCCTAGGCATTCTGTGGACCCCTGCTATCCCATTAAAGCATGTCAGGGGGCATAGAGCATAGTAACAAGGGCACTGGCTCTGGGGTCAGACTGTCCTGGATGAACACCACAATTTTACCACTTCAAATCCAGTGACTTTGGATAGATTGTTCAGCTTTTTTAAGAGGGACTCAGGGTATTGCTGAGAATATTTAATGAGACACCGGCCATAGCATACGGAGCTCCTGGCCTGGAACATAGTGTGTGCTAAATAAATGATAGTCACTCTTTTCTTCTAGGAAGCTTTAAGTTCCTCCTCTCCTGATGATTGTAAATTCAGGCACAATCATGGCTCAAAGGATTATTTTACAAATACTCTTGGAAAGAGCATTTTAATACGAGGGGCAGTGCTTAAATCCATGGAAAGGATTCTCTAGCACAGGGAATGTCAAATGGAAGGGTAGGCCAGGGGAGAAACAGTTCTTATCTTTTGTTGTATTCTGTGGACCAGGGAACACTCTTAGTGCTGTGCATTTCTTCTCTAAGTTAATTCCCAGGACAAATCTGTGCAATAGAGCTCCCACTACTTTCTCTCTATAGGTCCAACAACAGAGATTTGGTACATTCCATTACTGGCCAAGACACAGGGCTGTCACTGTCAGTAGGGAATTGTCCATTCTCTTCCCAAATGAGGTTTCTAGGGTTAGCGATCACCTTCGAATAATATGGTATGTGCACATGTGTGCACCATGGGGCAATCAGGCCGTGTGGATGCAGATCAAAGTTTCTTTTTTGTTTCTGGGTAGTAAGTAACGTAGATCCAGGCTTTCCTGGAAATATTACACAGGGCCCAGTGTTTAGTGTCAACCCACTACATGTTCCCCAGCATCCCAGGCCTCTGAACTTCCACCACCCTGGCCTGTCCCCCGCAGCTCCTTCCTTGTGCAGGCCCAAGAAATGTTTGCCTGGCCAGTGCATAAGAACTTAAGTAGATTTGAAGTTATCGAACAGAATTTGAAAAATGTTACCCATGACTCCAAAACAAAAACAAAACTTAAAAAAAAAAAAAGAAAAAGTAAAGCTTGGTTTCCCCCTAGCTCACTCTACCCGGGAAAGGTTATAGGAAGGTGAACAAAGCAAGCTACGTCATCTTGACTTCAGGCACATACAAGCAAAATGAACAGAAAAGAACATGACTGAGATGTCCTCAGGAATAATAGAATTTGACGTGGTGCTGGTACAAAGGGCGAACGTATTTTAGAACCCAGATGACTTGCTAGGCACTAAATAGCCACCCCATGTCAACTGACAAAACTGTAAGTAACTAAAGACTTCAGAGACAGACAAAAAGATACTTACCTTGTGCTTTTCCAAGTCAGCTGTGAATTTGGAGGAAAAAGGAAGATAGGCAGCTGAGTGTCATGGAGGAAACACCATGACACAAGACAGGAAGCAGGAGAAGGGACAGAAAATATGAATTACAAAGATGCTCATTCAGTCAACAAGTATTCTGCAAAAGAGGGATAATATGGGGGGCGGGGGTATTAATAGCATTTACTCCTGAGGAGTTGGATAAAGCCCTTAGTGTGTATCTGACATGTAGTGAGACACCCCCCCACACACAGCTATTAGTTATTTATGGTATTTACTTAGGCACCATTTGCAAAGCCCTAGTGTAGGGATGTTATGGTGGCAGAGATGAGAACTCAGCTGTGACCTTAGAACCTAGTGCCAGAGTGCAGAAGCATGCAGATATTCTGCATTTGATTGGGGTTTTATAGTATCACAAACATTATAAAGAAGGATACAGTTCAATCACGTTGCTCAAATAACAGAACACCAAAGAGATCCTCACATATACTGTTGTTTTAAAACCAGTGTCCAGACAGCAATACCGGACATGGACTCCTCAGCTGACAAATTGCCCTCCTGGGCTGGGAGATCAGAGGAAGAGCAGAGGTGGCAGAATAGAGATGGTCACATGTACCACTTTTCACCTTCTTGTCATCTTCTGACATTACCCAGATTTGTACACACTCGCTTGTTTTTGCTTCTGTAGCTAATTCAGGGTGGAGATAATAAAGTGCATGGATTTAGAATGACAAAAGTCGTCTGCTTCGTGTCTCTAATATTACGTTCCTAAGCAACAAAAAATTGCTCTGGTCAGAAATGTCTTAACAGTATATGGATTTCTCTGCATTTATGCTCAAACACCATTTACAAATGTGAATCCAATGGCCTACAAACCTGAAGGAGACATATTCCTTTCCTCTGACAAAATTCTAGGCTTTTTACGACAGTAGCAGCAACCTGACTCTTTGCAAGGAATCAGAAAGTTGATGTCCAGGCTGTTAAAGCCGAGTTTGCAGCTGCAACCCTTGCTGAAAGCACCTGGTTAGCTCAAGGAGTCAATATATATTGTGAGAAGAAAATAAGCAAATACATATATATATACACACAGAAATTGTGTGAAGCTTTGTCCTCACCCCTCCCAGGGGCACCTGGAGCACAGCCCTAAGGGAAATCCTAGCAGTCTGTCTGGTGTTCACAGGGCCATGTCCACCTGTTGCTGACACATGTGAGCCTCAGCTCTCCCATCACCTCTAACACTGTTAGTGTTATCATGATATTTTAAAAACTGAAGGAAGGACAGCTCCTCCAGGCAGAAGGCAGGCATGCCTGATGCCTGATCCAAGTAAACCCCAAATCCCACTGGCATTGTTGGCTATCTTAAAATACCACTGGACAGTACCAAACACGGATGAGGAACTTTACCATCTGCTCTCCACTGTTAGCTGCCAGGTTAAGTGAAGGGCTAAGACGGTATTTAAAAAACAAACAAACAAACAAACTATATCTATTTCTTCATTACATGATCAGGCTGCTCTGCTTTGTTTAAAAAAAAAAAATCTCAGGAGGTAAAATTGTATCCTTCTCCTAAATTATCCAGGCTACTTCAAGTCGATTTCGAAGAGTTTCTTTTCTTTTCTTTTCTTTCTTTTTTTTTTTTTTAAGATTTCATTTATTTGACACAGAGAGACACAGTGACAGAGGGAACATAAGCAGGGGGAGTGGGAGAAGGAGAAGCAGACTTCCCACTGAGCAGGGAGCCCAATGTGGGGCTCAATCCCAGGACCACAGGATCATGACCTGAGCCGAAGGCAGGCATTTAATGACTGAGCCACCCAGGTGCCCAGAATTACTTTTCCATAGACAAATGGACACTGCCTTTTAGAGGCTCGTAAAGCATACTGGTTAAGAATCTGAGGCTGGGAACCCTGCAAACAAGGGTTTGATTCCTGACTCACCACCTACCTATGAGCTGGGTGACCTCAGGCAAGCAGGGACACCTCTGCAAGCCAGGCATCTTCTCTGTAAGGCAGGGAGGAGGCCAACACTATTGGCCCAGGGCATCCTTTTGAGAATTTGGAGAGCTTGTGACATGAAGTCTCTCTCTCAGGGCCTGGCACATCCTTACTCAATTAAGTGGTAGCAACTCTTTTATGGTTATGCAAGAGATGCCATTGATCAGAACACACAAGCTGATCTGTAAAGTAACTGGAAAATAGGTTTCAGCCAATGAACATTTCTGTACCTTAGAATGTGATCATTATACAAACATGCATTCCATCCTTGTGGGGGCTCCGTAGAGTTGACACCATCTGCGATTTGAAACGCCACTTACAAAGGATACAAAACCCCACCAGGATCAGAGTGTCACCTGAATTTGAAGGAATTCCTTTCTCGGAGTAGCAATTTGAAAAGACAAGTTCACTATGACTAGCGGACTCTTCATGGATCAGACAGCCCTTGGAAGCCCTGGTTTCTGGCTGCCTGAGCCATTTCAATAATTCATCCAACTCATCTTGGACCTCTGCTTTCCTCTCTCTCTGTCCAGAAGAATGAAAAGCATATTGCATGCAAGGAGGTTAATTATTCCTCCAAATTGGACTCAGGAGTCAGAACTAGCTTCAAATTGTAGCTCCACAGAATACAAGCTGTATGACTCATGGTTTTGAGCACCAGTCTGTGCCTCTGGGGTCGGGGATCAATGGGGTACATTCCTGACAAGAGTTGTTGGGAGGATTCAAACTGAATGTGTAAGAAATGGCCTGTGCATGGGAGGAGCTCAGCAAGGGGTAGCTGGTAAGATGGTGAAAATCCTTCTCAGACTTTTTGCTCTGAGAATTCAATCTTAAATTATTGAGGACACCAAAGAGCTTTGGCTTATTTGTTACCTATGAGAAATTAAGCGAGAAAGCTTAAAAATGCTTGTTTTATTTAAAAATTATAATAAAACCTTTGTATGCCAACATAAAAAATACTTAATACAACTATTTTCTGGAAACCAGAAAAACAAAAAAATGCCTTTGCTTTGCATTTTTTCCCCCGAATCTCCTTAAAGTCTATTATAATAGAAGAGTGTGGAATTCTTAGAAGAGAGTAGGATTCTTTTATTTGCTTCTGCTATAATCTGTTGCAATATCACACATCATGTTACTTGTGGAAAATTCCATCTTACACTCAAGAGAGAATAAGAGTAGAAAAAAGCAAATAATATCTTAGTGTTATAAAAATTGTTTTGACTTCATAGACTCTGTGATAGTGTCTCAGGGACTTCCACACTTCTGAAAACAACTGAATTACAACAACTGTCTTTCAGACTCTCAACTGGAGAAGATGATCCAAATGCTTATACTGGGGAAAAAATGAGGCCAGTGCATAAGAGAATAGAAGGAACATCAAGACCAAGAATATAATAAATCTGAGGCCCATTGAAGAATCCCCTTGGGGGATAAGTTTGTATTGAATAGGGTGGGAGGAGAACAGAGGCCAGATGTATTTACAGAATCAGAGTGGTATGAATTATATCCTGTGATGTTATTTATCTAGACACCACAGATCAGGCTTCTCTGTCATCTCCTTCTTCCTTCTGCAGCCCCATCTTCTCTATTCCACCCCAGGACAGCAGGAAAATGTCCACTTGCTCCCTGGATTATTAGATGATGTAGTTCTACCCTAGTAGGGTCTGGTGGCCCAAACCCATGAAAACAGTTTTTCAGGCACATAAACCTGGGTTCAGATCCTTGATTGGCCACGTTGTAGCTATGTGGTCTTGGTAAAATTATGTAATTTTATGCCATTTCAGAATCCTCACAGTAGATTTCTAAAAAGGCCACATTCTCCACAACTTTTCCCATTATAAGATGAAGTCAATTTCCCCAATCCATGAATTGGGCTGGCTTTGGGTCTTCATCATTAAAAGCAGCAGAAGCAACAACACGGGACTTCTGAGCACAGTTTCAAGAGGCCCTGCAGTCTCCTCAGACATCCTCCTGGAACCCTAAGGCCCCAGAATCTTAACCTATCCAGCATCAGCCTAGCTGCCCTACAGAGAACCCCAGTGAGAACAGCATAACTCCCACCCCGTCAGCCACAGAACTGTGAGCAATCATCATTTTGTGCCAGTCTACCAAGGAGGTGGTATTTCCTAGGGTGACCCATTTGTCTCTGTTTGCCCAGGACTTGCCCACTTCCACCTCTGGTCTCTCAAAAAGCCCTCAGTTCCATTAGGTCATCCTATCTGCAGCAAAGCCACAGAGACCTCATGGAAGGATCAAAACAGGCAAGGCATTGTTGGAGGGAAGGACATGAAAGGAGGCTAAAGGCGAAATACAGAGCCTGTACCATGGAAGATGTTTTTTTCTTGTTTTCAATTTATAAAATAGCTCTGTAAGAACTTATCTGATAATACCTTTAACGAAATAAAGATTTCCATAGCTAATAAAAACCTGATCACCAATTATCTTTGTCTATGTAACTCAGTTTGTCGTGCAGAGCTCTTAATTGCTTTAATCTACCCACTAGTGTTCTCTGCTGGAAGAATACTACACTTCAAGCTCAGCACAAAGGTGGCAGGGCGCTGGGAAATTACAAACCAAAAAGAGAAAGAAAACACTGGACTTAACTAAACTCAATCCAGCTGTGAGTTCTCAAAACAGTATCACTGTTGAATAAGGAAAACACTTAATATTATATCATCCTGGGTGGATCTAGAACATGACTTTTTTTTGACAATATTATTCCCCAAGGGCATATCTAGTGCAAACACAATCCAAGAAGATGATCTTCCCGTAAGATCAATACAATGCACCCACAAAAGGGCAGACCATCCCAGAATGACAGGGTGTGAGACTTGAACTCTTTACGACTCCATTTTTGATATGTTCCTTAGGAAGGAATATGGCTGGGCCAGAACCCTCATAAAAATCTGAAATGTGTTAAATGGTGGTGGCAATATTTTCCTCATGTCATAATTAATTGACCTATAATTTATTTTAAATGACCAAGAGGTAGTAGGTCTCTCTTCCTAACTGAAATTGCCTGTTATTCACACAATTAAAATATCTTCCCTACTCTATTAGCCAAAAGAACTTCATGCATCCAAGAAAACTATCCTGTACATCACTGAAGAATTCTGACTCAGCAAAAAACAAAACAAAACAAAACAAAACACACACACACACACGTGAAATCATTCAGCAGTGTGAACAACAAAAAATGTCAGCCTTGGAGAATTTAATCAAGAAGGGATTTCCTCCTGCAGATTTCTGACAGCAGCATGTGGCAAGTGAGTCCAGACACATCTGTATTGCCTGTGTCTTCCTGGCACACAGGGACATATCAAGATAGTTAAGAAAGGTATTTCTGTTGCTCTGCAAATAAGCAAATGGCTGATTCCTGAACTGGATAAAACTAGGATTCAATCAGTTACGGACTAACTCTCACTGCTTCTTGGAGAGAATAAGTAAATATACAAAGAATATAGGTCTTAGCTTTTTAAAGAATAGAAAGTAAGCAGGACTCTACATTGTTTAACACCTTCTAAAAGCAGTAGACCATCACCATGGCATGGATTTGTATATTTGAGGATATACATAGCTATTGGCATCTATATCCCCATTTTCTGCAGCAATATCCCTATCTACATCCATCATCTGGCATGATTATACCTCCCTTTACCAGAGACTGAAGAGTATAATTTCTCCACTTCAAAGCAGTTGATTATTCACTCCTAAAGTTTAACAATTTTTTTTATTCTCTTGGCAACCAAAAAGCCAGTACATTAATAACTTGGGGTAGAGTTTGACATCAGAGAGCAGGAGGTTTAAAAACTCGAGGTTCTCCTAATTAAAGTTAGCACCAGGAACTGAGTTTTAGACTCATAGGTATAGATTTCCTAGCCACCTTCTAGACATTTACAGACATCTCTAGAAATTTCAAAACTGGTTCTCTAAAATTAAATACCTATTTGGAGAGTATAAAAATGTATACAAAGCTCTGCAATCAAAAAACACAAATCAAAGATCCTTTTTTCAAAGGATAAAGGTTTAACAAACACTAAATGAAATAAAAGTACAGCAATAATCATGCCTTCAAGAGAAAAAAGGAGAATGTGATACATCTAAAAGATTTAAATTTAACTGCAAAACTTATTTAAGTAGCTGTAAATGCCACGTATCAAAAAGCTTTACTCCTTTCCCATAGCCTCCATCGTCTTCCACCAGAATGAGGACTCTAGTCTTCTAACTGGTATTCCTTTTACCCACTATCTGTTCTTCATATAGAAACAAGAGTCAAGGTGAATAAAAAGATAACTGGTTCTACCGGTTCCTCTGCTGAACACTTCTACATAGCTTTGGAGTTTTATGCTAGGAGCAAGTAAAACCCGTTACCTTGGAGAACAAGGCATTAAGTGACTGGTCCTCATCTACCCTCTGACCTCACTGCAAACCACTCTCGCCTTTGATGGCTGTGCCAGGCTCCCAGGCCTCCTGTTCTGCTTCTTGAAAACACCTGAATGCCTCCTACTTTTGGGTGTTGAGTGTTCCTCTTCACATTGCCTTGGGAGGCTCTTTTCCTGGCTTTCACCCTTCCAATCTAACCTAACATCACCTTCCCAGAGAGGCTTCCCTGATCACTTTAAGAAGCCTCTTCCTTGCTATCCTGACCCCTTATTATTTCACTGTGTTCCTCACTTTCATGGCTCTTATCAAAGTCTGAAAGTATTATTTATTAGTTTGTCATGTGTTTAGGCTGCTGGAAATTAAGTACCTTGGAAGTTTGACCTTGCTTTGTTCATTCACTTCTGGATCCCAAGTGCCCCGAACAGTACCAGGTTTTGGTTGAAGGACAACTGCTGTGACATCTACAGAACTGATTGGAAGAGAGCAAGGCTGGACTGGGTTGAACATGAGAAGGCTTGCATACTAGTCTGGGGGAAGGATGGTGGTGGCTGGGACCAAGGTGAGGGGAACAGGGGTAGAGAAATGGGGATGGGTAAGAGAACTTCAGGAGATAGAATCAGCAAGACTGGTACTAAGTTGGATACAGGAGATCTTAGGTTAGCATCAAGTCTTCCTTCTTCACAGTGAATTTTCCAAATAGGCACCTTCCTCTCTAAGTTTTTGTGACTAGTAAGTTTGCAATAAAACCAGTCTGATACTCAGCACAGGTGACAGGTACAAAGAGTGATATATATCCATATATAGGTCATAAGTAGGGGACAAGATATTTCAGTTTTCCCAGGGCAGTGCTGGACTACTGTCCCTGCCTAATTACAAATAATAACCTCTTTCCCTCTCAAAAGTGTCCTAATTCAAATAGCACGTTATATAGTCACACTAGATAATTTAGAAAAGTTAGTTGTCCCTAAAATCATCTAATATGAACTCTGCTCATCAAGAATGCCCAGTATTGAATAGTGGCCAAGCCAATAAAATCTAGTTTCTAGGAACACATAAATACTAGGTGAACAAACAGAGAATGGACAATGCTGCACAGGAGGTAGAGCTTCTGTCTGGGAGGTTGGCTGCATATTCCAGAGCTAGACTTTTCTGGGAGCAACAGTAAGGCTGACAGACACCCTCCCTCCTTGATCTCAGATAACCAGGCTGGCTGCCTCCATTAACAAGAGTCATTTGAGGTAATCTCTTCCTTATTACTAATGAGTTTAAATTACAAAGCTACCACCTAAGGCAGAAGAAGTGTCAGATGGTTGCTACCTGTGTCTTGTAAGGACTTGCCGTCATCTATAGGAAGGTACACTAGAGAATCAGGAATCATCATGGCAGTTTCTCAACCTGTGATGGTCAGAGATGTCAAGAGGACTAAAGACTTGACCTCATGCTATATCTGGGAGCTTAGAGCTGGCAACCATGAAATGTTGACAGTGAACTGAGAATAAACTCTCCTGATGATTATGAGCAGCAAAGTAGAACAGACAAATATCTCTCAAACAAATCCACTGATCCTAGGCTTTGAAGATGCTTCCAACTTAGAGAAAAAGAGTGATCTCTTAAGTAAAAATTTTAAAGCCTCATGGCTCACTGTCTTCAAAATCAAAATCAACTTCCATGTTTCTTAACAGTTGGTCTGAGCTTTCAGTGGGCCATTGGTCTATAAATTATACCAGCTTTTGTACCTTCCCTCCACCTGTACTTTTTTGCTGGGGAAAAAAAAAAAATACTAGTTATGACTCCACCAGGCATCTCCTTAATACAAAAAGCTAGGTGATAATGTGATTTGATGTTTAAGAAGGCAGTCTAAAGTCTTGTATCATTGGCACATTGTTCTGAGCAATTGAAAAAATGCTTTCTATGTCTCCAAACTGGAGCTTATGCAGCTTCATCTAGGTAATCTCCTATAAAACGTTATGGGGTATCTATAATCTTGGGTGGAGACCGTTCGGCCTCTAGTACATGAATGCTGGTTCCATTCATGAGATTGGGAAAATTTTCATGAAGAACTTGTTCCACTATATCTTCTAGACTTCTTTCTTTCTCCTCACCTTCAGGGATTCCAATAATTCTGATGTTGGAACGTTTTATGGCATCATTTATTTCCCTGATTCTGTTTTTGTGGCTTCTAAGCTGTTTGTTCCAGACTTCCTCCTTATCCTTTCTCTCTGTTTGTCCTCCAGATCATTAATTCTATCTTCTGTCTCACTTACCCTAGCTTTGAGAAAATTTAGATTAGATTGGAACTCATCGAGAGCATTGTGAACCTCATCCCTGGTAGCTTTCAGCTCTGCCCTAACATTGTGAACATCATCTCTGGTCGCTTTCAGTTTGGCCTTAATCAGTTCCATTTGGCCATCCATGGCTTTCTCCAACCTAGCTATTGCCTGGATAATTATTAGCCTGAATTCTCTTTCCGACATATTGTCTATGTTGATAGCCATTAGCTCTGTTGCAGAAGGCCCATCCTCTGTATTTTTCTTCTGTTGGGCATTCCTCCTCCTAGTCATTTTGGTGAGAAATGGCTGAATGGTTGTAGCTGGATGTATCGACCATGGTGCAGTCAAGGTGCACCCTGGAACGCTTCTGAGCAATCAGGATTCCCCACCCAAATGAGAGAAAAAAGAAAAGAAAAAGAAAAAAGGAGAGAGAAAGAGACAGGAAAGAAAGGGAAGATAAAAGAGAAGCTTCAGCCCAAATGGGCCCCAAGGTAAGATTTATGAAGTATACAAACAAAAACAGACAAACAAAAAGACTGATAAAAGTATATGACAAGAGAAAAAAAATATATATATAAGCAAATAAAGGAAGAACCTCGTCAAAAAGAACCTCAAGTGTAAGATTTATATATTATCAGGACAAACACAAAAACACAGAAACACTGGTGGAAGAAAAAGATGGGAGAGTAGTTATAAATTCTCAGTGTGGGCAAGGAATGTTGTTTTGATTCTTCCTGGATGTATCTTGATATCTTTGTTAAAGGACTCAACTTTCCTAAGATAAAGGGGGATTAAAAATTGGTTTACCTATAGGGGTAGCATTGATTGGGGAACGGGGATTACCTTGAAGTTTAACTCTATATGAATATTAGAAAATAAAAATAAAAAAGGAATAAACTAGGCTAAACTAAAATTTAAAAAAAAAAGAAATTTAAAAAATAGAAATGCAGAAGAAAAACACAGTTTTTCATAAAGTTCAGGTTAGAAGGTTATTATGGAATTTGATGTACATCTCACTGTGATGGTAAATAGGTTAAAAAATTATCTATATAAAAAAATGAGCCAGAATAGTGGGAACAAATTAAAAATAAAAGTTGTCCTAGGAAGAGATTATGCTGAGTGAAATAAGTCAAGCAGAGAGAGTCAATTATCATATGGTTTCACTTATTTGTGGAGCATAACAAATAGCATGGAGGACAAGGGGAGTTAGAGAGGAGAAGGGAGTTGAGGGAAATTGGAAGGGGAGGTGAACCATGAGACACTATGGACTCTGAAAGACAGTCTGAGGGTTTTGAAGGAGCAGGGGTTGGGAGGTTGGGAGAACCAGGTGGTGGGTATTGGAGAGGGCAAGGATTGCATGGAGCACTGGGTGTGGTACAAAAACAATGAATACTGCTACGCTGAAAATAAAAAAAAATAAAAAAAAAAAGAATTAAGTGGCTGTAGAACACAGGAGTTGTCAGTGGATGATATCATATCAGTTTTATAGACCATTTGTATCTGTTATTTATGTATGTTGTTTATTATATTATGTTATATTATTTAATACAAATCTGTCTACTGAGAAAATTTTAAAAAAGAAACAAAAAAAAAAAAAACACAAAAAAACGTTATGGGGGTTCTCTTTTCTCTTTCTGTTGGCCAATGGTGGCCACCCAGAAAAAGAAAGCCACAGTTAGGATGAAAGGTAGGTCTTGGTTTGACTGACCTATACAAGGGGATTCCTTAAGCATAACTTGATTCACTGGGAAATATAACATCTGAATGATAACCAGCAACTTAAAATATTGTGAGGTCTATAGTCCAATGATAAAGCTTCAGTAATTGAGGAAAGCACTAACATAAGTCCCAAGCACTGAAAATTGAAACAACTTTCCACCCCAAACAATGTAAATATAGCATACAGTAATCCAGAGAAAAGCAAGAGGAAAATGGGTCTACAATATTGAAATCCTGATATTTAAATGCAATAAAAATACCTAATTATTGGCAAGGTTTACCGAAGTGTCACTAGAAAAAGCAGTACTGACATTTTCTGCTCTTTTATTCTCCCCTCATTTTTGTTTTCCTTAAATTAAAACTCACAGCAAAACAAAGCCTCTGGCAGGACTTTGAGAACACTATTCATTTTTCCCCCTGACCTGATTAGTCAGAATGTCTTTCGAACTATTCGTTTTCAATTTACACCACTGCCAGAGAGAAAGGCCCTCAAATTAATGGTTGCATTGATTGTTTATGCCTCCAAGAGGAACATTAAAAAATTTCAGCAATGCTCAAAGAAGTGCTGATCTCCTGAAAGGATTTTATTTAATGGATTTTTTTTTTTTTTTTAAATTAGGAGTTCTGGAAAATTGCCAAATGTGTGTTTAAAATTCCACTTACAAGTTTGGCTGCCTAGTGAGTTTGAGTGGTGAAGGCTTTGTCATTTCTTAGAATAAAATGCTTTAACCTTAGATTCTTGGATCCTTGGACCCACCAGTAGGGGTCTTGATAGAACTGCAATTCTGGCTCAAATGTAGGGCCCATTTACCACTCTGGCTTCCCCTTCATAAAAAATGCTGTCCCACATCACTTCCCTAAGTGCCCTTCCTGGGTGGTTTCTCCTCTCTGCCTCTGCTTTTGGAAGCTACACTTCAGGGAAAAAAAAAATGGAAGAGAAAAGGTTTTGACAAACATTAGTCTGTTTGGTTGGCAGAGCAGGGATGGGAATTTCTGCAGAGCTTTTCTTGGGCAAGTTTCTCTTCATTTCCTGCCAAAGAAGTTCTCATGCTGTGCCTCAGATGGAGGAAGATAACAGAATACATGACCATTCCTTCCTTCCTACATGTACCCTAAAGAAATGCAGCAGGTATTTGCAGCAGGAGAAGAATCCCATTATAAGTAAACTCCCTTTCATTATTGGTCTTTCATTTTTATATGGGCTAATAGGGCCTGCTGATGATAGCAGCATGCACAAAATCAAGGCTCACTAAGAACTAACGAACAATATTCATGGATGAGAAGTAGAAATCCTTCTCTATTTTTATTGAAGTTGGAGGACTATAGTTTATGCCATGACAAATGAGGTTTCATTAGATACTGAAGTAATTCTTATTATTTTATACAATACTAATGCTCATTTTTCTCAATCCTGTCTCATCTCCAAAACTTTCTGATGGGTGCTTGAACCAAGCAGTCATACTCCCTTCTCAAATGCCCTCATGCCTCTTTGTAAATACTTTGACCTGAATTGGCACACAAGACAGGGGTCTGTCTTAAATGACACCTCATTTGAGTGAGTTACAGTGATATAAAGAGACCTGGTTCAAACCAAGAGCTTGAGGAATACTAAACTACAAAAGGCAAATGTCAAACTGTTTGAGACTTATTATCTAGTATATGAAGCTCTACAACCACCCCCAAATCATTTGTAGGCTCAGACCTGCTATTGGCAGGTCAACACAGTCAAAATTGTCTCACAAAACTGCCAGAAGGAGAGCCAATCACTGTGTAGAGCAATGGGTTCCTGCAGTCATCACCTGCAAAACCCCTACCTCTAACAGTGATTGTGTGCTCTCTATGAATTATGATAGGGTTTAGCCAATTTCTTCCCTACCCAAACCCCTGGCACTATTCATCAATGATTGGTGTTGATTCTACAACCATTGCTTTGACCATGTGGTAGCTTTGACCACTCACAGAGACCTGGTAACTTCTAACAACAACTGGAAATTCTGACATTTGTTGTCTGAGTCTTGTTGCCAGCTACACCATCATAGCTGACCTGTTGTTTACTAGACTACCCGAGGTCATCTCCCACTGTTGGTTTACCTCTCCAGCTTTTGAGTCTATCGTCCTCTATGTAATACATGGAATATTTTCCTTCTTCTTCATTACATCATATTGCTCACATCCTTTTAGAATCTTAAAAAGTTTTCCTGGAATCACTGATCCCATTTTTTAAAGTCACAAATAAAAGCCTCTGGTTCATTTTCCCAGGCACTGTGCTCCTAAAAACTGATTTTATGACCTGGTATATGGCACATATCCTGTTATCCTGAAAGCCCCTGAAAACTGTCCTTAATAAATACTTGAGATGCCTAGTAGGTCATCCAACTGGGCTGGAGGAGATTGTGTAAAAGGTAGTAGATTGTGTAAGCAGTTTCCCCTGGTAAAAAAAGTTATTTTAATACTAGCATGATTTACAGTTAAGGAACACAGTAATAATAAAAAGCAGGCCAATTTTTAGTTAGTTTTATTATTATTTAAATTCTCTACATTGAACCTTTTTATATGCCACCCTTGGCAGATTGTTCCCACTCCATCCTTGTGTGCCATCGCTCAAAGCAACTCCAAAATGACCAACTTCTATTCAAAACCAAAGCAATTCTGCAAGATCCTCCTTAAAAAAGCACTTATTTTACCCAATAGTCAAAGATTTGAAAGACCATATGAAAAACAGCCAAACAGTGTGTACACAAGCAATTATGGTCATTCTTCCATGGACTTAAGATTGCAAAGGACACCTACATTGACTTTAAAGCCCTAGCTTTTTCCTTCTGAGTTAATGCAAGTGAAATAAAGAAACTGTCCACTTTTCTACAAAATCTCAGACTTATCCTAAATATGATAGTTTGGTTACCACTACACCCAGCTGAATCTCTTTTGGAGATCCCTTCAATTAGGTACAACTAGTAACTCCTAACAAATGACTAAGCTGAGAGAAAATACTATTTTGCCTTTCTCTGGCAACATTCCTGAGATCCAGGGCTCCCCACATACCACATCATGCCAAGTGGTTTACTTTCTCATTGCCAAAAATTCTTCCAATGTTGTTCTTCCCTCACATACTAGTTAGGAACATGTAAAGAACATGAAAGTGTGTGCAAAGATGGAATATGGCAGGATTTTGCAGCCAGGCCAGGCATGATACACACTATTCATGCTCATCCTTTATACCACTCATGGGTCAAATTCAGCCACACTCCACACCCAGAAGCAATGGAGACTGCAGAAGGGCTGGCAAGGAGGCATTAGAAAGGGATGT
The DNA here is from genome assembly GCF_010015895.1 of Lontra canadensis. Taxonomy (NCBI): domain Eukaryota; kingdom Metazoa; phylum Chordata; class Mammalia; order Carnivora; family Mustelidae; genus Lontra; species Lontra canadensis. The sequence continues at coordinate 1,399,264 of NW_022631143.1, read as the reverse complement.
CAGTGACCAATTATTGTCTCTACTATAGCACCAGATAGTAGGAACCATGAAGTCAAGGCATGCTCAGTTCTGTCACTACCAAAACTCTTGTGCTCAGTACAGTGCCTTACACATTGCAGAATCTTAGTAAATGTTTGCCACCTGGATGCATGGTAAGCATTGTGTGAACAATAAGGAAAGGACTGGACCTAGGATAAAATTCAAAGACTTTAAGTCTTACCTTTATTAGATGAGTTAATCTGCTAAAATCCAAGAAGAAGCTCAGCTGAGCCCATGAATGCTGATAAAAGTTTATCATTTGGTTGAGAATTTTACAAGTCAGGACAATTTATAGCAATTCACTTAAAAATTGTTCAGTTTTACCTTTCTGAATAATTTACACACACATACACATTTAGTTACATAAGCTGTTTGCTGAATAAATGTCAAGAAAAAAAATTGGTTTCACGTGATTTCCAGAGGCCAAAGAGAAAGCAGGTAAACATCTACAATAAATAAACACAGCCTCAATTCAGTGTCCTGGTACAGGGGCTTTGGAATAATTGGGGGAAAGAATTCTCTGTCTTTTGAGTTTCCCTTGAAGGACCTTACTATTGCATGTCATCCAGAAAGCCTAGCAACCAATTTATAAGCTCTCATAAATCAATCTCTGCTAGGCAGTAGCCCACATTGTGTTCAAATTGTAAGCTTTTCTACTTCTGCCAGGAAGGAATACCAGTGTAGAAGCTGTGGAGATGTGACTAATTCTTTCAGGTACAATAGGAGAACAATGATGACTAATGGGCTCCATTCTTAAGATCACAAGAGAACTGTAGATTAACAAGCATTAAAATTATGCCAAAATAATAGGCATTAGAAAACCAGGGTACCGCACAGATGGATTGCTCCTGCATGCCAAAGAAACTAATGAAATTATTCCCCCTTCCATGCTTGAAGGTAAAGAAATTAAATGCATGCACATTATAAGAAACACGAAGTAGTGGGTCCCATTTACTTAAGACTGTGTTGTTTTTCCCTAATGGACTGATGATAGGATGTGAAGGGTCATGTAGGTAATTCATGACATATCCAATCACTGCTTGAACAAGAAGTTTTTAACCGATTTAACTGAATATTACAGAATAGGGCATATATAATCAACAGGCAGTAAAAATGAAATACAAATAAATAAATAAACCACGATGGTCCTCCACTCTCCCGCAGAATGTGCCTGGATTCTCTTCAGTGACCTTTGCAGTAAATTCCATGTCCACCTTGATGCTGGCACCCAGATTACCCAATTCTTAGTTGTGAGTTGTAGGACAGCTTATCTGGGAGTTCATAGTTTAGTACCTATAGACGCGGGGAATATGACATAACGACATCAGGACGGAAAGACTCCCCAGTGCCTCAGGCTTTAGGGGACACTGGGATCACCAAGAGAGTTCATTAAAATGTAGGTTGCTGACCTCCAGTCTGAGGTTTTGATTCAGTAGATCTGGAGTGGATTCTGGGAAATTGCATTTATTTTTTTTAAATTAACAGGTAATGTATTATTTGTTTCAGGGGTACAGGTATGTGATTCATCAGTTCTATACAATTCACAGAACTCACCATAGCACATACCCTCCACAGTGTCCATTACCTAGCCAACTCATCCCTCCATTCCCACCCCCCAGCAACCCTCAGTTTGTTTCCTGGGATTAAGAGTCTCTTATGGTTTGTCTCCCACTCAGTTTTGTCTTGTTTCATTTTTTTCCCTCCCTTCCCCTATGATCCTCTGTCTTGTTTCTCAAATTCCTCATACCAGTGAGATCATATGATACTTGTCTTTCTCTGATTGACTTATTTCGCTTAGCATAATGCCCTCTAGTTCCATCCACATCATTGCAAATGGCAAGATTTCAGAGGTTTTTTGATGGCTGCATAGTATTCCATTGTGTATATATACCACATCTTCTTTATCTATTCATCTGTTGATGGACATCTAGGATCTTTCCATAGTTTGGCTATTGTAGACATTGCTGCTACAAACAGGGAGCACATGCCCCTTCAGATCACTATATTTTTATCTTTGGGGTAAATACCCAGTAGTGCAATTGCTGGGTCATAAGGTAGCTCTATTTTCAACTTTTTGAGGAACCTTCATACTGTTTTCCAGAGCGGTTGCACCAGCTTGCACTCCCACCAACAGTATAAGAGGGTTCCCCTCCACAGGGTTCTACAGAGCTCACCAACACCTGTGGTTTCCTGACTTGTTAATTTTAGCCATTCTGACTGGTGTGAGGTGGTATCTCACTGTGGTTTTAATTTGTATTCCCTGATGCCAAGTGATGTTGAACACCTTTTCATGTGTCTGTTGGCCATTTGTATGTCTTCTTTGCAGAAATGTCTGTTCATGTCTTCTGCCCATTTCTTGAATGGATTATTTGTATTGCTATATATTTTCCTCTCAGGACTGCCTCTCCTGCATCCCAAAGAATGCGAACAGTTGTGTTTTCACTTGCATTTGTTTCCATGAATTTTTAAAATTCTTTAACTTCCTGGCTGACCCATTCATTTTTAGTAGGTGCTCTTTAGTCTCCATGTATTTGAGATCTTTCCAACTTTCCTTTTGTGGTTGAGTTCTAGTTTCAAAGCACTGTGGTCTGAAAATATTCAGGGAATGATCCCAATCTTTTGGTACTGATTGAGACCTGATTTGTAACCAGGATGTGATCTATTCTGAAGAAAGTTCCACGTGCACTAGAGAAGAATATGTATTCTGTTGTTTTGGGATGGAATATCTGAATATATCTGTGATGTCCATCTGGTCCAGTGTGTCATTTAAAGCCTTTATTTCTTTGTTGACCTTTTGCTTAGATGATCTGTCCATTTCAGTGAGGGGGGTGTTAAAGTCCCCTACTGTTATTGTATTATTGTTGATGTATTTCTTTGATTTTATTAATTGGTTTATGTAATTGGCTGCTCACATGTTAGGGGCATAGATATTTAAAATTGTTAGATCTTCTTGTTGGACAGACCCTTTAAGCATGTTACCATGTCCTTCCTCATCTCTTATTACAGTCTTTGGCTTAAAATCTAATTTATCTGATATAAGGATTGCCACCCCAGCTTTCTTTTGATGTCCATTAGCATGGTAAATGGTTTTCCACCCCCTCACTTTAAATCTGGAGGTATCTTTGGGTCTAAAATGAGTTTCTTGTAGACAGCATATTGATGGGTCTTGTTTTTTTATTTATTTTTTTTTTTTATCCATTCTGATACCCTGTGTCTTTTAAGACATTTAGCCCATTTACACTCAGGGTAACTACCAAAAGATAGAAATTTAGTGCCATTGTATTGCCTGCAAAGTGACTGTTACTGTATATTGTCTCTGTTCCTTTCTGGTCTATGTTACTTTAAGGCTCTCTCTTTGCTTAGAGGACCCCTTTCAATATTTCCTGTAGGGCTGGTTTGGTGTTTGCAAATTCTTTTAGTTTTTGTTTGTCCTGGAAGCTTTTTATCTCTCCTCCTATTTTCAATGACAGCCTAGCTGGATTTAGTATTGTTGGCTGCATCTTGTTCTTGTTTAGTGCTCTGAAGATATCATGCCATTCCTTTCTGGCCTGCCAGGGCTCTGTAGATAGGTCTGCTGCCAATCTTACTGTTTTAGGTTATAGACCTCTTGTCCCAAGCTGCTTTTAGGATTTTCTCTTTGTCTCTGAGACTTGTAAGTTTTACTATTAGATGATGGGGTATTGACTGATTATTTATTTATTTATTTATTTACTTGACAGGCAGAGATCACAAGTAGGCAGAGAGGCTGAGAGAGAGAGAGAGGAGGAAGCAGGCTCCCCGTTGAGCAGAGAGCCCAATGTGGGGCTCGATCCCAGGACCCTGGGATTATGACCTGAGCCGAAGGCAGAGGCTTTAACCCACTGAGCCACCCAGGTGCCCCTATTGACCGATTTTTATTGATTTTGAGGGGAATTCCCTGTGTCTCCTGGATTTTGATGACCTTTTCCTTCCCCAAATTAGGTAAGTTCTCCACTATAATTTGATCCAATATGCCTTCTGCCCCTCTCTCTCTTTCTTCTTCTTCTGGGATCCCAGTTACTCTCTTATTGTTTTGTCTTATGGTATCACTTATGTCTCAAATTCTCCCCTCATGATCCAGTAGTTGTTTATCTCTTTTCCTCAGCTTCTTTATTCTCTATCATTTGGTCTTTATATCACTAATTCTCTCTTCTGCTCATTTATCTTAGCAGTAAGCCCCTCCATTTTTTATTGTACCTCATTAATAGCTTTTTGATTTCAACTTAGATTTTAGTTCATTTCTCCAGATAGGGATTCTCTAGTATCTTCTATGCTTTTTTCAAGCTAAGCTAGCACCTTGATAATCATTCTGAACTCTAGTTCTGACACCTTACTAATGTCCATATTGATTAGGTCCCCCACAGTTGGTACTGCATTTTGTTTTTGTTTTTGTTTTTCAGGTGAGTTTTTTTGCCTTGTCATTTTGTCCAGAGAATAGATGAATCGAGAAAAAAATGCTAAAAAGGTAACAACAACCCCAGAAAAATATACACTACACAAATCAGAAGAGACCCAAAACCAGGGGGAAAAGAAAGGGGGGGGGGGAGGACTAGGCTGAACAAAACAGAGCCACACACTTGATTTGGGTGTATTTTGGTCTATCAGAAGAAATTGCCTCTCAAAATTTTAACATAAGAAAAACATATACAAAAATAAGGGTAGATATGATGAAGGGATGGAATATGACTGTAAAGATGAAAATTTAAAAAGATTTTAAAAAACAAATTGATAAGTTAGTTGAAAAAAGAAAGAAAAATTAAAAAAAAAAAAAAAAGAAAAGGAGAGAATGTGGTCAGGCTGGAGACTAGAACAAAGCCATACCATAGATTTAGGGCATATTTTGGTCTGTTAAAAGAAACTGTATCCCAAAATTTTAAAGAAAGAAAAATTTATATGTATACAAAAAATGAGGTTAAATATAATGAAGGGATAGAAATGACTATAAAAATGAAAATTTAAAAAGATTTTTAAAAATGTATTGATAAGATGGTTAAAATAAGAAAGAGGAAAATTTTTTTAAAAATAGAAAAAATAAGAAAATTAAATAAATTTAACTTTGAAAGACTAAAGAATCATGGGGGAAAAAGCCATGAATTCTACATGCTGTAGAATTGTAGAACTCCTAGCACTGGAGTTTTGCATTCTCTTTGAACGATAAACTTGATCTTGGCTGGATGTTCTTGTTGCTCTTCTGGACGAGGGGCCTGTTGCCATGATTCTCAAATGTCTTGTCCATTGCCAGGGCTAAGTAATCTGCTTGGGTTCACTCTCAGGAGCTTTTGTTCCCTGAATGCTTTCCGTAGAGCTTTGGAGGAGGAGAATGAAGATGGCAGCCTCCCAATCTCTACCCCATACGAACTGAAATCTCAGGCCCCACTCCTCAGTGTTCCCTCAGAGAAAAGCAGTCAATCCCTCCCGTCTCCCTGGTCTCCGGCCACACTCTGGGTCACCTGGCCTATGACCAAGTGTTTCTGTCTCTGGTGCACAGTCCCATTTGGAGTCTCCAAACCCAACAGATTCCTGCTGTGTGCTTCTGCACCTCCCAGAGGAGGAAGGGGCATCTTCCTGGATCTGCTGCTTGTTGGGTCCCTGCTCAAAGAGCAGTGGCCCAACTTTGCCTCAGATCATGGTTTAAGGCAACCCTGAGCTGAGAGTTCACACCTCGGCTCTGTCTCTGTACCCGGCTTCTCCGCTCCGATACCTGGGAGCTCTGACACACTCAGGCTCCCCTGGTCTTTCTGTGACACTAAGACCACACTGTCTGAGACCTGAGACCACACTGGTCTCCACGAGGGCTCCACCCCCCACTTAGCCTCTGGAGCAAGGTCCCTCAGTGGAGCCCACTTCTGAAAGTTCTGTTATCATGCTCCATGTCTCTACCACTTGCTGGGAGCTGGCTGACAGAGGCTCCCTCCCCCCACGATCTACCTTCCCAAATATCACCTCAGATTTCACTTCTTTGCATGTCCTACCTTGCAGAAAGTGGTCGCTTTTCTGTTCATTGAATTGCTGCTATTCTTTTCTTCAATCTCGCACTGAGTTTGTAGGTGTTCAGATTGGTTTGATAACTATATAGCTGAACTCCTGGGACCAGACGAAATCTGGGGCTCCTACTCCTCTGCAATCTTGCTCCTCCCTCTGGGAATTTGTATTCTTAACAAGTTCCCAGGTAATGCTGATGCTGCTGGCCAGGGACACTTGTGGAACCAACGTATTAAGTTAATAATCAAACACCTGCTTGAAGATCCTTCATTTGTCTGGAATACAGAATAGATTTGTAGCCTTAAAAGGACTTTCATATTAGTACCTGTCATACCTACATTTGTCTAAAATCATTTGTGTGTGTGTGTAAGGATTTTCTTTTAACAAAATGAAGTGCTAGTATAAACAGTATAAATTTGCAAGAGGGTTCACAACATATAATTTAAAAACAAGTGAAACTGAGGAATACTTTTCAAATCTAGATACTTATAAGCACAGTAAATATCAAATAAAATAAATGTTAAAAAATATGTATGTTAAGCAGATACCATTTTTCCTTTTTGCTGGAAAGTAACGTAATTTTAGGAATACGTTTATCTAAAATCTTAACCTCCCTTTTTCCTATCGACAAACTTATACAAAAAAAGGGACCCACCCACTCCCCATGTCCTTACACCAGAAGTTTCTCAAAAGTTTCACTAGAATAACCTCACATCTTCTTTAGGATCTCTCTTTCAGCATCATCAACTCTTATATATTGACTTCCAGTAAATGTTAGTTCTTCACTGCCATGATATCTTCAGCTAGTCCTTGGGAAGTTCAGCAATTTGCCACTTGTCCCAAGTTTAAGTAACAGGAATGTGATCGTCAACTTCTCCTGGTGGTTCTCCTCAATCTTTTTATTCTGCTCAAATCCCAGCAGGCAGTGGACTGGAAGATCCCCAAAGGCTAACAAATTCTAAATTACAAGTAAGGGCTACATGTTGGAAGGTCCCCTAGAGATAGTCTATCTTGGGTTAAATTAATCTCTGACTGTATTTGGTGTGGCTGGTAGAGTAGCGCAGGAAGATCTGCACAGGTGTGGCTCAGAAGGGCCATGCCCTCAGCACCTTGTCCTTCATCTGGACTTGATACTCTCTTATACTCATTTATATCACCTGCCCAGGCCCTCTGGATTGCTGAAATGGCAGCCCCTGAAAAACCCACTAGTTGAACGAACAGGAAAACTATGTCTTGAAGGACTGAGGCAATTTCCCAAGAGGTATATCCGTAGCTTGTGCCACATGCTAGCGCTTGAACAGAATTACAACCTGGCTCAAAGCTTCTGTCACTGATCTTGCTCTCTGAATTATCTTTAATGATGCAAATATTATAGTGGTCCACATCAGTCTATCAGATGGCCACGTCAGCTTATCAACAAGGTACCTTCTTCAACTTGGTACCTTTCTCAACATGGCAACTTCCTCTGGAGTGTGTTGAAACGTGTTGAGGATCCACTTCCCATTTTTAGGTGTGTGGGGGGTGGAAAATACTATGTAAACAAGTCCATGGTCAAAGAAAAGACTCAAGCACTAGCCTTGAAGTAAGTGGCAAAAATGGTATAAGTTTTCACAAAGGAATTCTTTAAAAATAGGAGAAAAAGATTAACTTAGACCAAAAAGCTTATGGAACACTCTGAGTTTCAAAATATATTGAAATCAAGCTAGATACACTTTTTCTTCGCTCTCTTTCATTTGGCTGCCTAAACTATTCTCCATGTTCTTTTTGTCTTCATTGTGGAGAGAGCCTTTACCTGGCCCAGGTGAACCTCCTGGTTCTAACTCTTAACTGCCAAGCAAAGGACAGAGGCAGGAGAACCAAAAGTAGTGATTTTCAAAATTAAGCATGCCAAACAATCACCTGGGGAACTTGTTGATGATGCAGCCTCTTGGTTGTCAGCTGCAGAGGTTTCTGGTGGGCCTGTAAATTACATAGTTGAGCAGCACCCACAAATGTTTTTGGTCCCAATGACACTTTAAGGACACTGGGGGAAATGCCTGTGCTTCAGAGAAGTGCTTTTCAAATTTTCGTGTGCCCACAAATCTCTGTGAAAATGTACAGCCTAATTAAGTAGGTCTGGGGTGGGGTCTCACAGGGTCCTGGAATAGGCTGGAACTACTCTTTGGGTGGTCTCCAGGATTTAGAGCTGTGATGTCAGTTAGTTTCCTGGGTTCAAATTCAGATCTGCACTGGACTGGCTGTGAGTCTGGAAAAGTTTCTTAACCTCCCTGTGCATCAATTTTCTCATCCTCACATGGGATATGCTATTAGTACTTATTCTTATGATTACTGTGAGCTTTCAGTGAGAGAATAAATGTCAAACTCCTAGCATACAGTCAGCTATTATATATTATATATTTAAATGTCATATATTATATACATCATATATATTTATACATTTAAATACTATAAATACATAAAATATATAATAAATATATATGTTTACAGGTACTGTACTTTGACTTGTGTTTGATACATGCATGCATCCATCACTAGGGGGATTTAGAGAATCACAGACTGGTGTTTTGGTGGGGGCTTCCCCAGGTGAGTTGAATTCAAAGCCCCTTTCTCCCACCTTCTTCTTCCTCCCTTCTATACAAAATGCACATCCTGAATGTGCCAAATAGCCATTCTCTCCTCTCAAATCAGAGGTTCCAGGAGAACATCCAACTAACTGGCTATCTTAGTAGGAATAGGAGAAAGAGAGAGAGAAACCCAAGTTTTGAGCTGTGTCCATTCTAACAGATTCTGAATTTCTTAAAGAAGTACCACATCTTCCTGAAAAAACAAAACTCCAGAAGTTTCTGGGTAAAGCATCTTAACAATTGTGGGCTCTGAATAACACAGTTCTCTTCTGCTACCACAAACAATATTTCCCCTCAGACATCAGTAAAATGCCTCGATTGCAAGTTGGCCAGCTAAGAGAAATAGAGCCAGTAGCTTATCAGCTCCACAGGTAAGGATTATGAACAGGGAAGCAAAGTTCATAAAGTTTCACTTCTTGGTCTACTTACTGTGTCACGTTGAAACAATCTGTCTGCTCCAGCTCAACCTATGGGAGGGTGTCTGTAGGAGCCAAGCCACAGCCAAGTTGTGTCTTATCTTACTTTAATTGATGATTCTTGCACCCTAGTCTGCAACAACATCTTCAGGCAACACTTTGAAGCTTGCAGATACCCAGACCACACTTCACAAGGTGCAGATGCAGTGGGTCTGATATGAGCCTTAGATCATTTGAATTTTGTAACTGATGCACTGGGTAATTAATTCTGAGGGAGGTAGTCTATTGTCTGGGAAACAAAAATTTTTCAAGAACAATGAATAATGCTTAGACGTGGTGCTAGTTGAACAGGAAGAGCTGCCCAGACCTTTGGTTAGTGTGAGGTGATCCAGTTCTGGTGTTTTGAATGACCAAGAGAAGCTATCATTTGCTGAGTAAGCAGGGACTGAGGCTAACCACTTCATGCTAACATTCCTCTGCAGAGCTCAGCTGCCACCATTATTCTCAGGCAGCAGAATAAAGTCGGGGCTCAGAGGGCTGAAGAACTTTCCCCCAGTTTTACCATGAATAAGTGTCCCAGGTGGGACTGTAACCGGTAACTGTCTGATCCTGAGTCAGTCTTTTTTACTGTGCTCTAAAACAGAGCTTGTTGAACTTCAGCAAATAGGGGAATCCCGTGGAAGGCCTGTTAAAACAAATTGCTGGGTCCCAACCTCAGAGTTTCTCGTGTGTTAAGTCTTGGGATGGCAGCTGAGAGTTCACTTTCCTTCGTTTCTTCCGTCTTTCTTCCCTCCCTACCTTCCTTCATCTTACTTGGTTATTTGAGAGAGGCAGAGAGAGCGCACGTGCGGGGGCGCGCAAACACGAGTTGGGGGAGGGGCAGAGGGCGAGAGAGCCAGAGACTCTCAAGCCAGCTCCATGCTGAGCAGGGAGCCTGAGGCGGGGCTCATCCCAGGACCCTGAGATTAGGACCTGAGTCGAAACAAAGAGTCAGAGGCTTGACTGACTCAATCACCCAGCTGCTCCGAGTCTCCATTTCTAACAGGCTCCCAGCTTCTGCCACTGCTGTTGGACTTCAAGAACCATGGCACTAGAGTTCGCTTTTTCTAGAAGTCTGACGCTGTACCTCTTTAGCTGCTCACCGAGGACAATTTATAAAAGCTTTGTTTTTCCTTCAACTGCTGCTCCACCACCAAGAACATGTCAAATGGCCAACAAAGCTGCTCGATTTGTTCGAGACACTTCTGAAGTGTCTTCAGGTGTTACCTCGTCAAGCCTTTGAACTTGTAATAAGTCATCTCCTCCCCTAAGCAGAAAGGACTACCTCTCCTTTGTGGTGGTTCTTTTACAAAGATTCTTCTGCTGTCTCTTTAATTTTTTTGCTTTAAAAATGTAGAACCGTGCTTCTCTCCTAACCAAGCAATGGTGAGCCATATGGGGCTCTTTCAGTCCCGGCCAATCAGGTACTAAGGAAATAATTCCCGCCCCTCATTTCCTCCCAATCAGGTACTAAGGAAATAATTCCCACCCCTCATTCCCTCCCAGCCAATCAGGTACTAAGGAAATAATTCCCGCCCCTCATTTCCTCCCAGCCAATCAGGTACTAAGGAAATAATTCCCACCCCTTGTTCCCTCCCGGCCAATCAGGTACTAAGGAAATAATTCCCGCCCCCTTGTTTCCTCCCGCTCTTTGGCGGTGTAATTCCAAACAGGTCTTCCCTGTTTGTGAATGGCCCTATGCTTGTCTCCTGGGGTTTCTGGGATTAACTCACCCCACCGGCACCCACAGCCACTCCAGGCACGAGCGAGTGCAGACTTCTTTGTAAGGGGGGGTCTATTTCAGCTGCAACTCCTTTTGTTCTTCCCAAGGTGTGGCGTGCTTGGCCTGCCCAGCTGTTTCCCACACGAGGCAGGGGCGGGCAGGTGCAACGACTCTGAAATTCCTAACAGCTGTGATGACTATTCTATTAGTAGAATTGACAAGGTCAGGGTCAAAAGTCTCCAGGGACTTTGTTCTCTCCTGGTGCCTGTGCCTGTTGTATGGGTCTCCATGTCAAGCAGTAAAAACACATCTCTGAGGCCCCCTCTTTTACGGGATTCAAGCTGCAATTTGATTTGACAGATCTCATGGCAATGCTTCAGCTGGCCTTCTGGATGACTCTTCTCCACCTCAAGAGTCCACCAACCTGACCCCTTGGAAACTCTTCTACTGCTCGGTTCGGACTGGGTAACAGGTTGGTGGAATGGAAGACAAAAGTGCAAACTCACTTGCACTTACCAAAAGCAATGGACTTGACCACTCTGAAGTCAGTATTTCTGACTGTCAAAGGGAAACCTTGATACCTACTACACTGATGGAGTAGGGGGAGAGGATGGAATAGGATATGACACATGAAGGTGCCTGAGATGTGAAGGCCCTCCGAAATTAGGAGAATCTAAGACCCAGTAGGCCCTTAAAATTTTTTCTAATCTTTTTCTCTATGTAGAAACAACTTTTGAAATGGTAACAAAATATGACTCTGGATTCAGTGTAGTTTAGAGGGCACGTGACTGGGACCCAGTTGAGCATATGCAGACTAAGAATTTTGACATGAGTTCACACCAACGCTCTGCTACTCACTGAGGGTGTGGCCTCTTGAGCTGGGCAAAGTCCCTGATTTTCAGCTTGCTTTCTTTCTTACTGAGTTGTTGTGATCATGACATAATTATGTATTAAGCTTTTTAGCACAATAATACATAGTAAATACTCCATAAATGCTAGTTACTTTCACTTGTAAGTATTTGGGGCATATACATACCATAACATTCTGCATGTAATTTCAGGGTGTTCACAGATTTTTCTAAAGTCTATCTGCAGGTACACAGACACTTGATCCCCTTGGGCCCCAGTGATACATGATATATACTACATTCCATGTATAATGCTATTGATCCACAATTGGGTGGGTTGCTTTACAATGTATTTTTTCTTCTATCCTCAGATAATGGGTTCATGGACTTTTCAGTGTTCTCCTACAACCAACTGAATGTAAAGCCCAAATGCAGCCTAGAAGCTTCTGAGCCTTGCTAATCTGTTCAAACTCAGCCTGGACACTGGTGACATGGCCTGTGCTGGTGCATGTCTTTTCGTATGGTATCATCCTCATCGTTCTCTCTGCTCTGTCTCTAGTTTCTGCTGGCCCTTGAAGACAGTTTCCATTGAGGTCTGTGACATCCATGCATACAGCTCAGCCCACTTACAGGTGTTCACATGAAAGTTGCACCGGGCAGTTTGGAACTTGGTGAAGAATCACACTGTGGAGTGCAAACTTTCTCCTTCTTGACTGTTCCATCCTGCTTTCCCTCTTTCTCTCTGGCATATCAAAGAATCTCCTCCTTTGCTTCCTACACATGCAGTCCTCAGCTAGACTTAGGCCTGCCAGGATGTTACTTTCTATCCCACCCATTCATCAAGAAGCCCCCCCCCCAAACAAATACAGCTTCTTTCCAGAGAAGTTGGGTGAAAAATTTTCTTCCTCTCATTTGTATGAATTAATGTCACTCGTGACCAGGATGTCTTAGTCTATGTTCCCAGTGTTTGGGAGAGTAGCCATCACACAGAAGCTGTTTACCTGTTGGATGAGAGGAAAGGAGAAAGAAGAAAGAAAAGAAATCCCCAGGTATGTTCTGGATCCAGACCATGATTCCATGAGCCAGCTTAGCAATCACTGCTGAAGGTAGTTGTCTTATTACTGCTTATTAAAATCCTTTGTTTCTCTTCCATTCCCAGTTTCTTGGAAAATTTTCCCAAGCTGATTTCCAGCCCTCATGATAGAGTCTCACGGTACTTCTTCGTCCCCTCCCCACCTTTAAGTGAGGGAAGTTCAGGCAACTCATTCCATAATACCCTCACAAGTAATTAGTTGACTCAGGGGGCACCCTCAAGAAGCCAGAAGCATGTTGGCTTTAATTTCACTTCCTGAGATTCTCTTTCCTCTATTAACTTCACCTTTCCTCAGCCAGGGCAAAAATTAATTTATATGTCTCCTTTCTCTGGGCATCATCATTTGTCCCTCCAATACCTTGTGGGGTTTTTTTTTCTTCTTCTTCTTCTTTCTTTCTTTTTTTCTTTTTTCTTTTTTGAAATAGAAATCTCAATTCTTGTCAATTCAGCAAGAAAAAAAAATTTTTTTACCTGTTCTTCCCTCTGTGGCTTTTCTTTTTTCAGAATTAATTTATTGGGACCTGAAAGTGAGTCTGCTTTGATTCAGAGCCAGAAATGTGGGGGTCTTTATTGTTTTTTGGTGACGACTTCTTGGGATCCTGGGAGATACTAGGGCTGGTTCTTACAGACAGAGTTACCCTCTGTTGTTTTGGGAGTGGCTTGGATTGAGCAAGTGTTATGAATTAAACAGAAAAATGGGAAGGAGAATAGTGGAAGAAGCCATGGAAAACTCCCTGTTTTTTGTAAGGGAGGAGGTTGGTTTCACCTTGACACAGATATACTCTGCATCAGCCCCAGCATGTGGCACAAGAACAATCAAAGATGGGTCTCTTGCTTGTAAATTTAGAGTCATACATTTAGACAGGTAAAACTAAATTGATTGACCATACTGCTACCCTGTTATTTAATCACGTGAACCAGATTTACATTTGCATACAGTTTGTGCTCTGTGTGAGTAGGGGGGACAGAAAGGTTCATTTTTGTATATTATGTCCTTGGCCACACATGTATCATGCGGTTAGAAGTCACAACCAATCTTGGAGTTTATTTAAACTGATCAGTTAGTTGCTTGAATATATATAGGGGTGAGGATAACACAGCAGCCGGCTACCTTAAAGAAGCAAAGGGGAAAGGCTTGAAATATTTGAAAGAGAATCCTGAAAACCCTTGGCATATATTGGTGGGAAGATACCCAGTTTAATCTTTTGTTTACATCAACCTCTATTGTAGATGATAAAGGTTAAGTGCAAAGAAGACTAGGTCTTTGACTCCAAAGGCACCATAGTCTGGATGGATAGAGAAGTATATGAGTAATTACAAAAAAAAAATTGATGAACTGATATGAATTTTAGCAGTTGAGGAATTAAGGCAAGTTTTCTTAGCAGACTAGCATTAAAATTACACTTGTATTAATTTGGAAAACACTTATGAAATGTTATATTGAAAGGCAGAATAATCATTGTACACACACACACATACACACACACACACAATGATTGTTTTTTTTTTAAGTGACACTTTTCTAATTTACAGCCCCTTAGTATTTTCCCTCTACCTTCAAGATAAAACCGCATTCCTTCAGGCCGAAGCTCTTAAGACTTCTCATTACCTGGCCTTGTCACATACAACTCCAGAAATATCTTCCACTTGTCTTCCAGTGCTCCTCCCATTCCACATCATACCCCAGACTTCTCCAGAGCACTGAGGAACAATCCTGCTTCCCCATTCATAGCATTTCAGAGTAGGTACAGATGAAACAATGTGACACAGAGAAGTTGAATTATATTTGCATTTTCTCCAATCATAGAAATAATGAAGTTTTCAGGTTTTTTCATTACTTCACCCCACCCTTATCTTCTTCATTTTATACCATTCTGGATTGAGAATATGCTTAAACTGGAAAAACACAGGACAAAGTACTATAAAGAGTTTATCTTTTTTTTTTTTTTCTCTAGAGCTTTGTTTTGCAATGATGTGTCTCTCTCCGGCTTACATACAGCTAGAATTAGAAATAGACATACTTGCTCTCCTTGACTGGCTTCGAGATCAAAGACAAGGCAAGCTCCGAAGATCTGGATGAAGTTTTCACACATTTTAAACCACACTCTGCACTATGCAAGCCTTTTGCACAGACAGGTGTGAATGTGGTGAAGGGAACCATGCCACAAACTGTAAAGAGAGCAGGAAGATGATTACTGATGGAGATGCTAAAACACAGACCTCGAGTTACAGTTCCACACAAGCTCTCCAGACCCTCTGTTAGCTGGAACATGAATGCATCACCAAGGCAAACCCCTCCCTTGTCTTTCATAATCTCTTGAGCCCCCTAAACCACACCGTTTGGGCAGGACTTACACTTGATGTATCACACTGCTAAGCTTCTTAAAGTGAACACGGGGAAAACCATAATGCAACTGTCATTTTAATACTGGGAATTCAGACAAACCACAATGCCCAGTGGTAAATCTAGAATGTGAGTCAGGGATGCTGATGTTCTCATCTGTCACTAGCACTAAGCAAGGTATGCAATCTGAAAGAGATTCATTAGTCAGCAAGCCAGCCTCACAATTCCCTTTTCAGAAATCATTTACTTGGGTTTGGGAATGAGTCTGCTTGGATTCAGAGTAGAAATGTGAATGTGGAGTTCTTTGTGTCTTTGGAACCTCTCTTCCTGGAATTCTAGTAGAGATTAAGGTTGACTAATGTTTTAGGGATGGTAGCGTGGTGCCAGTGGAAAGGATCACCCAAATGACACTCCATGTGTGTGGTGCAAGATGAAGACAATTCTGCTTCCCTGGATTCCCCTAAGGGAATCAGGAGTCTACTGCCTAAATCTGGATGTTTATTCCAAGAGCTTCTTTGGAATAAGGGGTAGAATTTACAAGGGACATGTATGGTCACATTCGATGATCACCAAATGGCCTTCTAAAAAGTGTGGTCCCATATCTCTCTGGGGCTTCAGGTTTGCAGAAGGGAGAGGACAAGTTTGGGGATCGCTGGGAATATCAGTGGAGAGGTTGAGGGCTGCCTCTAAGGTCTTCTTTCCCTGTTCAGTCTCCTTGTAGTTTTCTGCCTCTCTGATCAATACATGCTGAACAGATACTTGGAGAATCTTTATTTAAATTTATGCAAATCACCAGTTCTTCTGTGAAGCCTATTATGACTCCAGACCGTGTTGTGGAGCCCTCTGTGTATGCTCCCCAGCTTCAGACAGTGGCCTTACATGCACTGAGGGGATTACTCCCATGAACTCATTCCATTCGTTGCAGGGAGGCCGACCAAAGAAGAGCTCAAGCGTTAGAATGGCCTCAAAAGAATTAGGTTTATGATTGTCAAGTTCCCACTGACAGGAACTGGTTGGGGGGGTTACAGGAAGGAGGGGAAAGGGTGGAGAAGCCACATGTCTTAGAGAACCCAGCAAATGTCTTAATAAATAGATAAGCATCTTGTACACTTAGCATTTTCAATATTAGAAAGCAAATAGGACCAAAGCGGGGTCTAAGAACAGCATGTTCTTCCCTACTAAGAGAAAAGAGATTCCACAAACTGATGTGTGCTCAGCCTTCATGACCCGTGCAGGAGAGCATGAAGTTTGGGTTGGGCATCGGCTCAGAAGAGACTATAAATGATTCAGCTGGTAAACATCAAAAGAGAATCAATTTCTCCTAAAGTGCCCTCTATAATATTATTTAATTTGTCTCTAAAAGGTTAGATCAATTTTAATAATATTCCACTGTCTTGTGAATTCCTATTCATCCTTCAAAACCCTCCCTGATACCAGTATCACTGACCAAGAAAGTGTGCCCTAATCTCCCCCAGGTTATGGCATCAATTCCCTTGTCCACACATAGGTATTATCACTCTATTTATACTCAACTGTCGGGTGTTCATCTGCAGGTCTGTCTGTCCTGCTGGACAGGAGCATCCTGAGACCACACAGTGGCCTCATTTATCTCTGGGTCCTTGTTTTAACCTCTGCTGTGGTACTGTAAATGGCATATACCTAGTCAATAAACACACTTATATAAGTACAGTATTTATTCTGTAACTTCTGGTGGCCATGCATAAACATCCTGGTTTTCTTTCTGGCTACAGGTCATGGGCTAGTTACTCTCATCTAATGAAATTATTTCGTGGGTGAGATCACTGAAATTGAGTAATTTTCTCAAGGCTATAGGACTTGTTAAATGACCCAGCTGTTTTTTAAAGTTTGTGACAAACTTATTTGGTATGAAACCCGACCCACACTGAGATAAGGCTATTTATAGTTTTTAGTTATCCCATTTACTATGGATATTCATGTTACACTATAAAATATTACTGCATTTATTGTGTACTGCCCCTTTCTATAATAAGAAACATTCAAAATTCTCTATTGCATCTTGCCCCAGGTTTTCAGAAAAGGTGCCGTGTACTTATACAGTATGATTTCATCAAAAGAACCCGTATTGTAGAGTTAGGTGTCCGTTTGTTGTTAGTGCTTATTACAGCAAAGCAACATCAATGGTCATATTAAATTGGTGTTAGCCACTTGGCCTGTATTGTTTGTGTTATTTTGTTTGCATTTAATTGTCAGTGCATTGTGGGTATAAATGTGTTAGAAGCCATATGCATTTTACTGTTAATTTCTAATCTTATATTTATAATATTCAGGTACTATGGTAATAAAAGTAACCTAAGTGAATAAAAAATTAAGGAAATTGATTTTAAAAATTGTATAGCTAAAATTAACTTGAAAAAAAAAAAAACCCTTACATGTCCCTAGGGGGACAGTATGATTTTGTGAGTGATTATATACATACATATGTATATATAGCACTAGTTGTATACATAAATACATAATATGTGCTGTAAGAAACATGGGCATTATACACAGATTAGTCTTCCTCTTCTTTTAACAATCCTACTTATTCAGAGTCACAGAAATAACTGATTTTTTCACTCACTTTGTCCTTTTGCTCCTTGCACAAGGGCCATGCCAGTCTTCTCTATGTGGCTCCAATTTTAGTATATGTACTGCTGAAGGGAGCACACAACTTGTCCTTTTTCTGATCCCACCCCCGCCTCTTCAGGGACAATGTGAATGCAGAAGATTCAGAGGAACAAATGGAATCAGCCAGCTGACTTGGAATGATGAAGGTAGAGCCATAATCAGAACCCCTGCTTATTTACTCTCAGTCAGAAGGATGGAAATGTAACAACATCTGCAACATTCAAAATGGTAGTTACATGCAGGGCCCAGACAGATAAAATAAATAGATGAGGAGGTCAGGCTGTAAGAAAACTGTTCAGGGTGATGAGGGATGGCAAATTGAAACTCTTCAGTATCGGAGTAAAAACAGGCAATGGGGGGACTATGGTAGGGAAGCAGCCAATCGTGGGAATTTGAACTTGAACACCAGCTAATTGTCAGTATAATTTGGGACTGTGGGTCCAATTTGCTGTATAATTTTTCTTAACTGGGGTGGTGGGGGACAAGACCACGTTCTGTATGCATTCTCCTGACTTTCTATACTGGCAACTAATTCAATGAAAAAAAATAACAGTGTAGATCAAATAAAATACATCTGTGGGCCAGATTTGGTCTTCGATCATCACTTTGCATCCTATGGCTTAGAATCTGATGGCATCATTTTGTATCCTGAACAAACTTGTCACACATGGTCCCCTATTTCTAACCCTGGATAAAAGGAGATGGAAACTTTTCTTGTGGTAAATCATATTATTTACATCTGAGGTGATAGCTTTCAATGTGGTTCAAGGGTTCACTTCTGGAAAAGAGAAACCTCTTTCTGCCCTTGTTTGTGATTACTAGTATTCAAAATTAACCTGGATTGAAGACACTGAAGTAGATATTCAAGGTCCAGTCTCATGGCCTTAAAGACTCTTCCTTTCAAAGTGGATCCTACATTGATATTCATCCTTTTCCATTCCCTAATCCAGACTTCTCAGAGTTGATACAAGGTGGTGAGTGTCCACGTTGAATGTTTCACTGGGTCAGTAGAACCTGTGAAGTCAATATGTTCAGTTAACAAGTGACAAATATTTAATGATGCAATGTTTTCTGAGAGCAAAATTGTTTGGCAACATATCTTCCAGGTTTGTAAAGAAGACACTTTTCCCATTTCTACCCTGGCTATACTCTACTCATTTCTTCAGGCAACAATATGCCTTGAGTGCTGATGATATACTGGATGCTATTTTAGTTACCGGGGATCTCATAAAGGTAAAACAGACCGTGTCCTTAAATTCCTTTAAGTACAAATCAAATATACATGAATACATTCGATGCGACTCCTAGTAAGTATTAGAAGTATTACACAAAACCAAATATAAAATTATAGACTTAGACTACCATCTCCTCAAAGGATAGAGGGGAAAAACTGCAGCCATCCTGGTGAGATAAGAGAAAAAGTGCTGAGAAGGAAAGAAGACAATGAAGAAAGGGTAATAGCAAAGACAAATTAAACCACATCCAGAAGCAAGAGAGCACAGACAACTCTCTGGATTATTTTTCTGGAAATGAAACTTCATTTATGGATTTCTTTCTCAGCTGGGTATTTCAAAATTAGAAACTGATAAACAGAAATGGTTACTTTTATGATGTTGAATTTGGTGTTCATGTAGCTGCTCTAGGAGTACATTTCCTAGGCAGATATCAAGAAAAATTCTATTGGAATGAGTAAGCTCTAAAAGTGTCCAAATAAGTTTACTTTTGAGAGGCAAGAGGACTACCAAGAAGACAGCCCCAATAAAAACCAAGATTAAAGATGATGTCTGTTTATCAAAATGTCTCCATCAAAGAAACTCAACAAACTTGGCTTCTAATGTGGTTTGAGTAACTGTTGATATGCTTTACATTACCTTTTATATCATGATTTCTCTGAATAAAACCCTTGGGGAAAAGTCAGTAGATAGGCTGAGATCACCAAAGCAACTTTTTCTTACAAGTTTCCTCATCAGCCAGTTCTCCCATGGCAGATTACAGCATTTGTTTCAATATACTTCCGTTAAGTACTTCTTATGTATTTATGGAGGCAAATCCTGCAACTGGCAAAGTCAAGGAGCTAGGAAACTATTTTTTTAACAACTGATAAACATTTGCTCCAACCTTCCTATACAGACACAGATTTGTCTATGGGTTTTCTTGTTCCCCTAAAACTGTGTCAGCCAATGGGCAGAAATACAGGTTTAAAAAAACCCCAACTTTATCAAGTATAAGAATTTTTATTTTTATGTTTATATATCCAATCGAATGAACAGAAAGTAATTGAAGAAATCATCCAGATAATCTCATAACATTCACAAACCAATTTCAGTTTATAAATAATTGAGAATGCAGTGCCTCATCTGAATTGTTGGGATAGTTCAAGTAGTACATCTTCTTTCTTCATTTGCTGTGTGTAGACTTACTTTATATAGAACCTAGAAAAACAATGTTTGGGATTTAGGAGAAATGACAACCCCTGAACACTAAAAGATGTATTCCTAGTGGTCATTCATTCATTTATTGAAATATTTACTACACACCTAACATAGCTGGGGTGCTCTATTTAACATGAAGATACAAAGATGAGTAAAATGAGGCTGGTCTTACCCTCGTGAAACTCACAATACATCGTGGAGTGGGGAGGGGATAGAGAACCAACCAGATATGATATACAGGATGTAAGTTGTGAAGGAGAAGTTCAGGGTTTGAGGGAAGTGGTCCATTCCTGCAGTCAGGGGTATCTGCTGAGATCTAGAGGGTGTGTAGGAAGCTGGTTTGAAGCAGAAGGGAGGAAGGGAGCCCGAGAAGCCACCCGACACACTGTAGCCCAGGTCCCATCTGAGGACAGCTGTAGGAGAGAATCAAAACAGTAACAGAGAAACCAGAGAGTCATGTCCCGGTCAGCCCTCAGAATCACGTGCAATAATAAAGTGTTGTGCGAAGCCACTACATTTGGGGGCATTCATTATGCAGCAATAAAGAAAAAAACACAATGGCTTCCATTTTACAAGTAAAGGTGATGGCTGTTGCTAGCGGATCCGGATGTTGTAGGAGCCCAGCTGAGCCTGAAGCGGGGAGCTCCATGTGTCAGTGCATGTGGCTCCCAGGCATCTATTTCCTGGAAAGACAGTTGCAGAGAAAAAGGCTGATGAGCAGGTGCCTGGATGTCAGTAGATGCAGTGGTGAAGTTAAAGGAATCTGCCCTTCCTCCACAGGCAAGCCTCACGACACACGTCTGAGTCCTCTGCAGGCTGTTTCCTCCACATCTGGGTGGAACCCAGTGCAGGATTGCTGAGCAGTGGGGGCCAAAGGGAATATGGCCACTCTTGGCAGTGCCCAGAAGGTTCCATGGCTTTAGGTGCTCCACATGTCACTGTGAGAAAGGGAACGACTTCAGGAAGCGCTGAGGCATCGGCTCAAGGAAGCCCAAATGGTAGGTAGGGAGGCCAGAGGAGAAGACCATGAGTGCACTCCCCAATGCAGTTGTGGGAGGGGGATGGGGAAAGGGGCGGACTGCTGCGTCGGTCAAGTGAGAGTAAATGTCCATCCCCGTGATACTGGGCTCTCTCCTTCAGCCCCAGAAGAGCCTCTTCTCTTTCTGTTGTTTTCTTACCCCTTTGTTCTTCATAATTCTTCCTTCTAGGAAAGTCACTGAACCTCTCTAAACCACATCATCTTTATCTTTAAAATGGGGACAATGATAGTATCTCTAGTACGAATTAAGAGGATGCACATAAAGCACTTATTGTACTGAGCATAAAAGTAAAGATTCAATAGTTGTTAAATATATTATTTTTCTATTTGGAAAACTCTCTTCATCAATTTTAAAGCAATTAGCTAAAAGCTGACTGTAGTGTCCTTCTAAAAGATAATGACCACTGGTTAGGCACAGGATTAAAATGATGAAGAAGTGTAGTGGCGTATCAATCATTATTCCGTGCTTGTGTAAACCTCTTTAGGAGATGACCCTGAGGAAGTCAGCAGGAGAGGCAGAGAGCTTTAGATACTCAACAAGTACTTTCTGCAGAGAGCTTTAGATACTCAACAAGTACTTTCTGCACACCTACTAAGAGGGAGGCCCTAGTAATATAAGGATGGACAAAACAAACAACATCTCCCTCGTGGAACTAAAAAATAGAGGAAAGCAAATATTAAAGAAATAATGACCCAAATAATGATCAGTTGCAGCAATTATCAAGGGCTAGATAATCCAAAACACCCACTGCCTACTTACTCCTTTGGGTAGCATTTTGTATCATTCCAGTAGACCATGGTCCAGAAATCAGACTTGGTCTTTTTTAAAACAACAGCAACAATAAAAACAATAAAACACTTCAGATGCAGGCCACTTACTATCAATATGAGTAGACATTTTATTTCTGAGTCCCAGTTTCCTTATTAGTAAAACAGGGGATGTTATAATCATTCCACTCTCCAAGAATTATTGGAGGAGGGTTCATTAACTGAGAGTGTATGCAAAGCACCTCAATGCCTGGCTAATCAGCGGTACCCAGGAAAAGTTAAGTTTCCTTCCTTCTTCCATTTAAGGCACACATTACATTTGCAGAGGGCTGCTGCTGAGTATCAAACTTGAAGAGATAAGCTGAACAAGCATTATCCACACATGTGACATCTGTGTTCTTGATTGGGAGAATTGGGTACATGAATAGTGTTTTGTTTTGTTTTGGAGGGGGTAGCTTGTCAGTGTTACTGGAAACTCCCTCTCCTATATTGTTTTGTTATTGTTCTTTAAGCCAGCTACTAATGAGAAACAAACCAAAACCCAAACCACCTTTCCTTTAAGCGGCAGGCTAAAATTTGTCTTAACGTCCAATAAAAGGCTGTCCCCCAGTGAGGGGGAAGAGCACATAAGGTGTGTGTGGGTGTGAGTGTCTGTGTGACTGGTGAGGAGGTGGGGATTGGGGAAGTGACACATGCATGTGGGAGTTTAACCTAACCTAAGGGTCAACTGACCTCTTTGGGAAATGGAAAGTCGGTCATCATCAAATTAGGAAATTGGCAATTTTTTTTTCATAACAAGAGATTTAGTGAGTCAGCATCTTATTGGGAAATGATTTGTTTACCTAACTGTGCCATGTTCCTATTGACCATTTCAGAACAAATTGGCAGTGTGGTCAATAACACCAAGATACTGATGAATCATAGACTATTAGAATTGGAAGGCTCTCAAATTCTCTCTTCCAGCTCTTGTTAATATTGATTTTCTTACTGTGTAAGTATAGTACTCACAAACAATATTCTATTGCACTTTATCCTACTGAAAAAGTTATTTTAATAATTTGGACTTTAGGGACCTAACCTTTGGTATTTTACGTGCCCCTTTGTTAGCTGCTATAAGCAAGCGCAGAGTGGGAGAAAGAAGTATCTTATTTGTCTTTGGCAATTTCATAGCTTCCTTTTTTCATTGACTGAAATTGGCAACAGCAGCCCCTCAAAATGTATGTTTTTTATCCATGAGTGTACTTGATAGTTACTATAAAGTAGCTATTTTAGGGAAGTTTGTTTGCAGATAATTCCATGCTTCAATCAGGGACTCTACTAATTCATAGCAGGCCAGTGTTCAAGATAGTTGGCAGAAGAAAGGAAGAACTGACTGACTAACACATGGCATTTTTCCCCCCTGGAAAACAGTTTAAGATTATTTAACAAATGGGCTCATTAGTACAGCCTAATATCAAAATATTCAGTTGTGAAATCAAATAATGTGTGAATTGTATGTTCTATGGACTTTAGGGATATAGATCCCAGATGTTTTTTGGAACCAAATGCAACTCAAAGAAGTGTTTTTTTAATAGCTAATAAGCTCTAAATATTTTATGAAGTACTTGAGATTTTCTACCGTAATATCACAATATCTTAAGTAAATTCTTATTTCTTTTTATTACTTACAGAAAAAACTGCAGTATAGGCTAAAGTCAATTTTGCCAGCTGGTAGGATCTCAAATGTCTATAAATTCTCATGTGAAGATTTTCAATTTTCAACATACAGATTTTTCAGTCTTCAGTAGAAGACTATACTTTACCACTTGGCATTTGGAGAGACAGCCATCAAAACTAATTTGTTTTATAATTTCATGTTTCCTGCTCTTTATCCATCAGTAAAGGGAGGGCCAGTTTGTTGAGTAAAAATTAGTTGAGATTTTTAATTTACTTGGATTTGGATATTTTACTACAGTCCAAACTTTTTTAAGTTCAGTGAATCCTATCTTTCCACAGGGTAAAGTTTTCGTTGTAATGCAAACTGAAGACCTCATATACTTGTGGGCATTCAATTCTTCTTAGAGATTCATAGGTTAATAATAAAATATAATTCTCTTTGGGGGCATCTGGGTGGCTCAGTGGGTTAAGCCTCTGCCTTCGGCTCAGGTCATGATCTCAGGGTCCTGGGATCAAGCCCCACATCGGGCTCTCTGCTCAGTGGGGAGCCTGCTTCCCCCTCTCTCTCTGCCTGCTGCTCTGCTTGTGATCTCTCTCTCTCTCTGTTAAATAAGTAAAATCTTTAAAAATAAAAATAAATAAATAAAATATATATAATCTCTCTGTTCATTTCTTGCATTGAAATATCACCAAAAAGTCCACAACACCAGGCTTGGCAGACTCTGGCCTTTCTGCCTAGAAAATGGATTTAGAAACTTCAATGGCTTGACACTAAGTTGAACTTTGAAACATTGTCAGAGCCTCTTAACAAACAGCTGCAAAAAATATGTAAGCAGCTGAATGCCTGAGCATTTGTTAATGACAAACAAATGGGTATATTAGAAAAGGCAAATAATTTCCCAAGTGCTTCAATATGGAAGATTCTAAGGGGTTTTTAACTAATTATTTTTTTTGTCTGTCAATAAGCATTTTTGTTCACCTTAAATTACTGGAAACTGTCACCATGAAACAGACATATATATTCATTGATTCTCTAGTCCATTCTAGTGTTTTGAATTTGAAATATTTAAATTTCTGACTACAATTCCAATGTACCAGTGTAGGAAAAGTAAAGTCATTTGAGTTGTAGAGAGACTGTCTGAATTTTCTCAAGAGGACATTTGGGGGAAGACTCTGGGTAGTTCTTAATTTGGAGGTTTCCTGCCAGTGTTATTAAAGTTGGAGTAACTGCTATTACTTTGCAGGAATAAGGGTTTATTTCCCCCATAAAAGCAAAGCCAATGGGGCTTTCTGTATGGCCATGTAAAAGTGGACCAACTGTTTTAAAATGTGCAGACATCTTGGGACAAAAATTACATTTGAATGAGGCAAATTAGGTGTACTCAATTCAGTACCAGGTCCCCTTGGTAGTTCAAACCAGAGATCCCTTGCTGCTTTATGGTCATAGATGAATGACTTTTCTCTCTGAATTTAGGCCCTTGCTTTCTGGGTTGATGCCAGTCCCTGAGCACTCACTTGAATTCATGGTAGATGTAGACCTATGTAGACGTAGATGCCAAGTGCTGCATCTGCATGAGAGTCATTTCAGTTGGCTGCCCCAAATAGCTCTGGGACTTAACTTTTCTTCAGGAATCATCTTGTCTTTTCAAATTATCTGAATCAGTTTCTTCAAGTTTCAAATTTCAAATCAACAAATGTTCGGTGTGGATCTTCTCTGCCAGTAATTACATTAGACATATAAAGCAAGATAAAACCCAGGTCTCTGTACCTACAGTCTGAGAGGGACCAGCATGAAGCAGAGTAACTGCACTCTGCCATGTTGGAAGCTCCAGGGTCACTTGACAGGAGCCAAGTGAAAAACCAGGCCTGAACTTACCAACCCTCTGCCTGAATTCAGTCGCCTCCTCTGTAAACCCACATCTCACATCACAGGTGTATATTATTACTACGAGGACATAGGAGATAACAAAGGGAAGGCTCTTATCATGATGCTTAGTGTACAGGCATTTGTCATGAATGGTCAACTGCTCTTACTGTACTTGTGTAATATTTATGCCTTTACCACAATGCATTCGAAAGATTATTAGAAAAATTCAAAATTAGAAAAATTCAAAGCTGGTAGAACTGCAGAAATCATGCAGTTCAGTAACAGACACCTCTATCATTCAGGGTGCGACTAGGAGAGAAAACCCACCAATTATTTGACAGGAATAATCTAGTATAAAGAAATGTTAACTAGTTATGAAGTTGTCAACTAGGTAGCCAAGAAAATAAAAAGAGAAAACCTGAACATAGAAACTGCAAGAAGCAGCTATCATCCCAAGGCTGGAGGAACAAAAAGAAGAGCCTGGAATGATTAAAATTTTAAAAGCATGAACGGGGATGCCCAGAGTCAAAACTGAGACTTCTGAGGAGGGAGAACTACTTAGCTTTTCTGAGCTCTGAGGAGGCACTGTGTAGGGCTGGGCTCAGACTCTGAGGGGGAGGAATTGGCTGCCTGGAGTTGATGTACCAATGGGGATGCACTGAAGCTGGTTCTCCATATGTAGGAAAGACCCCGAATTGGATTCAGCTGCTGCTATTAGAAGGTACTACCACTGCCGAGATTGCAAAGAGAATGTTACCTAGCTTCTTTCCTCGTTCTAGTTCTTTCAAGAACATGACCTGAGGGGCGCCTGGGTGGCTCAGTGGGTTAAAGCCTCTGCCTTCGGCTCGGGTCATGATCCCAGGGTCCTGGGATCCAGCCCCGCGTCGGGCTCTCTGCTCAGCAGGGAGCCTACTTCCCGTTCTCTCTCTGCCTGCCTCTCTGCCTACTTGTGATCTCTGTCTGTCAAATAAATAAATAAAATCTTTAGGAAAAAAAAAAAAAAAAGGAACTTGACCTGAGTTTCAAGTCAACCTCATGTCTTTAACACAAATCTTCCATTCCTATTTAAGCCAACTAGAATCTCTATAACTTCAGGTGGGGAGGGCAAGTCTTAACTAATACAAATTTTGTGACTCAGAGAAGCAAAGGAACATCTTGCCCGAATGCAGTGTACTTATTACCACACCATCAGCCTCCACACCGCCATTGGTACTAAAAGTCTGCACTAAATGTTGCGATCTCAGGGAACACAGGTTAAAATTTTGCTTATATAAATTCTGACATGGCCTGAGATACTGTCTGTGCACTTCAGTGGGAACTAATTGAGACAGATCCATACTTCAGGAATTATTCTCACCGCTTCTCTCAGTGTGCCACTCACACAGAGGTGTGCAGAACCTAGCCATAGCAATTTGGAAAGAATGACTTTTGACAAACTTTAGTTCCATCCCATACTTATAAGAGCTGATCAAAAGAAATATCTACTCTTTTAAAGAGAATGTGCGTTCTCTTTAAAGTGAGTGACCTGACAAAATATGTTCATTTGTTATGCCAAGTATTGTGGTGTGGTTCATTTCAGTAAACATTTTGGTGAATCCAGTGCTCTTAGCATCATTATTATCAAATCTCTCTAGTGCCAAAAATGCTAGAAAAGTCCATTGTATATGCTATAGTAGGATAAGTCATGAATATTCATCTGGAAATTGTTTTGAGTAAAATGCAAGTGGTGTTTCCCTGTCCCATCAAGAACAGTTTTTATGGGGGGCGCCTGGGTGGCTCAGTTGTTGGGCATCTGCCTTCGGCTCAGGTCATGATCCAGCGTCCTGGGATTGAAACCTGTGATGAGCTCCCTGCTCTGCGGAAAGCCTGCTTCTCCCTCTCCCACTTCCCCTGCTTGTGTTCCTTCTCTCGCTGTGTATCTCTCTGTTAAATAAATAAATAAAATCTTAAAAAAAAAAAAGAACAATTTTTATGGATCATGTATTAGGCAGGATTTACTGTTCAACACAAAATTTCTTTGGCACTAAAACAGGTAATAGCAGGAGAAACCAGCAAATGATATGAGGGTGGAAAATGTCAGCGAATTAGCAGCACAGAGTATTTTGGTTAATGTTTGTTTAAATTTCAGGATAGACATAGTTGAGGGATGGGGGTAGGTGCACAGAAGTAGGTTTCAGCTTGACTAAAATCCAACACATGGTCTTCACAGCACCAAGATGGGATGACTGATCTTATCACCCTCATCTTCTGTGTGTGTGTTCTAATTTTGTAGTGACAGTCACATATACTATCAGTTTATCATCCTATTATCGTCATATTATTTCTGTAGTGCTGACTCTCACAATATATCCAGGCTCTTCCGAGATTTAATCTTCTCTGGATCTATCCTTTTAAAATCTTAGTTCATTTGTAAATGCCAAAATGTTTGCAATCTATTCCTATTCCTTCTGTACCCTATTACATTTCATTATACAAGAGCATTTTTTTAAGTATTTAAAGGGAAATAGAATTATGACCATAAAAAGCCTTTAGCTGGCTATTGATAGAAGGCTCCCAAGATGAGAAGTCCAAGTATAAAACTAGAAGTTCTACAAATAGTATAAGTCTAGAGGCAAAGGACTGTGGTGTTTGACTGCACACTGCACACACACACATGCATACAGATCAGGCATATATATACTTGTGTGATACCAGAGCTTCTCTGAGGACTTTGGAGATGCTCTTCTGACTCTAAATTGCAGGTCAATTTGCTTTGTAACCTTAAAGTTATATTCTGAGAAGGTGGTTGCTTTCAGCTCAGGTTAATGAATCAGGACTCACAATTCTCCTTAATAGAGACATGGAGCTAGGCTAGGATTTAAGAGTGGTGGGCTAACTCCACTCATTTAGATAATGATAATGGGCCAGACAGAGAAACTCGATACAGAAATCAGTATCTAATTTCAGTCAAACATATCTAATGGGCCAGGCACTGTTTTAGCTATTTTGTATGTACTAATCCATTTAGTCCGCTCAAGGACTTTATATGGGGCTACTATTATTATGACTACCTTCAGAAGAGGAAGTGTAGAGTTATAAAGGCAAGAAAGTTTCCAGAGGTCATGTGATTTATAAGAGCCAGAGACTGTATTCAAATCAAGGCAGCTAGATTTAGAACCTACCTTCCTAACCCTAGGCTTTACTGCTGCCCAAAGTCCTCTTCAAAGCCCTGGAGTATTGCATGGGAACTCTTAGTTCCTTAGTGATTAGATGTGTACTCCACTCTGTTAGAGCAGATTTCTTAATCCTATCAACAGTTGTCTTCTACTTGATAGATGTTATCATAATGGCAATTAGATAATTATTTGGGTAATTACTTGTTTAATGTGTCTTTCTCCTGACAGATTATATGTAATTAGCATAAGAGCAGAGACCAGATTTGTACATTTGTCCCTGCATCCCCCTTCTACAGTGCAAATCCAACACATCAAAGGTGTCCAAAAAATTATTGTCAAAATTTTTTTAAAAGATGGATGGGAACACCTGGGTAGCTCAGTCTGTTGAGCATCCAGCTCTTGGTTTCAGCTCAGGTCATGATCTTAGGGTCTAGAGATCAAGCCATGCATCGGGCCTGATGCCCACTGTGGAGTCTGCTTGAGATTCTCTCTCTCTCTCTCTCCCTCCCATCCCTACAAATGAACAAACAGGCTACAGACAGCCTAGTAACAACTACGGTACTGGGAAGTGTCAGGAAAGAGATTTCTGCTCCTTATTCCTAATATAAATTCTGCAGATAAAAGGGCTTCATGTTTATGGTATGACTTGTCTTTTTAAAACTTACTTCTCTTTGAAGGGTTAGCCTGAGGAAAATGTGCTCAGGCAGTGACTTCAATTCTGGCTAGTGGGTCACTGCACTAGGTTTCTACAGGTGCTAGGACAAAGTACCACAAACTTAGAAGCTTAAAACACTGACGATTTATTGTCTTATGGGTCTGGAGGTTAGAAGTCCAAAATCAGTTTCATTGGGGTAATGTCAAGGTGTCTGCAAGGCTTGCTCTTTCTGAAAGCTCTGAGAGAAGAATCTGTTTCCTTGTCTTTGCTAGCTTCTAGTAGCTGCCATATTCCCTGGTTTGAGATCTCCTTCATTCATCTTCAGAGCACATCACTCCAGTCTCTGCTTCCACCCTCACATCATCTTCTCCTCTGACTGGCTCCTCCAGTGTCCTTATAAGGACTATTGTATTGACAGTGTACCCACCTGGATGATCCTGGATAATCTTCCCATCTCAACATCCTTAATTTACTCACACATGCGGAAGTCCTTTGACCACATAGCGTAACATTTACAGGTTCTGGGGATTAGGACATAGACATATTTGGGAGGCCGTTCTTCAGCCTACTAGAGCCACACAAATTCCATTGATCCAAACAATACCTTAGGTGTTTTCAAATCATAGATTCCCCACTGAATACAGACAACCAGTGTGAAGTTTTTTACTATCCCTTCTCCCACCCTCTCAGCTTCATGGAGTTTTATATTGGGTTTTCTCATCAACAACATCATTATCATCACTCTGAAAAGGACTTCGGTCTCATCAAAGAACTTTATGGTCTAAAGGGGCTTCAAATATCAAGTAAAGCACCAGTGGAATATTTATTTCTTTTGGTCTTCGGGCCTGGAGATAGACACTGAAGCCCTTGAATTTACTTCTCAGTTTCTCACTCAATTTGTCTGCCTTACTTTCCACTGATTCCCTGGCAACTCACTCTGCCACGGTTTCTCTTTCTTCAGGAGAGTTTGCCTCAAGAATTTCCAATTTGATATATTCAAGATCCCAATCAGAGAAAAAGATATAAAGTTCCCGGTATGATTAGATTAAATAAAATCTGAAGTCCCTTCTGATCGTCAGTTGCTAGGATTCTGTTAAAGGTTTTCTCAAAATGATATTGATGTCAACTCCAATGCAATATAAACTTGCATCGTTTTTCACCTGAAATGACTTCACTTTAAAGAAATGACTGAACTGTAAATCATTAAATTGTTGCTCACTGTTGAATCACGTGGCTAGAATGGTTCGAACTCCGAACACCTAGTTTGTGAGTAACTTTCAGTGATACATACGTTTAGGTATCAGAAGTGTGGTGGAAAGAGCTGTGATTTAAGGCCTGAGAAATCTGGATTCAAATTTTAGCAATGCAGCCACGCTGGAGGAAAGTTATCTTAATTTCTCCAAACCTTTACTTCCTTATTGGAAAATGAGAATAGTAATACACAGTAATACACAGTGATGTAAAGTAGTTAGCACTGCTTGGCACACAGTAGACACTTGATAAACACTAATCTCAGCAATTCAACTAGTGTTTATCTTCTACTAAGTGCCAAGAACTGGGCATGGCTCCAAACCTTGGTCCCCTCCTCTTCACATTCATCCCCCTTTTAAGTATAGAAGCAACCTGACTCTATTTGACACTCAAGATCTTTGTTAAGCTGGGTTCATGTCCATAATAAGAGATAATGATTACCAAATACATTAATGATTAGCAGATTTACAGTTATAATGTAAAGGATAATTATTCATTAACTTCCATAAGGCTCTAAGTTTACTGATGGCTGTTATTATATGAAATTATATGGTGTATGGAAGAAAAGTAATGGTTACACATGGCTGGTATATTCAGGCAGCCAGTAATAACTGTTAGAAACAATGAGTTCTAAGGTCAAAGATATGCTCATTATTGAAACAGCAAAACATTAAATTAAATATTAATTAAAAATGAAAATCCACTCTATTTGTGTAGTTGTTATAAATAAATGTTACAATTTTCAACAATGCTATTATCAAGTTTTCCTTCTTTCATTATTCATGACTGAAACAAATTAACCAAAATCAGATTAAAAAAAATAAGAGTTTAACCTTTTAGTTTCTTGTTCTCTCTTTTTTTTTTTTAAGATTTTATTTATTTATTTGTCAGGGACAGAGGGAGAGAGAGCGAGCAAGCACAGGCAGACAGAGAGGCAGGCAGAGGCAGAGGGAGAAGCAGGCTCCCTGCCGAGCAAGGAGCCTGATGCGGGACTCGATCCCAGGACCCTGGGATCATGACCTGAGCAGAAGGCAGCCGCTTAACCAACTGAGCCACCCAGGCGTCCCTAGTTTCTTGTTCTTTAAACTTTCTAAAATATCTA
Source organism: Lontra canadensis (assembly GCF_010015895.1). Classification (NCBI taxonomy): domain Eukaryota; kingdom Metazoa; phylum Chordata; class Mammalia; order Carnivora; family Mustelidae; genus Lontra; species Lontra canadensis. The sequence goes on along the minus strand of NW_022631143.1, from coordinate 1,367,564 downwards.
GTGTCCTACATAGGGAGAGAAAAATTACACAGTTATGCGTCAAAGTAGATTATTGCTCTACCTCGAACATTAACAGCAGATATGTTTGAGGTCATAATGCTCCCCATACAAGGAATATATACTGTTTTGATATTTCTCAATTTAGTTCTACCTTCTTAGATTCCCTCTTTGTAATATCTTATCTGAAATTACAAACAAAGGTTATAAATTCAGTAGTGATATAAAAATTAACTTTCTATATACCCATTGCTTTGACTTTTATTTTTTCTATATTTATGAAATTATTTTACTTAGTACCATAGATACACTTCTTTCAGGCAGAGAGAGAGAGAGAAAAAGAGAGGGGTGGGGGAGAGAGAAAAGTGGTCCATTATATATTTTGGGGTCTAAATGATCAACTTCTATCTCACCTAGCTTAGTTAGAAGACAGTCTAAAGTTCACACACTTATTAAAAATAAAACAAAACAAACAAACAAAAAAAAACAAAGCAAAACAGGGCACATTCAGAAGCTCTTTATGTAGCAAAATACACTGAATTTGAATCAGTTCTTGTGGAACCAAGGATATGAAGGTTGAGTCCTCATCATTCTAGAGTATGCAGGCTAAAATTCATTTAACTTGAATGTTCCTTTATTATCCCTTCTGGAATTATTATGATTCTTAAGACCCAAATTAGATTCCTGCTCCATGAAACTAATAGAGTAGCTTCATTCATAAAGAAATTCTGGATAAATAACTGTCAAAGGCAGGAGTTTGAAAGGTTAACTACAGAAGGAATATAAGCTCAGTGAAACATTAGTGAAACCCAAATAAGTTTGTAGGCCTTCAATTCCTCTCAATTCAGAGAAGAGCACTAGGAATATTTGGCTACTTTTATAATGTTTGCTTGCCAAGACCAAAGGGTTTTCCTTAATCTAAGCCGTAGCTTTCCAGTGACTTCCAGTGGCATGTATTCAGCATGGCTATTAATCTGTTGTGTATCTTCTCATGGAGATGATGTGAACCATAAACTCCTAAGTGTAGCTTAACATTCTCAGTCACAGGCTTTGGGGCTGGCTCAAAACTAGGTAGGCTTTTATATTCTGTGACTTTACTGAATTCATTTATCAGTTCTAGTATTTTTTGGTGGAGTCATTAAGGTTTTCTATATATAGCATCATGTCACTATTTCATTAAATAGTGAAAGTTTTACTTCTTCCTTACCAGTCTGGATGCCTTTTATGTCTTTTTGTTGTCTGATTGCTATAGCCAGGACTTCCAGTACTATATTGCATAAAAGTAATGAGACTGAACATCCATGTCTTGTTCCTGACCTTAGGGGGAAAGCTTTCAGTTTTTCCAATTGAGTATGATGTCTACTGTGAGCTTTTCATATACGGCCTTGATTCTGTTGAGTTATGTTTCCTCTAGTTCTACTTTATTGAGGATTTTTATCATGAATGCATGTTGTACTTTGCTTTTTTTGCACCTACTGAAATGATCATATGTTTTTTATCCCTTCTCTTACTGATGCAACACCTTGCATTGATTGATTTGCATGAATAGCATACATTTTGATCTAAATTTTCCTAGTTGTTATCCACAAATTTTTTAAAAAAGTGTGGCTGTCAATATTATGAATGAAACCATGTATCCCCTCATACAAATGCAGAAATCCATGTATTTTTCTAACTACCCCAATGTCTTTCTTCTATGCCATGTATATTCTTGGACTTTAGAGATAAACATGTACTATTATAAATTACTATTTCTGTAGGATTATACATTTCCCTTTTCAAGAATTATTAAATTTTTATGAAAAATTCTATATTGAAATGGCATTAATCTTCCTTATTAACTTTTTGTTAAACAACTTAGTCATTCTTTGCTTTGATTCGTTTGGTCCTGACAACTTTTGCCTTCAGAAGCTTGTTTATTACATTCTCTTAAATATTTTATTTTTCCTTATTACTTGACTTTTAATGTTGTATAAGATCTCTGAGGGCAAACTGATTTTTTTCCCCAAGTAATCCTTCACCCTACCATAGCACCCAAGCCTCTGCCTCTTTATAGGAAATTGTCTTTACTTTTGAAATTCAGTTATGTAACAAGATATGCATTAGTGTCAATCTCACTTTACCAATTTTGCTTGTTACATGATAAACACCTTCGACCTGAAGGTTCAGATTTCAGCTCAGGAAAGTATTTTACTATAGTGTCTAACTTTTATTATTTCAATTTCATGTGTTTCTCCCTCATTTTCATCTGTCTTTTCAACCTGGGAGCATGATTCAGTCTTTTCCTTTACCTGACCAATTCAGTCTTCCACAGTTGTGATCCTACTCTTTATTGACAATCATTTAGTTAAAAGCTTTAGTTGTAGTAACGTTAGTTTCTTCAAATTTTTTCCCTCTTTCATTCCCTTTACTTTTCAGTCTGAGCCTCTCATGTAATCTTTGTTCTTTGTCTCAGAGACTAAGTTTTATCAAGTTTTATTGTGAGCACAAAGCAGACATTATCTGAATTTTACTTTTTTATGTAGTATTTCTTTTCCAAAAGGATGTTCTTTCTCTATTTGTTGATTATAGTGATATCTATATATTTTTTCAGAATGTTTTTGTAGATTCTGCATTGTTTATCCATTGTTGAACATGAGAGATTGAATTAAGCCTCATACTCAATCTAAAATAGGTGTGCACGTTGTGTGAGTTCTCATCATATACCTACATGTTTGTATAGTCCTGCAATGCTTAAGTTAGAGGCCCAGCTGGTATAAGCCTCCATGATTAGTTCAGTGATTCCTCCAGCTAGCTGGGAATAGGGGAAGATTTAGGGTTGTGGGCAGGTCCAGAAGAACCAGTTTACTTCTGAACCATTTCTTCCCTGTTTTTCATGAGGAGGTACAACCAGAAGTCACCCTGTTCTGTTTTTATGGTTTTGCCAGTTTTCATGCCCTGTACTTGATGTGTCTGTGTCTGGCCTTTTTTTTGCTGTCCAGAGTCTTGGAAGGGCTCCACCACGTTAAGGAGATTCCAGCCACTCTGAGTTTTTCTTTTAATGGGGTCACAATTATTCTTAGCTTTCCTAAATTCATCAATGGTGGCAGAGCGGTTCCTAATGGTGAGTTCCCTAGGTCTTCTCCTTCTTACCTTTGCCTCAGCTGATCCTCTCCTCCTCCAGTTAGGAGTGTGGGTGGATTCTGTCAATTGCCTTCATAAATACTTATTAAATCTAATTTTTGTTGAATTGCTTTTCTGTAATTCTAACTAGAAAGACCCTCGAAATGTTCTAGTGATGTAGCTTTCATAAGTGACACCTGATAACAAGTCCAACAACCTCAACAATGGTATTGCTTAGGGAAGTCCTGCATTCTCACTCCGCAGCAGTAAATTTCAGGTGGAATAGAATTTATAATAGTCATTGTTATTTGTCTTTGGGTACCTTCCTTCCCTTAAAGGAAAAGCTACCAACGTAAATGTTGACGAGAGATTATCAGCCTCTGTTCACAAAGCTTGAGCAATTCTCAGAGCATGGCTTAGGAATGCTTGGAGTGGTGACAGCATTGAAATTCTAATCATGTTCTGAGAAACCTCTTTTACTAGGTCATAACTGTGTACTCTTGAGATCAAGACAGAATTGTCTCTCAAATCCTTTCCATCAAACTTCAGGGTTCTACCCTTTTCTCCATCATCTTATTGATCCTCCTCAGCACCCCATGCCCAGACAAGCGGTCTCTTAAAATCACTATTCTATAAAATCTTTAGATTACTCTTTCATGGTCCAGAAAGCTCCCAAGTGTGTGAATCTCCAACTCTTAATTAATTGTTGAGACACAGTGGTGCTTTGTGATAAGGTACATATTAAAAAAAAAATGATTAGTAAGCAGCCTCGGTAAAGAACTACACAAATCAATTAAAAAAAAAGATAACCATACAGAATTACAGATAGAAGATATAAGCAGAAATTTCATGAAGAAATCCAAGTGGCTAGGAAGCATATGAAGAGATGCTCAACCTTACTAATATTCAGAGGACTATAAATTAAGACAACCAGATGACCCATAAAACCAAATGAACCATTCCTAACCATAAAACTGGCAAAATTTAAGAAATTCTCCAATATCAAGTTCAGGTGGGGAAAGGGAACTCATCATCACTGACATGCCAACTGGTGTAATCACCTTGGGAAATCCTTTGGTAATATGAAGTGTAGTTTGAAATGCTCATAGTCTAACATACTCAGTCACATTTCTGGGTTTATATCCCAGTGAAGTTTTTATACATATGCAGCAGGGAGACATACCAAAGAATGTTCTTTGCAGCATTGTTTTTTTTTTTAATTTTATTTTTTATAAACATATAATATATTTTTTCCCCCAGGGGTACAGGTCTGTGAATCGCCAGGTTTACACACTCCACAGCACTCACCATAGCACATACCCTACCCAATGTCCATAACCCCACCCCACCCCCAACCCCCCTCCCCCCAGCAACCCTCAGTTTGTTTTGTGAGATTAAGAGTCACTTATGGTTTATCTCCCTCCCAATCCCATCTTGCTTCATTTACTCTTCTCCTATCCCCTTAACCCCCCATGTTGCATCTCCTCTCCCTCATATCAGGGAGATCATATGATAGTTGTCTTTCTCTGATTGACTTATTTCGCTAAGCATGATACCCTCTAGTTCCATCCACGTTGTCGCAAATGGCAAGATTTCATTTCTTTTGATGGCTGCATAGTATTCCATTGTGTATATATACCACATCTTCTTTATCCATTCGTCTGTTGATGGACATCTAGGTTCTTTCCATAGTTTGGTTATTGTAGACATTGCTGCTATAAACATTCGGGTGCACGTGCCCCTTCGGATCACTATGTTTGTATCTTTAGGGTAAATACCCAGCAGTGCAATTGCTGGGTCATAGGGTAGTTCTATTTTCAACATTTTGAGGAACCTCCATGCTTTTTTCCAGAGTGGTTGCACCAGCTTGCATTCCCACCAACAGTGTAGGAGGGTTCCCTTTCTCCGCATCCTCGCCAGCATCTGTCATTTCCTGACTTGTTAATTTTAGCCATTCTGACTGGTGTGAGGTGATATCTCATTGTGATTTTGATTTGTATTTCCCTGATGCCGAGTGATATGGAGCACTTTTTCATGTGTCTGTTGGCCATCTGGATGTCTTCTTTGCAGAAATGTCTGTTCATGTCTTCTGACCATTTCTTGATTGGATTATTTGTTCTTTGGGTGTTGAGTTTGTGCAGCATTGTTTTAAATAACAAAAAACTGGAAACAACTCAAATATTCATCTGTAAGAAAATAGGGATTAATAAACTGTGATCCATTGATAACCATGGAATCAATAACCATTGATAACCTGTTATCTACTGATAACCAAGAGAATAGGGATTAATCAACTGTGATCTACTGATAACCATGTACAACAGCTAAAATAAATGAGGAACATCTTCATACATCAATACGGACAGATCTTAAAAACTGTTGCATGAGAAAAAGCAAGTTACATTTTTATACCATTTATTTAAATTAAAAGTGGTACCATGGTAATGCTCTACAGCACTTATGGATATAGTAGACATACACACTCAGAGTAAAGTTTAAAAACATGGATTAGACATACTCTATGCTCACAATAAGAGTTGCTTCTGGGTTTGAAAAGAGGTAAACATGTTTGAGGATGAGAACAAAGGGGCTGTCAACTTTCTCTGTGGTGTGTGTGTTTATTTCTTTAAATAGAAAAGATCTTGAAGTGACTATTGCAAAATATTGTTCATTTTGAATGGGGAGTACATTAGTATTTGTTATATGATCCTTTGTAAATATTAGTTGTTTTTGTCAGTAAGAATATCCCAGACATTTACACTCTAGATCACTGGTTTCCTGTAACTAAGTCCCTTGGGAGCACCTGCAGAGGAGAGGGGCTTCCCTTTTCCCTCTGTACCTTGGAAGCTCTTGGGTTAGACACTGATTCCATCTGGGCAAAGATTTTCTAGAAGCATTCTGCTCAGCTCCACACATGGTAAATACCTTTAGAGGGCAATATCAATCCAATGGAGAAACTATTTTAGCATTACGATTCATCTGCAGCGCTTTATTATTTTTTAATATTTTAGAATGTTAGAATACTATCTAAATATTAAACAACTCAAATGAGACATTTCTGCACTCAGACAGTATTCCTCTTTGTCTCCTCTGCATCTTTAGCTGGTATTCTCAGGAGTGTACAATCCTCTGAAAAGTAAATTGTGAGCTCCTTATTTTAAAACACAACACTATTGGAGGTAGACACCTGTTCCTCCACCTCTCCAGATTTAATAATCATGCTTTTCCATAACTAAAAGCAAGAGCCTGAGTATTATGAAAAAGAAAATCCAGGGGAAGAACTGCATTTCTTTGGACCTCACCAGCACTATCTGCAGTGGTGTGAAGTGTTTGGAAGGAAATTCTGCCTTGCCTAGGGCTGGAGTGAGGGCTGGAATTGAAGAGAGAGGATCAATACGGAAGCTGTCTCAGCTCCGCCTGAAGTGCCGTGGTGATTAGAGGAAATGGCTTATCAGTTCCTCTTACAATCTGGAAAAGAAACCATTTATGGAAACAACGGATCACTGGCAGAGCCCATCAGCTGTAGTTTCTGAGATATATATCTTTATTACTATCAGGTACATGAATCAGAAGGAACCTCAATTCTACAACCCAGTGGTTATCCCACATAAATGCTTTACACTGGTTATCAGACATGGAAGGTTATTATATATAAAACATACATATATATAATATATTTATTACACACATATGATTGTTATATACTTTTTATTTTGAATTATTATACACATATGATTGTTATATATTATATGTTATTATATATGTTTTCTGTGTATAATATAGTAGGCATATATGGTTATTATATATATAACCAGGGAAAGCTGGAATTTTAATTTGTCTTATAGGTAAACAAACACTGGTTTTACATTTATTGTCTAGATAGCTTAATAGGTTCCTTACTAGGGAATTCCAAATCTATTGTGGCTCCATTATAAGGACTAGCAGCAAGAGGAGGGGCAGAAGGATGCAAGATAGAGTTACCCTGGTCATGATGTGTGCATTCACTTGAGCTGCTGGAATACTCTGGGTAAGTTCAAACAGCTCATGTGAAGTCAAGAAAGAGAGAACTTTTTCCTGATTAGTGCTGTATAGGGACCATTGGAAAAGAACACATAGAAAAACGCATGTGCCCTTGCAAAAGAGCCAAGGCAGAGCTGACATAAAACCCCTTTTCATCCTGCAAGTTATTTCTGGACTAGAATGTTTAAATAAGAACAAGATGGATAGTTCCTGAGGATTTCAGAGCTGGAACAGAAAACCTTTTAGCTAAGGCAGGGTAGAACTGTGGAGGCTGTCACATTTCAAGGAAAAAGTCTTCAACCATGGAGAGTTGGCTCAGAAGGCAGTGGTTGGGCAGCTGGAGTCTAACGACTCACACCTTTTAATCAGTAAAATCTGTTTCTAGGTCCTTGAAAATGTTGGATCCTTGTGGTCAGGTCTGGCTGGGGAATTGCACTGCAGCATCAACAATCCATACCGATCTTGAGCCTTTTCCTACTAAGTAATTCAAACAGACCCCATGATACTTACTGGGACTTTGAGGGCCACATAAACAACAGCTCACTTCCCCTCTGGGATGAGATCTCCTTGAGAAACATAACACTGGAAATGAGATGGGTAAAGATCAAAATGCCAGGTTTTCATGATGAAGTAGAGCAGGACATAATGTGGATCTGTGACCACCAACACTTTACTCTCTGATGAAACCCTCCCAACATGCCAGGGCAAAGGGGGAGAGCTGCAGGCCCCCTGTTAGGCAGGCTACTCAGCACATGGGTGCAGAGATGAAAGAGAGAAAACTGAGCCCCAGGCCCAGAGCCTTCTCCCCAACTAACCCAACTGGTTGACGGTGGGTGGGGAGAAGTAGAGGGAAGGAAGAAGGAAGAAGGGAGCAGGGAGAGAGGTCCAAATGTTTCAGCCACACTTGTCCTGTCTAGGGGAATGTGCCCCTCCACAGAAGTACAAAAAGTGTTATATTATTTATAATTGACCAAAATCCTCCATCCTGGACAATATAATAGATCTCTTAATTTTAGTCCCACATACTAGGGGGTCAGGCTAGTTGACCTATGTAGAAAAACATACTTTGGCATCCCCAGGAGCCCTCAAATCTCCCCTCTGAAAAATTATACATTAGTTGTGGTTGAGAACCAACAAGACAAGACCATCCTCCTCATTACAGATACAAAATCAAGGAGCTACGAAGAACCACCTACTCATGGTCACAGCTGGCTTAACTGCAGAGCTGGGATGAGAAGCCAGGGCTACTTCTGGGAGCCAATGGTCTCCTTGGAAAGCACTGTATTTAATTTAGTGCTGGAATATTACTAATTACCTTTTTCAGTGTTTATTACATAACAAGTGCAGTTCCGAGCACATGTGTTATCCCATTTAATCCCTATAATCACTATGAGATTGGTAATATTGTTACTTCCATTTAACAGATGAAAATACTGGTGTCTTAAGAAGGCTTTACCCAAAGTCACTCAGGGAGTGAGTATAGAGCAAGGACTCAAACCCAGTCCTGGGGACCAGAGTCCAGTCTTCTCCCCCACATCAGGGCTCAAAGAGTCCTTTAGAGAAGAGCCTGTCTAACCTCCTCCATTTTACTGCAAGGGAAACAGGTCCAGAGAACAGTGAGAGCTTGACTACACTTATTTTTATAAATGTAGTTCAGATTGCCCAAAGATTCTTCCTGATGGTGGGTTTTTTGGGTACTTTCCAGAAGAAATGGATCAGTTCATCTCTTCTTATTAATATATAGAAGTCCACATGATAAGTGCTCAAGAAGTAACACAATAGAACCTTTGACTTCTCACACAATTAATGATGAACATCAGAATATTTGGTGGGTTCAGTTAACCCACTACAGTTTCATTTATTGAGATGATTTCCAATTAAAAACTTATTAACCAAGTACTGAGATAATAAGGAAAACCAAATGCCAAAATATATTCTTTAATTACATGAAGAAGTCTTTGTAAATAAAAGCTATGTAATACATTTTGATTTCTCTATAATAAGCAAGCAGCCATACTGAATTCTAATTACTAACAGGAATTCTTGATCCTTAAATATTAGAGATGGAAAATAAATATTTTCATAAATAAAATTACTGCAACTTTAATAGAAACAGTGGGGTCTTCCGATATATTTGGTGTCTATGCAGAGTCAATGAAATGGCCACTACAGTTAATTTGATTCATGTAGATTATCATGATATACTGAGCCTCATTTTCTGCCTATTCCCTTCATCCACACACACAGAAAGGAAGCTTTTGGAGGGGGCAGTATAACCCAGGCAATACCCACAGACAATTAAAATAAAGAAAGATGGCCAGGACATGAGATTGTGTACTGATTCTTGTCACATCACTGTCCCTGAGAACCATGGGGGAAATTCATTAAGTGGATGAGAACATTAGCCTGGAAACTGATACTTTCAATTATGCTGAGATTTTGGCCTCAAGTCCTAATGTTAAACTTGATGGAGCTAGGCCAGGTCACAGGCAGGATTGTTTTTAGTGAGTCTTGATATGTTCAAGTATAGAACTAAGCAGGCTGAAACTTCACCTTTTTCTCCAAGACTCAAGGCCCTATTCCTAAATTTTACGATTTCCATGTGGAGTTGGCTGATTGGGAGTACACCTACTGGCAAGGGAGCAGAGCCCTGGGAAGTCAGAGATCACCCACTTGTAGCCTACAGACTATAGCCGGCCACAAAATACATTTTATTTGGCTTCAACAGAATTTAAAATTATAATCAATTTTAAAATATAGAAGTTTTGTAATAATTAGATTTCTAGCATTCTTAAAAAGCTGGCAGATGTGGCTAACTGTGCCTACTTTCCTCTAGGAGGCTGGAGCTGCCTCATGGTTACCCTTTTGATGAGTCCTGGACTCCTGCTCATACCCAAAGCCCCCAGCCTGGTTTGTCTATCTCACTGCATGTATAAATTACTTAGATCTGTGGTATTTGACTTTATAATTCATCTTATCTAGACTTCTGGAGAAGCAGACACTCTCCCAGCTCAACTCTGACATCTGCCCTAGTCATGTCTTTGGTTTTGTGCAGTCTTGTCCTTCCTTTGAGAAGGGAATGAAATGTAACATGGCAGCCATCCTCATAGGGGGAGGACAAGGAGGAGGTTGAAGAGGAGGAAGAGGGAAAGAGAAGGAGGAAGGAAAAGAGGAGGAGAAGGGAAGGTGGAGAGGGAAGGATTGGAGGGAAAAGTTGACCCTGTTGGAGGTCAACATGGTGCTTAGAATAGGTGTATAAGAAACTCTCTTAGTCCTTGACAACCCAACATGAAAACATTATTCAATCTTGTCAATTCTGCCAAAACAATAAATCCTGGGGGGCCGGGGGGGCGGGGATAAATGAGTAAAAGTACATCAGCCGATCCTACCTTTTTGTCCCAATTGACCATTACCTTTCGTGCTCACATTTACTTGAGTGAAAAAGACAACTCTATTTCAAGGATAATTAAAGTAAGGATCTTGCTAGTCTGGTTACTGACTGTAAAAGGGAGTTTTCTTGCTTCATTTATGAAGTTGCCATCAGGTAACTGAGGTGGGTATGTCGGAACCTGGGTGACAGAGGAAAAAGAAGACCAGAAACAGCATGGCCCCATCATCAGTATTCAGAGTTAAAAGGCTTGAAAATGAGTTAACTGTGATTTATCAGGGTTCCCAGAGTAATTCATTCCCATTTCCTTCACTCCTGAATAATGAGCTTCATATCTTTTTGAGTGGATAATATTCCAAAATGACCTGATAATTTATTTCACATTGTCTTGGTATAATAATTCCCTTCTGTATTAAAGCTTTGTCCACAAAGGAATAAATAAGTGGATAAAATCCTTTGGACCAAACTCCTGTGCTGCAGGGTGAGCTCATGGATTGAGGAGACCTGGGTGGTTGCCTCAGCTATGCCATCAACCACTGAATGACTCAGCATAGTCACGCCCCCTCTCTGGGCCTCAGATTCCCATCAGGAAAAAGACATGAACAAGGCACTTTCTCAGATATTCTGCAGCTGTTATCTTTTCAGAAGCAAAGAGCTGTGAGAAGTGTCCCTAAATTTAAGACTGGCCAGTACCACTGAGGATGAACCCTTGAGCAGATACAATAGTAGTATGAATTTCTCTCTGCATTTCTGTATGTAAAGACCTCCTATTCAATTCGATTGTTTAATTAAGTTAAAAAATACAGTTAAACCAAGAAATCATAATGCATGATATATACCTTAGGTATTTTAACACACGTAAATGTTCATTTATCTCCTAGTTTTTCACAGGCCAAAACCTTCTCTTTGGTTTTGACTCTGCTGATTGCATTCACCCATTAGGAATTCTCCATGGTTTTCAGTTTCATTTGTTTAAAGGGGCACAAGAACTTAAAAATTTTGGGAAGCAATGTAACTTATAAAATTCTTCTAGAGTTTTATAATTCTGTACCATTACCTGATTGTCTCTCACCTACACCTAACTTACTCATCACATTTTCTAGTTGCTTCCCTTTATCAAGACCCCAAAGAAATCAACTTTATTTTCACAAGAATAAACACTGTTCTTGCCTTCGCAGTTCATTAGTTAATATACATATTTTTTAGTTTTTATTTAAATTCCATTTAGTTAATATACAGTGTAATATTAGTTTGAGGTGTACAATTTAAGTGATTCAACACTTACATACAGCCCCTGGTGCTCATCACAAGTGCACTTGTTCATTCCCATCACTTATTTAACCCATCTCCCTACCCATCTCTGGTAACCATCAGTTTGTTCTCTATAGTTAAGAATCTGTTTCTTAGTTTACCTCACTTTTCTCCCCCCATGATCATCTGTTTTGCTTCTTAAATTTTACATCTGAGTGAAATCATATGAGATTTGTCTTTCTCCGACTGACTTATTTTCCTTAGCATAATACTCTAGCTCCATTCACATTATTGCAGATGGCAAGATTTCATTCTTTTCTAAGGTCGAGTACCTTAAAATACCATAATATATACCACATCTTCTTTATCTATTCATCTGTTGATGGACATCTGGGCTCTTTCCATAATTTGGCTTTTGTTGATAATACTGCTACAAACATTGTGGTACATGTATCCCTTTGAATTAGTATTTCTGTATCCTTTGGGTAAATACTTAGTAGTGTAATTGCTGGGCCATAGGGTAGTTCTATTTTTAGCTTTTTGAAGAACCTCCACACTCTTCTCCAGAATGGTCGCACCAGTTTGTATTCCCACCAACAGGGTAAGAGGGCTCCCCTTTCTCTCCATCCTCACCAACACCTATCATTTCCTGTGTTGTTAATTTTAGCCATTCTGACTAGTATGAGGGGATATCTCATTGTAGTTTTGATTTTCATTTATTTCCCTGATTATGAACAATCTTTCAGATTATGAATAATCTTGAGCATCTTTTCATGTGTCTGTTGGCCATCTGGGTATCTTCTTTGGAGAAATGTCCATTCACATCTTCTGCCCATTTTTAAAAACTGGACTGTTTGTTTTTTGGGGTGTTGAGTTTTATAAGTTCTTTATAGGTTTTGGATACTAACCCTCTATCAGGTATAGCATTTGCAAATATCTTCTCCCATGCTGTCGGTTGCGTTTTAGTTTTGTTGATTCTTTCCTTTGCTGTGCAGGAGCTTTTTGTTCTCATGTAGTCCCAATAGTTTATTTTTGCTTTTGTTTCCCTTGTCTCAGGAGACATTATCTGGAAAAATACTGTTATGGCTGATGTTAGAGAAATTACGTCCTCTGTTCTCTTCTAGTATTTTAATGGTTTCCTGTCTCACACTTAGGTCTTTAACACATTTTGAATTTATTTTTGTGTGTGGTGTAAGAAAATGATCCAGTTTCATTCTTTTGCATGTTGTTGTCCAGTTTTCCCAACACATTTATTGAAGAGTGTTTTTTCCATTGGCTATTCTTCCCTTCTCTGTTTAAGATTAATTGACCATATTGTTTTGGGTTCATTTCTGGGTTTTCTGTTCTGTTCCATTGATCACGTGTCTATTTTTCTGCCAGTCGCATACTATTTTGATTACTACAGCTTTGTCATATAACTTGACATCTGGAATTGTAATGCCTCCAACTTTGCTTTTCTTTTTTAAGGCTGCCTTGGCTTTTCAGGGTCTTTTGTAGTTCCATACAAATTTTAGGATAGTTTTTTCTAATTCTGTAAAAATTGCTGTTGCTATTTTGAGAGAGGTTGCATTAAATGTGTAGGTTTCTCTGAGTAATATATAGATATTTTATCATTTATCTCTTCTTCTAATCCATGGCCATGGAATATTTTTCCATTTCTTTGTGTCATCTTGAATTTCTTTCATCAGTGTTTAATAATTTTCAGAGTACAGATATTTTACCTCTTTGATATTCCTAGGTACATAATGGTTTTTGGAAAAAATGGAATGCTTCATGAATTTGGAGTCATCCTTGCACAGGGGCATGCTAATCTTTGTATCATTCCAATTTTAGTATATGTGTTGCTGAAGCAAGTACTCATCAGTTAATATTTAATTATGTTATGAAATTGCAACCATATGTGTAATTGGCATGAAAAGGTTTGGGAACAAACACTACAATGTTTGATAAGTACAAAACTCAAATGGAGTGCACGGATATACTAGACTCAGGCATATGAGAGAGTAGTCATCAGCATGCTGCCCATTTGCTTAAGTCAGTTAAGTGGAGTTGGATCAGTAGGGCCGCCCACTGAATATTTTATCAGTTCAGGTTATTTGCAAGTAACTGAAAACCAAATTAACAAACTTAGGGAAACAAAGAAATTTATTGGTTGGATCTGAAATGACAGCAAACTGAAGGAAAAGCTAAATAACCAGTTCTCAGAAAGATGGGTGCTAGGGAAGCACTGGGTATCTTGGGAGCAGGCAATGGACAGTCTCTTCCAGGTTTATCACTGGATGAATTGGCTCCAATGTTTTTTCATCTTTGTGTCTCTCTGATTAAGATCTGAAGGTCCACAAGAAGGTCTTTCACTGGCTAACATATTACATGGACTCTCCTCAACCAAGGAACAGCAGATGCTGGAAAGGATCCTCCCCAAGACTGCATGCTCTGGGGCAGGATCATTGTCCAGACGGGGTGCTGTAAACAGAGGAGGGGGAATGCACGTGGTGACTGGTAAGTGTGGGCAAGAAATCATATTAGCCAGAGGGAGATTTAGAGCTGTAGAAGTTAGTTCTGATCTATCCAGAAGAAGGTAGAAGGTGTTAAGAATACAAGGAAACCTATGGCTGCTGACTGTTGCTTTATGCTTTCACATATATTTTCCAGCAGCTCTCAAGGCCTCTATGTTCTGGATCTCTGAGTGAAATGTGCCAATTTCCTCCACCATCCAGATTGTTCCAGCTGAGTGTAAGTGTGGATGTCTTGATCCAGGCCCCCGTTTGTCACTACAGGATCTTGGGTGAGCCATTGCTTCTGAATACTCCAGTATCTCTATACACAAGATGAAAGATCCTTCTAGATGTAATGTTTTGTCATTTCTATATCTGGACACATCCCCTTTCTTCATACATATGAGTATAATTCAGCAAAAACAGATATATCTTTATATTGTTTGATGGAATTATTTTGCATGCCAGGAAATATTAAAGTGAAAGCTCCACTTTGATTTCAGTGGAACTGTATAAAATGTAAATATGGTGCTTAGAGATAAATTAAAATACCAATAAAAAGCATTAAAACACATGCTGCCACTCATTTGCACCATATACTAGCTAGCTGGCTAATACACTAGACTTATTTTTTCAGGTTTCTTTTCTACTCTTTTATAAAGATAAGTACACAAGAGATTTCCACTTCTGCCATGAATTCTTTTTTAATGGCTCCTCCACCCCCATTCCCAGTGACTCATTTTCTTATTCTATTTCGTTTGTTTGCTTGTCTGTTTTACAGTACCCTGGGTTTGGTTTGCTTCCTTTTACTGACAATTTGAATGAGATTCTCAATGGTTTCTTGCAGTGTTCTGATAGCAAGAGATGCATAGGTTTCTTTCAGAAAACCCCTCTGAGGTCACTACTGAGGATCTTATGCCCACTCTGGGCTTCATACTGTGATACCCCAAGAACTCAGACCCTACCCAGGATAAAGGGGAGAAAACTCTACTACCTGGCAAGATGGGAGCTCAACACTGAAATTAAATCCTGTCACAAACAGAAATATTACTTGTACCCTTGAGTTTATGGACTGAGAGATTTAGTCTACAGAGATTTGAACTTTATTTAATTGCTGAAAGAGAGCTAATCAAGGCAAGTGACAAGTCAAATATTTATCTGAGAAAAGTCACTTTGGCAGCATGTGGAAGATAAATGGAAAGGGAGAGAGAAGAGGAGGGGAGGCCAGCTGGTTGAATCAACAGACTAGGTTGGACAGAACGCAGAGGAGGAAAGCTAACTCATCCTTTACCCCTTCACCAAACCCATTTCCTTTCTGTTGGGACATAGGGCTAGATTACCTTTTCTTGCTATACTGCCTTCTTGCCAGTCGAGCAATGGTACTCAAGTTGGACAAGGGGAATGTGGGCAGAAGTGAGGTACACCTCCCATATGAACCTACTTATGCCCTCTCTTCCCCAGTCCACTGGCTAGATGTGTAGACACCAGGGTGACCTGGCAACCATGTGTGGATGGAGAAGCCTCCAAGGGGCTGGGTCCCTGAATGACTTCATGGATACATACAGACACAGACACTATCAACATGAGAGTGAGAAATAAATTTCTATTATGTTAAGATGCCAAAACTTCCAAGTTCATTTGTGACTACAGCTCATGTCATCATTACTAATGTAATCCCTGAAGCTCTCTGGTTAGAGCAGAGCTCAATCCTTTGCATGCACTGTTGTGTAACCCCTCTACCCCTACCCACACCCTCCTTATAAGGAAATAATGGAAAAGAAGAAAGAAGAAAATACATGTTACACATCGTTTTACCCTCCAGAGCTAAGTACTCTTAATGATCTGGTATATTTTCTCTCATTCTTTTTTTTTTCTCCCCATAGCAAAAAAAGGTTATCCTTAGTTTGTGCAGATATTAAATTTTTCATCCAGTGACTTCTTTATTGATTCCACCTTCATTGTATCTATATGTCAGAAACTCTGCTCAATGCTAGGGATTAAAAGAACAGACATGACACAGCTTTTGTCCTCAAGGAAACTATAGCCTCGTGGCGATACCTAAGCAGGTAATGACAGAAAATGACACAGAAAATGTGTCAGCAGAGTGACAGAGAAAGGAATTAAGCAAGCCAAAAGGAAAAGCCCCTAACATATTTAAAAAACAAAAGTTTACTGAGTTCTTTCTATATGTTAGGGACTGATCTAATAACCTTTGAGATGTAAACTCATTTATTTTACCATTTTATTTTCTTTTTTTGTAGTTGACACAGAATATTACATTAGTTTCATGTGTGCAACATAGTGATTTGACAGATCTATACTTTATGGTATGGTCACCACAAGTGTAGCTACCATCTGTTACCATACAACACTATTACAGTATCATGGACTACGTGCCCTTTATCCCCCCTGTACCTTTTATCCTGGTGACTTACTTTTTCTATAACTGAAGCCTGTATCTCCCATTTCTCTTAAACCATTTTTATCATCCTTCAACCTCCCCACCCCACCCCACCGTGCTTTGGTAACTAACTACCAGTTTATTCTCTGTATTTCTGGTCTGTTTTTGTTTCTTTTTCTTTTTCTTTTTTTATGTTATGTTAGTTACCATACAGTACATCATTAATTTTTGACTCAGTGTTCCATGATTCATTATTTGCGTATAACACTCATTGCAATCCGTGCCCTCCTTAATGCCCTTCACCAGGTAACTCATCTCCCCACTACCCACCCCCACTCCTCAGAAACCCTCATTTTGTTTCCTGAAGTCCATAGTCTCTCATGGTTCTTCTCCCCCTCTAATTCCCCCCCTTCATTTTTCCCTGCCTTAAGGGGAATCCTTTTAGACTGTTGGTGCGAATGCAAGTTGGTACAGGCACTTTCAAAAACAGTATGGAGGTTTCTCAAAAAGTTAAAAATAGAGCTACCCTATGACCCAGCAATTGAACTACTGGGTATTTACCCCAAGGATACAGAGGTAGTGAAAAGAAGGGGCATGTGCACCCCAATGTTCATAGCAGCAATGTCCACAAGTGCCAAACTGTGGAAGGAGCTGAGATGCCCTTCAAGAGATGTAAACTAATTTAATCCTCATGACAATCCCATGAGATACATGTCCCAGTATCTCAATGTTACAGGTGAGGAAACTGAACCACAAAAATGTTCAGTAACTTGCCCCTTGTCCAGGGTCTTGATGAGAAGGGGTTCAGCAGTCATGTGTGTGTGTGTGTGTATGTGTGTGTGTGTTCAGAATTGGCTTAGAAGAGTTTCAAAGAGAGGTGTTGGGAAATACAGAGTTACATATGAGAAACTATAAGCAGGATCATGGCTACCTGGTAAAGCTGAGATAGAACAACTGACGCAGACCTACGGATCTTCCTACATTCTTAGTGGCCTCCTGACATAGACTAATCTCAGGATGTGAGGCTTTAAAGAGAATCAGGCTGAGCTTACAAATTCTACACAGGTGGAGGAAGACTACTCATTGGAGGTGTGACTTTTGACATCATATTGACTCCACTAGCTAGTAAATGTGACCCAAATGGTGTTCTAGAATCAAAAATACTTGCAAACTCTCATCCCTAGAGCCTGGGGCTGGTAGCAATGAAGTAGAACATGAAAAGAGATAGAAGGACCTCCATCCTCTCCAGTGATGATAGCTGAAAGCTCTATCACATCCAAAGGGGACAGGCATTTTCACAGACCCAAAGCCTAAATGCTGATTAAGGAATTAGGGGCCTGTGATACTTCATTGATGAGTTAGAGGAAGGAGTGGCATTGGGGAGACGGTGGGTTTTCAGCACAGACCTGTAAAAAAAACTTGGCATGAATCCATCCTTAAATCACTATAAGGCAGCTTCTCAATTTTGCAGTCTTCATGCAAAAATCATGGAGACGAACTATCTCAAAAAAGCATCCACGCCAAGCCAACTTCTTTCCCCCTTTCCTAAGTTCCACCCCTCATTTCCTTCATAATTTTTTAGTTAAAATTTTGAACTATTGGAGGGGGAGACAAACCATGAGAGACTGTGGACTCTGAGGAACTAACTGAGGGTTTTGGAGGGGAACGGTGGGGAGGTTGGGTGATCCTGTGGAGGGCACATATTGCATGGAGCACTGGGTGTGGTGCATAAACAATGAATTCTGGAACACTGAAAAGAAATTTAAAAAATAAATAAAATTTTTTTTAAAAATCTGAACTATCCCCATCAGGAGACCTCTCTACTGCCTGATATTCTTGCCCTTTCTGCAGATAACATGAAAAGGTCCACTTTCTCCCCCAGCCCCAAAATGGGTGAAGAGATAGGAGTGGCTATTTCACTTAACCACCACTTCTGGAAATTTGTACTTTCACATTTTTCCTGCCTACTGTAGATCTTATACTGAAAGCAGGCATTGTGACTATTTGGAGAAAGAGACTGGAACACCAATGTGCTGTTGAAATACGCAGAATTTGGGGGCATGAGGAAACTCTAGGAAGCCATGGTCACTCGATGGCCCAGGAGGAATCTCAAAGGGGAACCTGTGTACCTCACTTAAGTAGGGTTGGTCTTGAGTCATTGTTCCAACATTAAGGAATGCTGTAGAATTCCAGTTTCTGAATATTTATTACATGAAGTTGCCTCGCAATACTTGCTACACTCTTACAAGGGTTTTCTTGGTTCATTGTTTCCCAAAGTATGTGGTGAATACATGTCCCACCTGCTGATACATGAGGCTGTTGAAAGTGGTTCATAGACAGAGCATTTAATAACACTGAATCACAGAAGGCAAACATTATTCTCTTTTAAATAGTCTTTCAGTCTCTCTTTGGGCTTCAAGGTGAAAGCCTCTATGCTGGTGTGCCTTTAATGGCTTTCCAACCAGAGCTAATCTGCCTTTCACTGAAGGAAGAGCAAGCCTCCATAAAGCAACAGATTATTTTTAACAGATTTCTGTGATTCAGTGTTATTAAATGAACATACCACAATATGTTTACCCATTCACCTGCTGATGGACATTTTTTTCCAGTTTGGGGCTATTACAAATAAAGCTACTATGAACACTCGTGTTCAAGTCTTTTCAATTTCAGCCATTATGATAGGTATGTAGTCATGTCACACTGTGGTTTTAAATTGTATTTCCCTAATGATTAATGATGTTGAACATATTTTGTTAGGCTTTGTTTGCCATCTGTTTATTTTCTTTGGTTAGGTGTCTTTTCAAAATATTTGCTAATTTAAAAAATTTGTTGCGTCCTTACGATTGAGTTTCAGAGTTCTTTATTAATCTTGGAAATAAGTACTATATTAGGTATACAATTTGCAAATATTTTTCTCAGTCTGTGGCTTGTCTTCTCATTCTCATAAGAGTGTTTTGTAAGAGCAAAAGTTTTAAATTTTGACAGATTAAATTTGTCCCATTTGTCATTATTTTTCTTTTATATAAGATGTCTAACTTAAGAAATCTTTGCCTAAGCCCAGGTCAAAAAGATTTTCTCCTATTTTTTTCTCCTAGACGTTTCATAGCTTTAGATTTTATATTTAAGTCTACGATCCATTTTGAGTTGATTTTGCTTATGGTATAAAGTATGAATTAAAGTTTTTTTTTAATAAGATACTCAATTGACCCATACCATTATTGAAAACATTATACATTCTCCACTGAATGACCTTCACACCTACACTTGACCTATGTCAAGAATCCATTGTCTATCAACCTATGGGTCTATTTCTGAATTCTCCTCTACTTCCATGATTTGTATGTTTATCTTTATGACACTACCACACTGTCTGGTTTGCCATAGCTGGATCTAGATGTCCTTTGCATTTCCATATAAATTTTAGAATCAGCCTGTCAGTTTTAATCAAAAGACCTGCTGGGATTTTGTTTGGACTGCAATGAATCTATAGATCAATTTGAGAAGAACTGACTTTTTTTTTTTTTTTAGATTTTATTTATTTACTTGACAGACAGAGATCATAAGTAGGCAGAGAGGCAGGCAGAGAGAGAGAGAGGAGGAAGCAGGCTCCCTGCTGAGCAGAGAACCTGATGCGGGGCTCAATCCCAGGACCCTGAGATCATGACCTGAGCCGAAGGCAGAGGCTTTAACCCACTGAGCCACCCAGGCGCCCCGAGAAGAACTGACTTCTTAACAACATTAAGCTGTCCAACCCAGGACTAGCAACTTTCTCAATTTGTTTAAGTGATCATAGCAAATCCAATGTTTTTCATCGCTTTGTGTAAATCCACTTTTCCACCTAGTATTTTTCTTCTTCCTGAAGGACTTGTAATATTTCTTGTAGGGCAGGTCTACTATGATGAATCCTTTCAACTTCTCTAGGCCTAAACATGTCTTTTTAATTAATTTGTTTATGTTAAAGGCTTTGATCTTGTAAGAATGGCTATAAGCTACCAATTGAGATTTACTATACCTTTATTTTTGCAAGTTATTTTTCCTTGGTAAAGATTTTTAGGTTAACAGTACTTTCAGTACTTTAAAGATGGTGCTCAGCTGTCTTCTTGCTTGCATGGTATTTAATAAGAAACATGCTGATATTCTTGTTTTTTTTTTTTTCTTCTCTGTGCACCATGACTTTTTTCTTCTGGTTGTTGTTAAGATTTTCTTTTTTATCACTCGTTTATAACAATTTCATTATAATGTTCCCTAGTATAGTTTTCATTGAGTTTCTTAGATCTATGAGTTTATAGTTCTTACCAAGTTTGGAAAATTTGGGGCTATTCCTTATTTTTCTGAAAGATTTTATTTATTTATTAGACAGAGAGAGAGAGATCACAAGTAGGCAGAGCGGCAGGCAGAGAGAGAGGGGGAAGCAGGCTCTCTGCTGAGCAGAGAGCCGGATGCAGGGCTCTATCCCAGGACCCTGAGATCATGACCTGAGCCGAAGGCAGAGGCTTAACCCACTTAGCCACCCAGTGCCCCTATTTTTTTCTGTCCTCTTTTGTCTATTATCTCCTTTATGGACTCCAAACAAATATATTAGGTTGCTTAAACTTGTCCCACAGCTAACAGATGCTCTTTTCTTAAAAAACTAAACAAAAGAAAACAAAACCCCCAAAACCCAGCTCTATTTAGCTCCATTTTGCTTTGTTAGTATTGTTAGGCTTTTAAATCCATGGATCTTTTCTTTTTCAATGTCTAATGTGTCATTAATCCCATTGGTATATTCTTCTTCTTACACTGTGATTTTTATTTCTAAAAGTTCAATTTTAATCTTTTTTAAAAATTGTGATACAATATTTTTAGTGTCTCCTTTGTCTCTAGTTAACTTTTTAAAAATACGGAATATAGTTATAGTAACTGTCTTAATGTCCTTCTCTGCTAATTCTAACATCCATATCAGTTCCAGGTTGGTTTTAATTGATTACTTTTTCTCCTCATCATAGTGTGTGTTTAGTAACTTTTTCAGATTCATTGCAAAACATTGTGAATTCTACCTTTTGGGTGCCTGTAAATATAATTGTGTTTTGTTCTGAGTCATAATTAAGCTATGTGGAAACAGTTTGATTCCTTTGGGTTTTGCTTTGAAGATTTGTTAAATGATACCAGAGCAGTGGCCACTCTAGGGATAATTATTCACCACTTCCAAGGCAAGATCTTCAGGGTTGTCTACGTAACAGCTTATGAATCATGAGGTTTTCCAATCTGGCTAATAGGAGCAGGCATGATACTTGGCCCTTAGTGAGCCCCAAGTACTATTTCCTCTAATCATTAGGGGGATTATTTGCCCATCCTCCTAGGTTCCTCCTATTCATATGTTGGGTAGTGCTCTGCTGAGGGCTTAAGGGGGAACTTCCACATATCTCTGGGTAATTTAAGTGTAGCTCTCTCCTCTCTCATCTGTATCTTCTGAATTCTTAGCCTGTTCTCCCTGGACTCTCAGTAACATGTCTTCCATTCGGGGAGATCCTAGGTTTTGCCCGTATTCCTTTTCCTATACTTCTGCTTGGTTACTCTAAACAGTAAGCTGGAGCCAATGCCGGGCTCACTTCACTTGTTTCCCTTTCTCACAGATCACTGTCCTTTGTTGTCTGGTGTTCAGTGTCCATTTCGGTTGTTTGAAGCAGGAGGGTGGCCATAGTCCCTGTCACATCTTGGCTGGGAGCAGAAGTGTGCAGCTAGAATTTTAATAATACTATTTAGTTTCATTATATTTATTTCTATGGCTACCTTCTATTTATGGTTGTTGATATTGATTTCTGTTTGGAATAGGTAATGTAATTTTCCTTTTTAAGTAAATTAGTTGAAGTATTAAAAGGTAAGGTCAATTTTAAGAAAAATATTTAGTAAATAATAATAAGGGTAGTAAAAAGATATGAGTAAACCAATAAGATATGATGGGAATTTCGGAGAAGAATGCCCACAGTTATCTATAAGATCTAGGTAATGCTGGGTATTGTAACGTACTCATCAAGACCTGGCTCAGGAGAGTTGTCTCAGAACGTCTACTGCCTTAAATCTTTTAGAGCTTATGGGTGATGCTGAGGATCACGGAAGTCCTGATTTTCAAGGCGGCCAGATTTCATGGGGGTTTCCAGGATAAAAAAAAGGGATTTACAGGCACTAGCTGATATATCCTGTCTTTTTTATGACGTGTACTCCAGATAAGTAGCACTTCTCATACAAGAGATGTTCAATAAAGATTCCTGAAGAGAACTGATAGCAGACACCATGCTATGTAATGGTCAGTCAATTTACAGGCTAAATAATTCTTTAAAAATGAGAAAGCTGTTTGGTTTGCCATGACATGCAAAGCCAGTCGCTTGCTTTTTAACTTTTTAGTTTGGTGATCTGTCTCACCAAACAAAACCAGGACTATACATTCTCCTTTAAATGAATGATGTACACCAACTTCTGTTGGTACTGTCGCTGCCACAAACACAGCAAATAAACCATCTGTGACCCCTTAGAGACCAGCTCTGCTAATTGATGGAAACAAAAATTGCTGTTCTGGCTTGATCTAGAGACTGAGCGTGTAGAGAAAACCTAAATTTACTTCTGGCCTTGATATAAACTCATTGGCTTGCCACTGGCTGGTACAAATGAAAACGTCGTCCTCACAGTCAGCCTGCCTATAATGATTTATCATGCTTGCTGTTCTTGCTGTTGTCAGAACTCTATCCCCCAAATAATATGCAAACACTAACTTCTGCAGAAGTCAGTAATGATGCAGGTTTATCAGCCTAGAAGGTCAGCGTATATTACAGAGCAGACAATTTGGGCTGATTAGAAGCCTCAAACACTGATAGCAACTAGAACACCTATTACTGTTTAAAACAAAATAAGAAAAGCCAGTGGCTTCTCTCTCCTGTGATTTATTCCTTGAGGATACGGTCAGAAAGATGATTACATCAGACTGTCCAGAATCGCAGGCCTGTGGCATCAAGCATCTTCTTACTTGCATCAGGACGTGCAAAGGAACACAAGGGCCGTGTGGCAGGACAGGAAAGGCAGAGAAAACAATGAAGCTGGGTAGGGATGGTAAGGCCAAGGCAAGGAAGGTTATGGAGACAGAGAATCCAGCTTTGAATCTGGAGCCCATTATCACTTACTGGCCCTGGGACCCAGGCAGGTATGCTGACCCCCTCCCAGACTGAGTTTTCTGTCTGTAGAATAACAGAAGTTACATTTACCTCACAAGTTGTTGAGGATTAAATAGTATAATGAACACACAACCCTTTTAAACCAAAATTCACTTGGGAAATACCACATATTAATTAAACACATAGATAGACCTTTTAAATTTTGTAGATGGAGTTTTGGGAAATGGTAGAAACTTCTGGACTTGAAAAACCTTTATGCTCCTTGAAATGCTGTAAATGCTGGGAGGACAATACTGTGAGCAGGAAAAATCTGGGACATCTAAGTCCCAGGCTTGATTGCTGTGTCTGTCACTTCCCAACTAGGTGATACTCATCAGTAAAAGGGAAATCTTAAGAGGAGCTCCTGGCAGGGTTACTGCAAAATTAAATGGGATAAAAGACTTAGGCTACACAATTATTGAGATTATCTGTTCTGAGCCAGACAGAGAAACGTAGTGTCATGAAAAACGTCTTTCACCCAAAGAATTGCTTGAAGATCTGAAATTATCTGAATTTAATGGAGAAAATTATATGCTCACAAGTATGGCTATTTCCATAGGATTTAAGATAATTTCTAGTGACATTTAAGACTGTCTATATTAGAGACGTCTCACTACCCACAGCCATCACACTTCAAGCAAATTCTATCCACCAGCCATAATCACCCCACCTCTATTATCACCAAGCAGTAAATTATTTTTTGCCTTCATGGAAAACAGACCCTTCCTGTCATCTGGGAGGTCTTTGCAGTCTCCCATATGTTGCACACCAAGAGTGATAACCCAGCTCACTCTCCTTTTTCAGTAGGGATAACCCAATCACCTATTTCTTAAGTACGCGACTGTTCCACCGGGTCAGACTCCCTTTACTTCAGAATGTCAGGCAGCTATTAAATTTGCACCCTGCCATCAGCCTCAAGTCTCTTCCCCGAGGACTTGGTATGGGAAACTTTCTCTCCTCCCTGTGCACTGTGCTGGGCTCATTATTGAATTTTCTGCTGGCGAGTGAGGAAATCAAGGAGACATGAGGTGATTTCAAAGGTACATGTTCCCCATCCTTTTTGGCAGAGTCTAAGGGAAGAGAAAGAACAACTAGATCATTTTCGGATTTTATTTTATTAAGAGAAAATTAGTGGTCTCTACAGAATGATTCACATTTGAAAAAAAAAAATTCAACTTATAGTAATTCCAGTGATTCAAGTAATCAGGATGTTAGTTTTGTCATTAGTGAAAATACCAGCTGAGACCTCCAGGACCTGGGGTTCATAACAGGAGGTAAAGAAGGGAACAGGAAGTCACACACCAAGTAGATGTAGCCGTGTGACCCGGTAAGATAGGACCGAGTTCATCCCAACCTACAGGATGGAAGATTTTCCACAGGGCTGTGATTCACTTCTAATCCCCTCTACTCATTACAACACAGCAGCATAAACTGTGTTACTTGCTCAGGTCTCTTCAGACTAGGTCCAGAGTGGCAGTTTATTATTACCATTCCCCAGGCTATGAGCAGGACATTTTACATTTAAAATGTACTTAAGCCTCTTGATACCACTGTGAGGAAGCATTCTTATCACCCCATCTTATAGAAGGAAAAGTGAAGCTGAGTACAGGAAGTAGCGTATTCCCCGTTGGCGGCTAAGGAACAGTGGGGCTGGTATACAAACCAGGTCTGTGCTCTTCAGTTTCAGGGTGTAAGGACTTGCTAGAACCATCCTCTTTCTGCAGCCCTACTTACCCTCTGAGGTTCACCCGGAGGGCTCCCTTCTGCTGCAAGCAAATTTGTTAAGCAAATCTCAACTACTCTCCTTCTTCTAGGTCATTGGTAATTGGTTATCATCCAACATTCATTTCGATATCCACAGTACCTGGATTGTGCTTAGATCTCTGAAAATCTTTTCATTGCTTTATCTTAACCAGTTTAACAATTTACCAGATATATTCATCCACCCACCCACCCATCCATCCATCCATCTATCAACACTTTCATTCCTTCAGTATCCCCGATAAATATACACTGACCGCCCCATACCCTCTAGGCACTGTGTTAGGTGCTTGGAATACATGATGAACAAAACAGACGTGGTTCTTGCCTTACAGTCTAGCAGAAGAGGCGGGAAAAATTAATCCAATAATCACACATATCTACAACTTCAAACTGTGCCAATAAGTACAGCAAGAAGTTGTGGTTGTACCTGGTGGGTGGTTTTGACTTTGGGACAACTGGAAAGACCTCTCTGGGGAAGTGCTATGGGCCAAGAGTCAAAGGATAAGCAGTAACAGCTATTACTTCCTGAGCATTTACTATGTGCCAGACTTTGTCCCGAGCATGTTTCACGTAGTAATTCATGGAATTCTCAATATAGCCCTACCTACTACTTCCCAGAACCAGTCTTCTCAGCACTACCCCAAGTGTTGCCTATCTGTGAAGCAGAGGGGAACCCTTCCAGGGCAGGAGGAGGGGCTGCAGAGTGCTTGGAAGTGGAGGCATGGAAAGCAGAGGGGAACGGCACTGGATGAAACCAGAGAGGTGGAGAGGGCCCATGCTGAGGGTCTGGCCCCACTGCTAGGAGTTATGAGAAATCACTGTATTTTTCTTAAGCCAAGGAAGTGACACAATTAAATGTTGGTTTTCAAAGAGTACTCTGGCTACTGTGGACACTGAAATGTGGGAGAGCAGGGTGGTGTGAGGAGACTGGCTGGGATACCACTGCATGTCCTCTGGGGGATAGCCCGCCCTAGAGTGGTCCCTGGGAGACAGAGCCATGTGGTAAGAGTCAAATACATATGGGTAGCCCAGTAACAGACTCCAATTAGACATAGAAGATTCATGTAGATTTATATGACAAAATATAGTTTTTTAAATTTATATTCACTCTGACTGGCTTTGGCCTATGTCCTCACATCCCTGAGGAATATGCTTTTCACTCCTTAGTTACAAGACCTTGTGGTGGAAAAGTTTGGGTGGTGGGATTTATTGCAATCATAGATTCCTGGGGGGTTTCAGGGCTCAGGACACATATAACCAACCTGCAGGCAGCAGAACTAAACCCCCTGGTAAACAGGTGGATGTTACTTGGTATTGGACCCAGGAGCTGAGAAAAACTGAATTCAGCAAGCCCAGGACTTTCGTTGGGTCACTGTTTCATCTGCAAATTTCGTTGGGTCAGTGTTTCATCTGCATAAAACCTCCAAGCTCTGAGGGCAGGTTCAAAGGGTGATTTCAAAAGCATTTTACAACTAGGAGGTACAAGTCCTATTGTGATTACGTGCCCATAAACATATGAGAACCACACAGACTTAATATATTAAGCTACCTCTAAGATTTTTAAATTAAACAGAAAAGTGCTAAGGGCCAAATATTCTTGTTTGCAAGTATTACAGATTTTACCAGGGATTGGATTTAAAAAAAAAAAAATCAGAAACAGAAGAAAGACCCCCCACCCCAGTTTATTCATGTAACTATATTACGTGTGCTCACACACATCTACAAAATGAAGTGGACAGGTGAGGCATTCATCCACCCAATTATTACCCCCAATACTGACCCCCAGTCAGATCAGACCCTTGAAGTAAACATATTTTGATTTTTTGCAAATATATTTTCCGTTTCATTTCTGGGAGGTGGTGTCCGAATTTGAGTCATTGAGCAAGGGTATCTTAAATCTATTCAGAGTGACTGGATTGTTTGGGGACTGAAAGAATATTATCCATAGAACATGGAAGCTGGGAATGGTGTTTCTGGACTTGCCTGCTTGCAAATACAGGGCATGGAGAATTTCCAAAGGATCAAGAGTTTCTTACTGAGTTACACCCCTGAAGCCACATGTGATCACAGTTCTGAAGAGTCCGGCAGAGCCCCTGCCTCCCATGAGGGTGGAGCACCCAGGAAGGTCTCCAGGAACGAACAAAACCCCACATGAAGCCAAATGTTTATAAGCATAAGCCCTTTTGGGAACACGTCCCATGTCACACAGTCTTGTTAGGAGACTAGGACCAATACTGCTTTTTTGGGCTGGAGCCTGAAAAGACTCACAGAGCAAAAGTGACAGAGAGCAGTGCGGCTCATTTGCAATCCTCAGGCTTGGACCTCAGTTCTCAGGTGTGTATCTCAAGCGGGTGTATTTGCAAAGACACATCCTCCTCCCTCCCACTCTTCTCCCTTACTTCCTCCATCTGTAGTTCTGAAATGCTTCTGTGAACTACATTGTGGGAGTCCCAGCTGAGAGAACCATCACCCAAGCTGAAACCAAAACAAAACTGTTCCTAGAAAAAAGAAGAGAACAATTTCTGAGCCAGACTTTAATAATGGAAAGCCAAAACTCAGATAACTGGGGTAATTGTGGTTTGTTTTGTCTTGTTTGACTTAATTAGCTGACTAATGTCCTTATTGTTAATTAGATCTGGGGTGGCAAAACCCCAAACCATAAGGTATCCCTGTCTTGGCTGATTTGGGGGAAGTTGCTTTACCTCCTTGAGTCTCAATTAGAAAAATTTCTTCAATTATACATATTTTATTTATATTATACTAGCTTTCTCAACTAAAAAAAATTATAGAAGTGCTGTGAAGGTGGGAGGACATAACTGCTCGTCCCATACTGAGCCCTCAGTAAGAACTTGTCACTGTTTTCCCTAGGGCGACACGTGAAACTGGACTTAAAGGGTAAGAGGAAAGGTGGGAAGGGCTTCCAAGGAATCAGCCTTTGTTAAATGTCTACTGTGTGCCAGTGCGTTTGCCAAAAAGGTGTGTCTCCTCTCCACATATTGGCCATGCCACCACTGTACTTTCCTTGGACCCCAGTGGGTGGGCAATTCCCTATAACCAAAGAATGGGATTCTGCCTAGCACCCTTGCTTGGAACATAAAATTTTCTGGTTACCGAGAGACTTCAGATAAAGCCTTCAATCTCCTTGACCCACAATAGTGAGGAAGTGGTTCCTTTTTTCAATTCTTTCTTGGTACTGATTTCATCAAGCAGGATGTCCTCAGTTTGGAGTTACTGAATCATTAACACACCTTTTACACTCTGTGATCTCTAGTTTTAACTGAAAGAATCAGGTCATAATCTCGAAACCTTTGTCAGACAACTGGCTAGCTAGAGTTTAACATTTTCAAAGTCTCTTTAGGGTGATTTTTTATAATTAAAATACCAACACAAAGTTTTCTTTTAAATAAGTTAGTAAGAAGGGGACATGACTTAAAAGGATAATGAGTAAATATTAAGCAACTTTGAGGAAGACATATGAGGATCATAGGAGTTGGGATGCTGATGAGACAAAATCATGGCCGTTACATTACAGAGATGGACATTGGGGAGCTACTGGTCTGAAGGGGCACCATGACTGTTCTGTAGGGCTTTGTGATCTCTTAGCCTCATTTTAAAGCCATCCAAGGCTCTCTGCCCAAAGGAGTACCTATGGACTGTAATGATTCACTATGTGAAATGTCATGTTCTTGAACAGAATGATAAAAGCACATGTATAGAGATCATACACAGTCAGCTAGAAGTAAGTCTCTAGGCTGCTGGCAAAGCAGCCAGGGAAAAGAAGTAGCCTAACTCCAAAAGATCAGACCCTAGGCCCCTTCTATCTGTGCTCCAGGAGACTGTCCTATCTGCATGCAGTGAATGTGAAGGGATGTAGAGATGGAATGGCCAAAGAAAACAAAAACAGTGATCAGATAAGAGGAAGCCTTTTCCTGGTATCAATCAATGTACTACTATCTTATTTTTTTTTTAAGATTTTATTTATTCATTTGACAACGAGAGATCACAAGTAGGCAGAGAGGCAGGCAGAGAGAGAGAGAGGAGGAAGCAGGTTCCCTGCTGAGCAGAGAGCCCAATGCGGGGCTCGATCCCAGGACCCTAGGATCATGACCTGAGCTGAAGGCAGAGGCTTAACCCACTGAGCCACCCAGGCGCCCCTGTACTACTATCTTCTTACTTCGTGCATTTGTGATCTACTTAAATTCCATTTCTCCTGGAAAATAGCATAAGAAAATTACTTTGTGGTAACAGGTCATTAGTGAGCATACCTCAAGAGGAAAGAAAACAAACAGAAAATCCCTATCAAATGAAAAGACCACAAAATCTTTACCTTCATGACCTTACTTAGTGTATATACCAATGTAACGCGCATGCTTCCAAGTATGATTATCTCATTTCACAGATGGGAAAATAGGATCAAAGTAGTAAGAAAAGCCTTCCTGTTAGTCAAACAATTAGCAGAGATAGAGCAGGAATCCAAACTTCAGCCTAACATCCACTCAGTTTTCCCTTTATGTTCCAACTGGATGGAACAGTATTTCGTTTTCTTGTTGTTTTTTGTTTGTTTTTCTTGTTTTTTAATCAGGATCCATATAAATAAGATATAAAGGTTCTGTTTTCTTTTCTTGGAATCTGAGACACCTTTATCTGTAAACAAGTTTTTAAGTGTTCAAAGCAAGTTTGTATCCATTTTATGATTTCATTTGTTTATGCAATAAACTATTGGAGATGGAATAAATCTGTGACCTAGCAGAGTGTGGACACTTTCAGGAGTTTTTCCTTATATACATACTGTTCAACTTACTTGTTTTCATCCATTGATTCATTCATTTGACTGTATTTACCAAATGTCTGCTCTGTGTTTGCCACTGGCTTTCATCTTCCGCATTTACCTACAAAGGAACTTGGAACCATCCTTCGATCTACCGATGTCACCAAACTGTCCTGCATCACATAAACTGCACAGGCCACCATCATGTCAAACCTCTTCCAGCCATACTTGATCATTATACTTACGTTCTCCTCAGGGAAGGTGAATGAAGATGACCTAAGAAACAAGTGCTTTGATCAGAGAAGCGGTTTCTAGAAATTATTTTTTTTTCTTCCTTTTCTTTCAGTTTAAAAGGAAACAAAATTTGAGAATGAAAAAACCCATAGGCAAAAGAGATCATTTCTTCTTAGACTACCTCTAAAAGAACTTCATGAACATCAAAGTGCACAAATAAACACTCTTCCTCAGCTCCTCATGACAGCACAGCTTTTAGAACACTCTGAATGTACAATGGGGACTCAGGTAATGCGTTAGGATCTGAAAGAGAAGTTAGTAAAATGAGCTTCCTTCTGTTTACCTCCAGGGCTCCTCAAGTAAATTTCCTGGTAGTCTCTATCCAGAAAGTCAATTCAACTTACTGTCTTGTTTCATCTAAATGGACTTTTCAACATGCCTGTATTCTTTCCCTTCCATGCCTTCATCATTCCTGGCTTGAATGATAGAACTGAATAAAACTTCACCTCTACTGTTGTATTTGTCTTTATAAGAGTGGCTTGAAAGCCTCTCTTTTGATCCCTACTATTCTGTTCTTTCATATGCAAAGGCTGATTTTTTTTTTTTTAGAAAAAATTTTTCTGATGCCTTTTTGCTTTTTTTGCCCTTAAGTGCCAAACAGATTTCTGGCTCTGACCAGAGATGGTAACATGCTTTTTTATTTAGGCAATATTCAGGAGTAGAGCATGGAAGACATTATAGAGTGTATGTGCTCTTTTGTTTACTTGCTGGATAAATTTAAGACATTATTCATTGACTATTAATGTAACACATTTATTAAATGTCTACTGTGTGCAAGACAGTATGCTAAGACTTGACAATGAAGTGATAAGGTATACATGGCATCAGACTGTTTTAGAGAAAAGGGTAATTGTACAATCAAATACCAATTACCTTCAGTTATATGGAATCAAATATCATTGTTCTCTGCTCTAAAAACATGATGTGGCTATTTATAATATGCACCTGTCAATGTAATAAAGCAGCATTTAGTAAATCTGTGTTGAATGAATGAAGAAAGAAATATTGAGCTGGAAAAGAAAAGTCTCTGGAAAGGACAAGTTAAAATAATCTAGAATTAGGGATTTTGGTAAATCCATAGATGAGAAAATAAGCACTTAATAAGGAAAGAGCAAGACTGGGAAGACCTATAATGATGTTTTTAAAAATAATCAAAGGGGTCCAATGGTGAAATTTGTCAACCTCTATAACCAGGTACATTGAATTTTTAGGAAAATTTAGGAGAGACAGTAATTTTTAGGAGAAAAAAAATAAACAGGGAATCGTGCTGTGTATACTGCTGTATTGATTTATAGCATTTACTATTCAAGAAGTGATATAAGTTGAAAAGATATAAACTGGTCTATAGATGAGCCATGTTGAGAATGGACCCAACCAATTTGGTCATTCACAGTTACCAGATTCTTTCTAGAAAGTATAGCCTTAAAAAATTTACAGGTAGTTTGTAGTTAAAGATTTCCTCCCCTATAACTTTGCTACCAGGTTCAAATGAAAGTAAGTATTAACCCAAAACCTTCTGTACCTACAGAATTGATAAGAAAGCAGGTACCAAATAGTCTAAAACCCACTTGATAATCTTGAATGCCAATCCAGTCCTTTTATGGCACACTTTGTAAGAAGTCTCACTAGACACAAGCTGATAAAATTCTAGAGTAAGATGCAGTTAACCCTACAGCTGACAACGGGCAAACACGGTCCTCCCACTCAGTGAGTGACTTAGGCGACCCAGCTTTGGCTCCCATCTCAAAAGGTCCACATAAGGATGTCTACTTAGAATGGAACAGTTTACAGCAGTTTAGCAATCCTACCTGAGCACAACTAAAAAAACTAAATAAAATATTTTAAAAATCTGTTTTAAGCCATCAGAGGTCTGCAAAAGCAGTGAGGCCAAGACTGCAGCAGCCCCTTCCCAGGGACATTTGTCAGTTCCGGGTGTGGCCAAGAGGCTGAGAAGCTTAAGTGGGTTCCTGCCAAGGGCACCTGCTGGGATGGAGAAAGTGGCAGACACTCTAGAAGCTGCATCGCCTGGAGGTGACCCACTGGTGATGTGACTGGCCTGAACACACAGCTAGTTTCCTCTTAAAGATGGTGAAGCTGGGCAGAGTGTAAGGTTTAGAAGATAGTTTTTTGAAGTCTCTGAAAAGCAGAACAGAATTTTCCTTAAGTTTGTGATTCTGAGGAGACATTGACCTGCTCAGGGAGGAGCTCTGGTTCACAGGGCCCCGGGGGGGCAGCCCTGAGCTGGCCTGCCCGCAGCAGCCTTCACCTTAGTAACACCTGCCGGTTCTGGGGATGGCCTGAGCTGAGACTCCTGCTTGGCCCAGCAGGGAGTCACTGCTGGGAGGCAGAAAATCAGAAGCATTGGCATTCATGAGGCTGGAAGGACAAAATTGCAGACCTGGGAGGCCTCAAACACACAGCTTATTTCCCCTCAAGAAATGTTCAGAATTTTAAAAATTCACGGAACATGGGGACTAAAAATCAAAAATTTCTGAAAAGCAGGGTGGAATTTATTATAGTTTGTTAGTACTGAGAGGCCAAGGATCAACTTGGGCTGTGGGGGGTGGAGTCCTAGTCAACACATCAGGTCTCATCCAGGGAACAGGAACAAACTTAGAGAGACCCAGACCAGGCAGCAGGCTTGGGTGAGGTGCCTGCCTTAGCCCCACCCTCTCTGTGCATCCGAGGTTTGACCCTCTGGTGAAAGGCAACATTATCCAGACCTCCATAAATTTCCATACACAACATCCAGCATTCAATCAAAATGCAAAGACCCCTGACATCAGAAGACTGTCATACCACGTCATGCAAGGATGTTCAGAGGTTTTTTGGTAGACAGTATGTCTGGAGACTATTTTTAGCTAATCTACATCTGAACACCCTAAGTTCATTAATGAAAATGCCTTTCTATCATCCATAATGCTAATAAGCAGAAGCTATTGCTGATCAGAATGAAGAGAGCTAAAGCCCTTATGGCAGCACTCGTGAGGTGGGACTGCAGTGATAAAGCATTTAATTATTAATTTAAGTATTTATTTAAAATTAATTATAGACCATGTAATAGACAAAATTCCTCGAAATCAAAGACCTTGTTAGATTCAACTCCACGTGCCTAGCTAATTCAAAGTTTAGCACATCATAGGGGACAAAAAGTAACTGTTATGTGAATTAATATAGTCAACATTTTGGCAAAATTATAAATGATGTATTCACTCTAGGCAACATTTTAAATGTTAGAGAGGGTCAAAACAAGGTGTCATTAGGTTCTTCGTGCCTCTTCTCCCTAACTTACCATTTGAATCCTCAGTCATGTCCTGTAATTCTGTTTGTTCTCATTTCTTTTCTTAGGCTGTCATATCATCATTCTGATTTTTCCCAGGCTTCTCCAGAAAGGCAGGTTAGCACAGTGGTTGGGAAAGAGGCACTCAGTGCCAGGTTGTCCTTGCCAGAGGGCCTCAATTTGTACCTTCACACCTGTTTGACCATTAGCAAGTTGGTCAAAGCTGGGGAGCCCCCCCAAAATAGCTCATTGCTTCCTACCCACATCTTCTCCTTTTTAAGACACTGAAAATGGTGTCTCCAACAGAATTATCTCACTTACACACAAGATTCGACTCAAAAGGACATTTGCTTTTCTAGAGATCAAATCCAAATTTTTTAAAAGATAAAGACTTTGTGGACTCTTAGAACCTAGAACATACTATACTCCCTTCCTTGTTTTCTAAGTCTATTCCGCAGAAGGAGTCCTTTTCAGGTTTGGAGAAAGATAACACATTTGACTAAGTGTTCTCCATGCACTTGAAGTTGTGGGAGATAAAGAGGCCATGTGAGTAGGCTGTGTATTTGTTACTGGATCTAAGTATTGCTGCTGTCCAGATATTGAACAATTATAATGACTGGTACATGTTACTGGATCACTGTGTAAAGAATACAAGCAATTCCAAACCTTTAATCCAATAGCTGTACGTGACAGTCTGGAATAACAACTGCTTTTCTGATCTTTGAGCAACAGAGCTGATATTAAATCTTTATCAGTGTGCATGCTGAAACATACATATAATGCAAATTGCCCTTGATGGTCCCTTAGGAAGATACTAAAACTGGATACCAATAATAAGGCCAGGACGTCCATTTTCCCCCATTGTTCAAGCCCACTCCTATTTCTTTGGATAACAACCAGATAAAATAGTTAGGTTGTGTGTTAGGGCTGTATTTTAGGAAACACTTCTATCTTTTTTTTTTTTTTTTTTTTTTGCGATTTTAGATAAAATGTTTTAAAGTAAATAAGAAATAACAAAAGAATTTGGATAATACTTGTGAAATATGAAGACAAAGTTTTTTTTCCCAACGAACCTTTGTTATGTGTTTCCAAGTAATTTTAACTTATAAGGTAAATACATAATTGATCACAAAAAATGACTATATCTTTTTTTTTTTAATTTTATTTTTTATAAACATATATATATTTTTTTTCTCCAGGGGTACAGGTCTGTGAATCTCCAGGTTTACACACTTCACAGCACTCACCATAGCACATACCCTCCCCAATGTCCATAACCCCACGCCCCCTCTCCCAACCCCCCTCTCCCCAGCAACCCTCAGTTTGTTTTGTGAGATTAAGAGTCACTTATGGTTTGTCTCCCTCCCAATCCCAACTTGTTTCATTTACTCTTCTCCTACCGCATTAACCCCCCATGTTGCATCTCCTCTCCTTCATATCAGGGAGATCATATGATAGTTGTCTTTCTCTGATTGACTTATTTCGCTAAGCATGATACCCTCTAGTTCCATCCACGTTGTCGCAAATGGCAAGATTTCATTTCTTTTGATGGCTGCATAGTATTCCATTGTATATATATACCACATCTTCTTTATCCATTCGTCTGTTGATGGACATCTAGGTTCTTTCCATAGTTTGGCTATTGTAGACATTGCTGCTATAAACATTCAGGTGCACGTGCCCCTTCGGATCACTACGTTTGTATCTTTAGGGTAAATACCCAGCAGTGCAATTGCTTGTTCATAGGGTAGTTCTATTTTCAACATGTTGAGGAACCTCCATGCTGTTTTCCAGAGTGGTTGCACCAGCTTGCATTCCCACCAACAGTGTAGGAGGGTTCCCCTTTCTCCACATCCTCGCCAGCATCTGTCATTTCCGGACTTGTTAATTTTAGCCATTCTGACTGGTGTGAGGTGGTATCTCATTGTGGTTTTGATTTGTATTTCCCTGATGCCGAGTGATATGGAGCACTTTTTCATGTGTCTGTTGGCCATCTGGATGTCTTCTTTGCAGAAATGTCTGTTCATGTCTTCTGCCCATTTCTTGATTGGATTATTTGTTCTTTGGGTGTTGAGTTTGCTAAGTTCTTTATAGATTCTGGACACTAGCCCTTTATCTGATATGTCGTTTGCAAATATCTTCTCCCATTCTGTCAGTTGTCTTTTGGTTTTGTGAACTGTTTCCTTTGCTGTGCAAAAGCTTTTGATCTTGATAAAATCCCAATAGTTCATTTTTGCCCTTGCTTCCCTTGCCTTGGCCATGTTCCTAGGAAGATGTTGCTGTGGCTGAGGTCAAAGAGGTTGCTGCCTAGGAAACACTTCTATCTTAAACCCTAGTAGCACATTCAGTGTAGAGAGAGGCACATGTGGGAACTGGCACCAAATAAAAGAGGTTCAGTCTTCCCATCTCTCATACACTGCAAGCATACCCTAATTGAGGGAAGAGGTCAGGCAGAATCACCTGCACTATTTACGTGATTTATAGTATTGTCTCTACTCTCCTTTTTGGCCTGGGTGCATCATGTGAACTGTATTAGCTGACTTTATTAAATCAGGTGCATGGAGATGTCTTCTCTGCCACAGTCTTTGAAACAACTAATAGCTAAAATCTAGTGTGTGCCCGGGACTATAATAAATAATCTGATTTAACGGTTTGTTTTTAAAAATCATGAAGTTGATTTTTTTTTTTTTCGGTAGATAGTTCTAAGAATTTTAATACGGGTCTAAATTCATGAAACACCACCACAATCAACAAACAAAACAGTTTCATCACTCCACTCAACTCCCCACTGTCTCCTTAGAGTCTCCCACTTCCCCTGGCTCCAACTCCACACAGATCCATGGTAACCACACATCTGCTCTCTGTCACCACAGCTTTATCTTTTTGAGGATGTCACATAAAGGGAATCATACAAAACATGACTTTTTTTCCCACCCAGCATAATGCCTTTGAGATTCATTCAAATTGTCACATGTACCAGTAGTTCATTCCTTTCTACTGTGAAGTAGTGTCCTATTGTGTGGATATGCCACAGCTTATCTACTCATTTGCCCATTCTGTTGGGTTGTTTCTAGGTTTTTGGTGATTATAAATAAAACTTCTCTAAATATCTGCATATTTTTATGTGAACCTAGGCATTCAACTGACATGAGTAAATAGTTCCAAAAGTAAGACTGTTGAGTCCTAGGCTAACTGTACTGATAAGACACTACCAAGCAATTTTTCAGAGCACCTGTACCATTTGCATCCCCACCAGCCATGTACGAGAGTTGTAGTTGCTCGACATCCCCATCAACACTTGGCATTGTCAGTATTTTTAACTTTAGTCCTTCAATGAATATGTTGTATGAAATCTAATAACACTGTAAAGTAGGTACTATCCTCATCTTCAGTCTATGAAGAAACCAGCCTCAAAGACAGTAAGTAAATCCTGGCAGGCTTCACCTTTATTAAGGGTCCAAGACAAGAGTTGGACCCAGGCTGTCTAAGCCCAGAGCCTTAGAAACTTTCCACATTGTGGTGCAGAGGTAACACATTCAACAAGACGTGTCTTTTCATATGACCTAGTCACAAAACATAATGCTTTAATACACCTTGTTGATGTTTTGCAAAGGTGGGATATTTCATAAAACCATGAGTTCTGTGAAGAAGCTGGGGGATACCTTTTATCAGAAATATTCTTTGGGAGAGGCAGTAAGAGAAGGCCATGCAGATAGATGAAAGGCAGTGACATGAATTTTCTCTTGCATGAAAAAAAAGGATTCAGGGTTAAAAAAAAAAAAAAAAAAGAAAAGCAAACAAGCAAAAATACTCCCTTTGACCTTTTACTTCCCTTCTGCTTTTTCCTCCCACAGCGTAATCATTACTTTTTGATGGACAAGAAAATGCAGCTCTTTAAAAGCCATTTTTTATAGATCCAAAAAGAGAGAAAAAAATTATCCTCCTTTTCTTCTCCCAAGTTTTTCTCTTTCCTTATTATTGTTGAACAGTGGTCTCAGGAGTCTCTCAGTCTCCCTGCAGCTATGACAGGAATCCTCAGTAGGGGTCAAGTCAAGGAAGAAAGAAAGGCTGACCACTGGGTCCATTTACAAAGAAGAAAATTTTTTAAAAAACACATTGTATTTCTTATAATATATGCAGATCATAAGCTTAAAAATATCAACCATCTGCCTACAATAAGGCTAGATTGTTTTCCACAGGTTTTTCTTTGTAGGCTAAGCACGTGGATTAACCATATGCAATTGATAATAAACTGGAAATAGGAGGATGCTCAAGACTCAGACACTGGACAGGAAGCAAATACCTTTCCTAAATGGGTGAATTTTCATTTTTAGAGCAAGAAGTACTTGTTCAACTTTTCCGACATTGTATCCATCTCTAGCACAATCAATGTGGACCCATCCACTTCTGTATACCCTAGCTTCTCTCCCTCCAGTAGCTTCCTCTCTCCCTGGTGACCCAAATCCCCCTCCCATTTGGGAAAGTCCTTCTGTTGTGTACAGAGTATATTTTTAAAGACATGTTCCAGAACTTCAGTACAGCTGGGGAATTCCTCCTGCAAACAGCTTTATTTGTAAGAGAAGCATGGTAAAGTAATGTTGGCATTTTCAGTATTTGCTTACAGACCACAGGTAGAGGGCTACCTCCGAGGGTCGGTCCAACAGAACCTTTGAATTTTACTTCTCTGTCCTTACTCTATCAGTCTCAGGTGTCCAGTCTCCCTCCTGTCTTCCATTTCTCCTGGCTTGCATCTCCTGTTTCTTTCAAGTGCATTGGTCCAAAGCTCTCACTAGCTCTGGAGAAAAATAAAACTGGATCCCTTTCTAACACCATATATAGAAGTAGACTCCAGAGGTATTTAAATGTGAAAGATAAAATGATAAATGTAACAGATGAAAATCTAAGAGACTATCTCTGTTACCTAGGATGGGACAGAGATTATTAAGCAAAATACCAAAAGATTAAAAGCATAGCCATAAAGTAAAAATACCGATGAATAGGATTAGTTCAAACGAAAGAACTTAGGCTCAGTGAAGGGCAAAGCTAATAGGCTAATGACAGAATTGGAAAGGATGTTTGTCACACCTGAAACTGAAAAGGGATTTTTACTGATATTCTATAAAAAACTCTCACCATAAAGCAAAAGACAGAAACCCCAGCCAGAAAATGGACAATAGACATGAACAGGCAATCTCCAAAAGAGTACACCAAAAAGGCCCCCAAACACCGAGATGTCCCAAATCATCTATAAATAGGTAAATGCAAGAAGACATAATAACGATAGATCACTTGACCAGAAAAGATTAGGTAAAAGGATAATTCAAGATAATTTCAATTATCAAAAGGATAATTTCAAGGTGTTCTGGTGCTGCTGACTGGCAAGCCACGTGGGGGAGTAATCTGGTGCTACTTTGTCAAACTAAGTAACAGAATTCTGTGACCCAGCAATTCTGTTCCAGTTGTGTATATACCAAGAAAACTCTCCCACAGATCCAGAGGTGGGAAGTAGCTGGAGGAAGCCTGGCTGCCCATCAGCTGGGAAAGCAGATGAATACGACATGATGGATGAGCACACATGACAGAGGCAAAGGATTGGGTGTGCCTGGAGCAACACGAGGGACCATGAAACACAGTGATGGTGCAAGAAGAAATGCAATGAGTTATATAACCCAGTACTATTTATATACATCTAAAGCGCACACACAAAGAAAATCATTATATCCATTTTGCATATAAAGAAAAATATACACACTAAATGCATTCGGCTAGAACAATTTAGTGTTATCGAAGTGGGAAATGGAGATGAATGAGCGTAATTAAGTACAATAATAAAAGAGCCTTTCATGGACTGATGACAAAAGTGTGTCACAAATTAAAGAGTATTTTTGACTTGAGCCTGTTTATGAAAGCCACAGTAAACAAAACCAAATGTGTTTAGCTGATGCTTCCAAGCTTTCTCCACAGCAGGTCCTCAAACTTGGGACAGTCTCTCTCTCCCCTCAATGATCACCTCTTTAGTTGTAAAAAACACCAGACTTGTGTTAGACTGTTAGAAAGGAGTTGAGACATCTCGATCTTTCCTCTCAGTCCTGCTGGTGAATTGCCCATGATATTGTAGTTCTCAGAATATTTGCCTCTATTTGCATCAGTGTTTTACTGCCTACTTCTATTTTGGTTTTGTGATTCTAAGTTTCACCTATGTAGGTGTCCATGACGAAATGCCCCTCTTTCTTTTTCATAATTGTAAATCATTTAGAAATGACCAAAATGTTCATCAATAAAGGGACTGTTAATTATTATGGTACATGGTTACAAAACACTTCACGTAGCCACAAAAAGAAACAAGGAAGTTCCAAATGTTACAATACAAAATTATCTTCTAGATTTTTAAAAAATTTTTAAATTTATTTTCAAAGAGTTTTTTATTTATTCGAGAGCGAGAGATCACAGTAGGCAGAGAGGCAGGCAGAGAGAGAGGGGGAAGCAGGCTTCTCACTGTGAGGAGAGCTCAAAGCAGGGTTCGATCCATAATCTCAGGACCCTGAGATTATGACCTGACCTGAAGACAGAGGCTTAACCCACTGAGCCACCCCAGTGCCCTCTCTATATATTTTTAAGTGAAAACACAACATGGAATATAGTGGAAACAATATGCTACAATTTGTGTTAGGGCTAAAAACAATATATAAATATATGTGCTTAAAGGTATCAAACATCTCTGAAAGAATTTACCTGAAATTGATAATATTGAGACCCCGTGACTGGTAGACAAAGTTGGGGGAGATTTCCTGGGGTTTCTGTGTGTGTATCTTTTGACTTTCTGAATCATGTGGATACATTAATTATTTTAAATTAATATTTAAAATAACACATAAAATTACGATCTTGCAATAGCCAAGGATTACATTTTCAAAATACCACTTCATACATGTATAGATAGATACCAAGTAAATGTATGAAAATGCTGATTACATATATCCCTTATCAGTTGCTACACAGTTGCAGTGGGGATAAAAATGCCACATGTGGGTCTGAGTACAGAAAACAACCATATATATCAGTACTTACACACCAAATGAAGACTCATTCCTTTCATGGTCACCCTTGGAAATAATACACTTGCTGAAATGTAGCTGCTATGGCTGAGTCCATTTTAGATTGCTTTAGTTTTTTTAATTGGGGGGGTGACTGTCCACAGAAGATTCTGGGGGTCCGGGGATAAAATCCTGTAGACACATACCCTTGTATGATGAAAAATTAAATCTTTACTTTTACTAATGTGTTTATAAAATTTAATGTTTCCTTTACTTATGAAAGCACTAGTAAGTCCTATGATTTTACTGCCAATAAAATAGATATTAGACCTCATTTTAGATCTTGTTATTTAATGTGTTAATAAGGAAGCAAATATATTACTATACTACAATTTTTATATTTTGATAACTGTAGTCAATATAATTGGCTTCTTTGTAATCCTATAAATTCTGTTTTATGCTCTTAAAAACATTCTGGGATCGAGGCCAGAGGCTTCACCCCAGCGCCACAGGCACTGAGTCCCCCAGCACAGAAAGTCAGGCCTGCCTGCAAGCACATCTAACTCTGAGGAAAGAAAATCACCATAATACTTTAAGACCATAAGCTCTTTTTGGAAAAAAAAAAAAAAATTAAAACAGTTTTGGCTAATTGCAAAGATCAAATACACTTTTGAAGATATGTCACCATTGAGAATAATTTTGAGAAAGTTTATCAACAAAGATTCAGTTTTATATATAGAATTATCAGGCTGTATATTATTCCTCATCTTCTAACATGCAAATAATCATTTGTTTAGCAAATATTTATTGAGGGCCCATTATGCACCCGGCACTATGATGAACACGGAACAGACTGCCAGGAGCAGGAGCAGGATACACATGGTAACTTCCCTGACAGAGCCCATGTTGTGATAGAAGAAATCACCCACAAAAATGCTAAGAAATAAATACACTGGACAACATCAGATACTGTAAGTGTTATGCCGAGAAAGGAAGCAGGGCAATATTCTAACCTAAAGAGTGAGAAGGGGTAATATGGCAACTAGGCGCTTGGTTCTGGCATTGTACTCCTTCAGTTCAAATCCTGCCTCCAAGCCCCACTGGCTTCCTGACCTGGATCCAAACACCTCTAAGTCCCAGT
Source organism: Lontra canadensis (assembly GCF_010015895.1). Taxonomy (NCBI): domain Eukaryota; kingdom Metazoa; phylum Chordata; class Mammalia; order Carnivora; family Mustelidae; genus Lontra; species Lontra canadensis. Next base: position 1,325,448 of record NW_022631143.1, on the reverse strand, counting down.
TTTTGTCATCTGTAAACTGGGCATATTAAGATTACCAGTCTCACACACCATAAGAGACTCTTAATCTCACAAAACAAACTGAGCGTTGCCGTGGGGAGTGGGGTAGGGAGAGGGTGGTTGGGTTATGGACTTTGGGGAGGGTATGTGCTATGGTGAGTGCTGTGAAGTGTGTAAACCTGGTGATTCACAGACCTGTACCCCTGGGGTTAATAATACATTATATGTTAATAAAAAAATTAAAAAATAAAAAATAAAAAAGATTACCAGTTTTCAAATGGTTGTTTTAAAGAAGTCAGCCACTCCTAACATTTCCCCAAGAACCAAAAGCATTCTTAAAGAAATTTCTTAAAAAAAAAAGAAAGAAAGAAATTTCTTTCTTGGAATTGTGAAAAAGAGCTACCAAGATCAGAGTCTTAAGAGTAATTCTGTAGTTCTTATCCTAAGTCACCCAATAGCACAGATTGAAATTAACATGAGAAAAGAACTAGCTTCAAAATTACCAGCGTCGGCTACCATATCTTACAAGAACATAGGACCTGGGTGGCTGAGAAAAGGAATTAGGGAAATTGTCTCAGAGCTTTTACATAGAAGGATAGGTAGAGTTTCTGGCAGGCAGAGAAATTTCTAAGCAAAAAATAATTGCGTAGTTAAGAGATAACCATCTCAGGAAAAGGAGAGGGGGTTCTACGGCAAAAGGAGGTTCCTTCATTCAGCATTTACTGAGACCACCACAGTGAGGATACAGAGTGAAGGAGACTGGCAAGTTCCCTCCCTCCCAGAGCCTGTACCCTTGTGGGGAGGATAAACAATACACAAGTACATAAACACTCAGCAATTAGTGAATAAATAAAGATCATTCCAGGCAGTAACAACTGCTCCAAAGAGAATAAGCAGGGTAGGGCGACAGACAAGGACTGTAAAGGGGTTTAGAGGAACTGGAGTTGAGGAGTGAGCAATCTCTTGCATATTTTTAAAAGGCCACTTTGGCTTCTGCATGGATAATGTCCTGGGCAGGGAAAAGAAGAGAAGCAGGGGCTCCCCTAGCAGGCAGAGGCTACTGTAGTGGGCCTTGGGAGAAATGATAGTGGCTTGGACCAAGGCGGCAGGGATGCGGAGCAGAGAGGCAGGTGGGCAGATGAGTCAGCTGGAACAGGAAAAGCAGGCACAGAGGCAGATGTAACCAAAGGCAACAGAAGTGGAGCTTGGAGCGGAAAGAACACTCCGAGGTCATTCGGGCCTGAACTTTTCATTTGTGCCCATGAGGAAACCCCCATCCCAGGAGAGTGAGCTGGCTTGCCACTCTCAGTAACTGAGCCTCTGCCCCAGCCTCAGAGCCTCCTGGCCTCCCATCCAGGACAGCTTCGACCCACCACCCTGGAAAACCAGAACCAGAGGAGGTCCATGCACGCAGGGAAGAAAAGGCACACAAAAGGGAAGAATGAGGAAGAGGGAAAAAAAAGAGAGGGAAATGGGGTGGCTGAGGTTTAAAGAAAATGAAAGCCAATTATGGTGGAATGGGAAGAAAATGATCGCAGGTGAACAAAAGGAGGGGAGCCGGGGGAGAGAGTGCAGGAGAGGACCAGCACCTCATTGTTGGGATTATTTAGGGCGGATGGTTTCCAGTTGAGGGGTGGGTTCAGAGACCAGTGCCTGGCTCACCGCAGCTGGCGGGCACCAGCAGCAGCAGTTGGAGCAGCTGCCCACGCCACCTGTGCCACAGGAACAACGACAAGGGAAGTACAGATGGGCAGGAAGTCCCTCTGGGTCAGAGCCAGATTAGTCCAGATCACAACGTTCTTGCCCACCTCTTGGGATAACGGAGTCTTCCCGAGGCAGCCCAGACAACAGATCTATTCTTTATCATCCTCACCATTGTCATCTTCAGTCCTCGCTGTCATCATGCTACCATTCCTCTGGGACAGGCAATGTGCTGGGGGCTTAACATACATTTCTCCCTTCCATCCTCATAAAAACTTTTTACGGAAGGAAGTATGACTTCCCCAGGTCTGCAGATAAAGAAACCAGGCTTAAGTAACATGCATAACACCATCTCAGGGCCAGGAAGTGGCAGGAAAGTCCTGTTATCCTTTTGGTTTGTTTGTTTGTTTGTTTAAGGAAACATGGAATGCGCACAGACTTTGCAAGGGGTAGGGGCATGCTCTGAAGGGTTCTGGTGCTTTCTCTCTTCCCACAGATAGAGGGCGCTTGCCCTGGGAAGATGGGACTAGGTGAGCCTTTGTTCTTCCAACTTCCAACCTCCCAATCCATCCCCCACACCGCTACCCTCTCCTCTGAATGAATGCTCAGCTCCACAGACAGCTTGCAGAATACTAACAGAACTTGCTTTTAGAATTTTTAAGTGTTTAAAATGTACAACTATTGACTTTTTCTTTTTCCTGCAACACTCTTTGAAATGTCCCTCCTTCTATGAAGGCTTTATTTCTCTCCAGGCAAAGTAAATCATTCTCTCCTTGGTGCCCTCATAGTCTTACATTTTGGTCTGAAGCCCTCCATCATAGTATGGGTTTCTTGAGGAGAGGAATTGTGTTTTAGTCATTTAATCATACACTTGGCACCTAGCACAGTACCTGGCACAGTGAAAGCAGTGGATCAATATTAACTAAGGGGAAAAGCACAAAGTGGCAAGGTCATTTATGGGGGCCATTGTCATTCCACTGTTTCTGATCATGTTTCTTTAACTCAAACTCAGATGAATGAAGGTGTTGTCATTTCCATGAGTACATCTATATATTTTTCTGTTGGAAGATTAAAGTAAGTAGCATATGGATTTCTTTCGGGAGACTAACAAAAGTATCTTATAAGGATGTCAGTTATAAAACTGATCTTTTCTTATTTCCAAGTTGTCATTCTGTGAGGAAAAAAGTTAACTGTGTGCATATACATGTATAGGCATGAATATGTACATACATATATGTATTCTTTTTTACTTTGAACATTTTTATTTCAGATTTTTGTTCCACAGGCAATAGAAATGAGGTGACCAATTACACTATTGAAGAATGAGCACAGATATAACCAGGGGTAAATATTACATGGCACTTGATATTGACATATTTTTACACATTACTGTAAGTAACATTATGGCAAATTCTTTTTTTTTTCTGACTTGGTCATTGCAGTTCCCCTTCCATTATGAACTGAGACTTCATAGGTGACACCATTTTCAGTGACAAGTACTGAAGATGGAAACACACTATATTTTCTTCACCTATCCTTGCTGTTCATTAGAAATAGAGATGCAGAAAAATTCAACCAGAAATGGCAGGGAATGTACTGAAATCACAACTTAGACACATGACAATAATCCACGACCATTACATCGGTCCATGGCTCATCTATGGTGGGAGTTCACCTGGGTTCAGACAGCAAAGGGAGGCCATTATGAGGGCTGTGTACAATTGTCAACACCATCCCTTAAATTCTACCTCCTCTTCTCACATTCAAGATACTGGAGCACAAATATGCAAGCATCATCACATTATAGGGATAAATTTCCATCTTCCCTAATTATATTTAAAAGCACTTCATCTTTATTTATTTTTTAATTTTATTTTAGAGAGAGAAAGAGCACTCATGGAGGTATGGTGGGGGAAGGGGCAGAGGAAGAGGGAGAGAGAATCAGGCCTTGATCCCACAACCCTGAGATCATGACCTGAGCTGCAATCAAGGGTCAGATGTCTAACCAACAGAACCAACCAGGCACTCCAAAAAAAAAAAAAAAAAAAAAAAAAAAAAATGAATTTAATACCGTTTGCAATAGCATATAAAAACATCAAACACCTAGAAATAAATTAACAAAGGGCATGCAAAACCCAACGCTGAACTATAAAACACTGCTGAAGAAAAATTAAAGACCTTTGAAAAAATGGAGAACTATACTATGTTCATAGATTATAAGACTCAATATTGTTAAGATAGCAATATCCCTAAACTGATCTATGATTCAATGCAATTCCAATAAAAATACCAGAAAGTCATTTATTAGAAATTGGCAGGTTGATTCTAAAACATCCAACGCATTCAAAATTAGACGTATTAGAAACTTATGATCAATGTTAATGTAATTTAGTTGAAAATAAAATATCGAGCTTGTTTTATGTTCTGACAAGTATAGTTTTAAAAATGCATAATGAAATAAGCCAGTGCTGGGTTCAAATTCTAGCTCTGTTACCTACAACTTTCCCATCCTCAGCAGCTTATGAGAATCTTCTGGGGGTGAAGCATGTGTATACAAATCCCACATCTGTCTCCAATTAGCCATGTAACTTAAGGGCGATCCTCTGAAATTCAGATCCCTTACGTGGAAACATGGAGGAAAACAACATATATATTTTTAGAGGTACTTTGAGGATTAATAAGATACTTTTTTTTTAAAGATTTTATCTATTTATTTGACAGAGATCACAAGTAGGCAGAGAGTCAGGCAGAGAGAGAGAGAGGAGGAAGCAGGCTCCCTGCTGAGCAGAGAGCCCGATGCGGGGCTCAATCCCAAGACCCTGGGATCATGACCTAAGCCAAAGGCAGAGGCTTTAACCCACTGAGCCACCCAGGCGCCCCAATAAGATACTTTTAAAGTATTTAGCAAATTGCTTGATGCATAGAAGATACTCAATAATTGTTTCTTTTTTCTTTGCCTCTCTCTCTCTCTGCCCTTTATACTGAGCTGATTTCTCCTTAAAAATATACTCCAACATGTATATTACTCAGAACTTTTGTTGTATATAGAACAGAACTCTATTCAGGCTAACAAAGTAAAGGGAGGTATCTGTGATAAGGATAGAGGAGTATCACGAAGACCACAAAGTCAGTAACTCAGTCAGGCTTCAGAAAACCACCTGAATTAGAGACCATAACCAGAAACACCTCTTTTTTTCTTGTACATCTGAAACTAATGGAACACTGTGTGTCAACTATACTTCAAACAAACACCATTCTTTTTCATCTCTCTTCTCTGCTTGTTTCTACATCTGCTCCTCCCTTCCCTCTTCTGCTTCTTTATGCTTCTTTAACAGAAGATGGAAATTCCGTAATTCCTGACAGATGTCTTCCATTTACCAGCCCAGACCCAATCATATTATCCTAGTCTCGAACCCAAATTCCTGGGAAGGAGAATTTTGTTGGCTAGTGGTAGGGTGGGCCAGTAGAGTTGTATCATATAAAATGCCTGCCAGCGACCCACCATTCAAAGTGAAAAGAACAGTTATGGGATTATAGGTTTGGCAGAGACCCCTAAAAATCTACTACAATGTACTAGTAAGCTGTCGGTAGATACCTGAGAAAAATCCTTCTCCCTATTTGAAAAGATTTCCAGCTAAGCATACAGCTTAGAGAGGTCTTGCCACAATGGTGATATCCTCTGTATCAGTGGTGGTATCTTGAAGAAGTAGATTTTGTCTATTTCTAAATAGTCCTTGTTGATTTTTTTTTTTTTTAAATACGCAGAGCCATGGACACACAACACGTTTTCTCAGGTCTGTTTCCTTGACTTAGTCATGAGAAGAGTGGGATCAGATATTCTTGCCCTTAAAACCTCGCCTTAAGGGAAATCTTCTCAGGAGAATCATCTTGTTTCAGTGTAGGACTGGCTCTAAAATGAGAGGTCCCTGGGGCGCCTGGGTGGCTCAGTCAGTTAAGCATCTGCCTTCAGCTCAGGTCACAATCCCAGGGTCCTGGAATGGAGTCCTGCATCGGTCTCCCTGCTCAGTGGAGAGACTGCTTCTTCCTCTCCCTCCGCCTGCCACTCTGCCCACTTGTGCTCTCTCTGTCAAATAAATAAATAAAATCTTAAAAAATATAAAATAAGAGGTCCCTTTCATGGAGTTGCTATGAAAAGCTGCCATGGAAGGTACTATATTGAGAAAAATATTTGCTTAATGTTTTTCTGTTATTCAATAGATATTCTCTAAGTCCAGTTATTAGAAACTCTCTAGCGCAGCAGTCTGGTTTTCTGCTTATATACATGACTGCACGCGAATGAATGAGTTAACTGAGTTAATTATAGAAAATAAAATTTTTTGCAGAATGTATCATGGGCCTTTACTGACAAAACCAATCACCTCCTCAAGTTTTAGATTTCATTAATTTTCTCCATAATTAAAAGCACTCATTTTAGTGGAAAATTAAATGAGCCACATGTTTTTCTAACAGGTGTAAGCTTATGCTACGCAAAAATCAAAGTCCTTCCTTGGTTCATCACCAGTAAAACAAAACAAAACAAAATGACTTAAGTTTTTTGTTGTTGTTTGTTTTGTTTTGTTTTACAAGTCTCCTTTATCCCAAACTGTGACAGTTCTGCATTGGAGTTTTACTAATTACAAGCAGAAAATACTGCTCAGAAGTTTTAAGTTCAGTTCTTAACCATAGGCTCTCTGCAGGTTTGGAAAAAATATGAATTGGCTGAAACTGAAAAGTATGTGTATCCAAGGCAAAGATCTTTCTCCACATAGAAATACTGATGCTGTTGAGGCCTAGCTCAAAGCCCAGAATTTTCAGGGGCAGGTGTGAGGATGAAGAGTAGATGTGAAGAACAGTTCAACAAAGGCAGGATACATGCTCCTTGCCCTTGCTTTGCATAGTGGAGTGAAAAGTCCACATGTGAGGCTGTGTGTGTCTCATTTTTCCAAACTGGATCAAGCCAGCATGCTCTCTGAATTAAGTGCTTCCTTTCTTTTCCATTAGCTCCTCCTGGGAGAGCAGCTAGAGTCCTCATAGAGAGAGATGACACCAAGCAACTCCACACTAAGATGGGAGTTAATAATGGCTGCTGAGCACACAGCCTTTCTTCCCAACACACTACTGGGAGATGAGCCGTTAAAAGGTTTGTGCAGAGTAATATGGTAGTCAGTACACATCAACTCTTTTTCCATAACGGGCAAAACTTTATCTTTAGGAATTTAACTTTAGAATATTTGCTCAGAGTTTTTACTCGGACACTGTTTTCAAAAGGAAAAAAAAAAAAAAACCTTAAGAACAAAGTAAGGGGTCTATTATTAGGACAATAGTTAAAGAAATCATAGTATATCCATATGACAGGATAAGAAGTGGTCAGCTGAAGGAATGCAGTACAGCCATATGTTAGAACATGGGGAAATGCCCACGATACTTTTCATAAATGAAGAAAGCAAAAACAGTACGTACACTATGATTTAATTTTTGCAAAAAAACTATATTTCTATAGACTAATATTAGACACACACACACACACACATCCAAAAAGGACATTCAAAAAAACCATTAACAGCAAACGTGGATCTGTGGGCACCTGGGTGGCTCAGTCGGTTAAGCATCTGCCTTCAGCTCACGGTTTGATTTCAGAGTCCTAGAATCGAGTCCCGAGTCAGGCTCCCTGCTCCGTGGGGAGTCGGCTTTTCCCTCTACCCTTCTACCCTGCTCATGATCTTTCTCTCTCATTCTCTCACTCTCTCTCAAATAAATAAATAAAAACTTTTTTTTTTTAAGTGGGTCTGCAATGGATGGCAAAAAAACCCCTCACATTTTACTTCATATCCTCTGATACTGTTTGAATTTCTGACCATTAAAGGACATTATTTATAATTAAAAATAAACATGATTAGGTTCAGAATTTGAGCCTGGAATGATTAAGAAGTTCTGGAGACTGACGGTCCTGATGGCTGCATGACAATGTAATGTGTTTGTGCCATGGAACTGTACAGTTAAAAATGGCTGAAATGGCCAATTATAGGTTAATTGTATCTTACCATGTTAAAAATAATACACAGTCCTTCTCAAGGGCATCTCCGCTACAGAAGTAGGCAGTGGAGGCCTTAAAAATGAGGGGGTAAGGGACTGTGAACATGTTTGTAAGCTTCCCTGGATGTAGCCCAATAAATGAGAAGGGATAGGGTGCCTAGAGCAACGGATGACGTCCTGCAGTAATTAGGATAAGACAAAGATCACTCGCAGCTGTGAGCATCACAGGAGGGTTCCCTTCGGTAAAGTAGACATTTAGGGGGAGGTTCTTCATCATATTTCTTAAGTCATATCACCATGACCACACCTCCTCCCCCACTTTGGTAATGACTTTTTCCCTTTAAGCTGACCCTGATGAGAATAATGTAGTATGTTAATGCCTGTGAATAAAGCTGCCTAAACATTTATCTAATTAGACCTGTGCCAGAATTCCTTGAGTCCATAGTCCATTTTCCAACCATTTAAGTGTATGAAACTATAACTTTCAAGCTTACACATGCCATATTTGACACAAGAAAAAGTTTACCAATATTGTAACATAGAAAGAAATAAGGGTCCAAGGCAAATTTGCAATTATACCATCAAAGAGTGTCTTTAGGGACATCTGGGCAGCTCAGTTAGTTAAGCGTCTGCCTAAGGCTCAAATTGTGATTCTGGGGTCCTGGGATGGAGTCCCTTGTCTGGGCCCCTGCTCAGTGGGGAGTCTGCTTTTCCCTCTCCCTCTAACCGCCCCCGCCCTTTGCTTTCGCTCTTGTTTGTGCTCTGTCTCTCTCAAATGAATAAATAAAAAATATTCTTTAAAATATTTTTAAAAGATTTTACTTATTTATTTATTTGACAGAGATCGAGAGAACATAAGCAGGGGGAGTAGCAAAAGGAGAAGCAGGCTCCCCTACTGAGCAGGGAGCTTGATGCAGTACTCCATCTCAGGGCCCTGGGATCATGACCTGAGCCAAAGTCAGATGCTTAACCAACTGAGCCACCCAGGTGCCTCTGAGTAGATAAAAAATTTTAAAAAGAGAGAAATGTCTTTAATTTTAAAGGAACTAGTTAATAAACATTTATTAATTAATTAAACTGTTTTGACTGGGAAGGACCTACAAAGAAGTATAATTCGAATGCCTGAGTTTAAGGTGTTTCTACCTATAAAGGCAGTAACTGATACACAAAGCATTGGATTGAACTGAACTGAACTGGGTCAAGTTGGGTTAGATTGGTTTAGACTGAATTGGATGCTTTTCATTTAATACAACAAACCTTTAACATCCACTAAAATACCTCACTGAGCAAGGTAGTGTGGGTTTGAAAAGGAAAATAAAACACTAATAAAACATGTTCCCCCTCCTACAAGATTCACAATTGAGGAGACGGCAAGACTGAGCTAGGTGAAATGCAAGTCACACTGTAATAGTGATATAATAAAGTTACAAACATAAACTGTGGAGAGGACTGAATTCAATCTGTGGCCATCAGACACAGAAGAGGTGAACATGGGAACAGACTAGAGTGGGGGCGGGATATTCCGGTTGCAAAAACAGCTTGAGCCAAGACCTGGAGTGTGGAATATGCCAGAGTGTTCAGGGAACCGAGTGATTCATTTCATCTACAGCATATTGTATAGTGGTGGGTGGGAGGGGGGGCAAAGCTCTCTGCTTGAGACGAATTAAGGGAAGGAGGCTGGGGCCAGAACCTGGAGGCACTTGTGAGGAATCACTAAGTCCACTGGCTGCAGAGGTTGGAGGGAACTCAGCTGTCCACTAGCAAATCTTTCATCCACCATTTCAAGCCATCCCCTGTCACCCAGGTTAGGGCACCAGTTTTTAACTTCTTTTTCCACTCTTTCCTGCTCTGATCTCTCTCTTAGCCCTCCATCACACAGCAGCAAGAGTGATTTTTTGGAGACCACAAATCAAATCATATCACATTTCTGCCCAGAATCTTTCCTTTGTTTCTTTCTCTTGTAAAGTAAGTTCAAAATGTTAACATGACCTCAAGGCCATGCATGATAGGAGCCCCACCTCTCTGGTCTCATCTTGCACAAAGACACCCTATCTCTTCTGTAATGCTTCAGTCCACCCGAACTGCTCTTCCCTGATCCTAGACTGCTCTGCAGTGTCTCTGTGACAGTTGAAATGCTGGAAAAATAGCAAGTGGTCAATACGTAGATGCAATGCAGAAGAAAGTAGGGACGGCATCCCTGCATGCAGACACGAACTGCCTCTTACAAGAGTCATCTCAAGTATGATAAACTCTTGCGCAATGCCTGTAGGGGCAAGAGACTCCCTATGCTTCCTGGAGAGAAGATGGATGGGCACAGAGGGAAAAAGATCCTGAGGAAGACCAGGAGGATTTTAGGGCAGGAACAAGGGCATCACTGAACTGACCTTCCATGGAGTTCATATTGGACAAGAGAGGTCAGCAGGGGGATACAGTCTGAAAGCACAGTGAAGGCTGATCAGGATCCCAGGGAGGGTGAGAGACACATGCTCGTGAGATTGTGAGTGCAGAGGGATTTAGGAAGGTCAGAATCATAGAAGAGAAGACATGCTTGAGGCACTCTAACCATGTGGTTAGAGTGGCGAAGGAGGTCATAGGGATCAAGGTCGAGAAATTATTGGACAGACAACAGAGCTAGTGATTTCAACAGAGCTGAAATCATCAGGGATAACAGCTTACCGCTGTATCTTTTTTATGTAGGTATCATTGTGATCCCATATTTTGTTGTTGTTGTTTACTTGCTGTTGTTTATTTTTCATCACCACAAACTAGATCATCACCTCCTAGGGCAGGGACCAGGTATGTTTCAGTGTAATACTTAGTGTCTTTCATAATCGGAGATACTCCCTAAATATTTGGAGAAGAAATGAATGATTGAATGAAAGAACACATGTCTGCACCCCACTGTATCTCAACTACCCTTTCCAATTTGAAGGGACCCTACTTCTAGCAGTTGTGTAGAATGGATGTAGAACCCTTGACATTGGCAAGACATAGCTGTGAAGACAAGAGTTTTAGCAAGCTGTCAAACCCTGGATTCTATACAATTGTTTGTATTTTTCTTTAGTTGTTTAATTTGTTCTCTCCACTCTGAAAGTCTCTGTACTTCAAGGGCAAGCGCCAATTCCTATGTAATACTTCATTCCTATTCCTACTGCATCTAACATAATGCCGGGAAAATAGTAAGTAGGTGGTTAGCAGCCTTGAAGGGAGGTTTGTAGTTAGACTTTTGTAGTCACACAGAAGTGCCTCTCCCAGGGATTTTGGTATCTTACTCAGTTTTTTCGTCTGCAAAATAAGGACAAAAACCAGCAAAGGGGCCCCTGGGTATTTCCCTCAGTTAAGCCTCCCACTCTTGATTTCTGCTCAGGTCTTGATCTCAGGGTTGGTCAGGAGATCAAGCCCTGCCTTGGGCTCCCTGCTGGGAGTAGAGCTTACTTTAAAAAAAAAAAGAAAAAAATCAGTATATGTTTGTTTGTAGGGGTGATGTCCAACTTAAAGGAAATAATGTATAAAACCCTTATCAGAGCCATGCACACAGCACCTCATACATGGTGGCTAAAAAGAAACATTTTTTATCTGCTGTTGGGGCTGTGGAAGCTGCAGTTGCATTTAGAGTTTGCTGTCGTTTGCATCAGTGCCACTGTCTCCTTGGTACCATTGCTCGAGGAACATTTCCTTTCCTGGTTTGCTTCAGCAGCAGTGATTCCTGATCCCAGGGCCACTTTTTCTTAAAAACCAAGTAGGTCTGCATGCTCCCTCAGGGGTGTTGACCTGGGTGTGCACAGCCCCATGCTGCCCTCTGGCGGTGGGATTTTGGGCTACCCCTTCCCTACCTTGGACTTTCTCAGCGTGATGCTGACTTTAAGATACAGATAAACTGTAGCGAGACACCAGTCAGGAGATTCCCTGGGATTACAGGTAGTGTGAGGGGTGTATTGCACCCATTGTTCAGTTCTCCCTCATTCCTCTTATTGCCATGTGCCCACCTCCGTGCAGGGGATGGTGATCAGGTGGTACAATATGCCCCACTGAAAAACTCAGAGGTTATAAGATCTTGGTGCTCAGCTGAGGTGGTTCAGAGTCTCTCGGTAAGATCACACAGCTCAACTATAAATTTGGCCTCTTAAGTCCTTTATGATGGCCACCTGCCAGATCACTTTCCCTTGTAAGGAAAAAGTCAAGGTACTTTTCCTTGTCACCAAGTCACCCTACTGTAACTTATGTAACTTCCTTGGGGAAGCTGTCAGCATTATCTCAGCTGAAATTAATCTAAATGGCCACAGTAGACTCAAGAGCCATTTTCATTTCTTCTCTTTTCCTCATCTTCACATCCAATACATAAGCAGACCCTTTGGTTTTCCACATCATGTACCTGTCTACTGTTCTCCACATTGTCTGGTTCTACACACCACCATCCACTATCTGCAGCCTGGACCACACAACAGCTGTCCCCTAATGGCTTTCTGCTTTCTCTCTCCTCCCATCAGCTGGCAGGAGCAGGAGTCAGATCACAGATCAGTCCTGCTTGAAACCCTTCTTATTGCATTTACAATAAACCAACCCTTCACCAAGATCTACGTTGTCTCCGTGGGACTCCCTCGGTTCTCCATATTCCCTACAACCTGATCCCTCTTAGGGGCCTCCAAGGTGACCTTCACCTTTGTCCTTTCCGGACTCTGTGCCTGGAATACTCTTCCGTGTATTCCTCTCATGGCTGGCTCTTCCCCTTCCTTCATCTCAGCCTAGATATCACCTCCTATCGCCTGCAGCGACCACCCTATCTAACACCGCTTCTCTTCTCCTTCCCTCATTATTCTTGGTCATGTCTCTCTCCTAATTTCCTTCATAGCAGCGATCATTATTTGCAATTATCTTCTTTCTTTGTTTAATGAATGTCCTGCATTGGCAATAACTTCCAGGAGAGCAGAGCACTTGCCTTCCCACTGCTATATTCTGAATGTCTCATACATAATGGATTCTCCAGAAAGTGCTTATTGTGAGGAGGAACAGCACTTTTCATCTAGGGCACTGGCTCACTTTCCATAACTTGCAGCTGCTTCCCTGCCGGGTCCAACCACATGGAATCGTCTTAATCAGACTGGGCTCTTATGTCGGTTGACTGAGTGAATGAGCACGTGTAAGAGATCTCATTTTCCCCATAGCATGCCCTGTGTGGGTGTTTATACATGCACAGACCTAATTTTGTGTATTTATACAAAATCACATATCTTCCACAGTGGTTAGTGGATTTGTATTCCTTCTCTTATTCATCATTGTAAGTCACAGTAACAAGATTTGATAGTACTAAATGCCATCCCATTACATTAATACAAACTTGGTATGTTTATTTGGTAAGGGTGTCTCCCTGAAACTAGGCATTCAGGAATTATTTCCAAGAAAAATAATTGAATAGGGAAAGAGACTGCAGTTGCCATTAAAATTAAATCCAGAAATCATTTTGTGTGTGTTACTCTTCTCTGGTTCCACCTCCAGCAATGACTGGAAACAGGTCCTTAAGGGTGAGTAATAGGAATGAATGTCACAAGAGTCAGAAATAATGAACCAATATCTTTCAGAAACACAGCCGCCACAGAAAGAAGGCTGAGTAGGAAAATTGTGCACATGTGAAAAAATAAACATCCCGGTAAAGAACTACTCAGGCCCATCATAATATGTACACACAGCATCATGTCTCCTTTTGACTCAGCAACAGTAATCTGGTTACACAAGAGTGAAATTTCAGTCCAGCCTGGCCCATGGTGTAGAAGGTGCTGAATCACCTGCCTGGGGGAAGTTGCAAACATTTAGCACTTTCAAAGGCACAAGAAAGCCAGCAGAATTAGTCTAGCCTACTAAGCACTTAACAGCTGATTGTGCCAAGCTCTTTTTAGAGCAGATCTGCTTTCACAAATGCACACAATTTACTCTCCCTGCACATTTCCCTTCTATCTTTTCCTACTTCTTGGCGGCATGTCCCATGGAAAGAAGGTAGGTTGAGAAGGGAAGGAATGGGGATGAAGGACATTCTCCTAGATCTGTCATCTCTACTACCTAGTTAACCAGGGATTAGTTAAACTAGGATTCCATCTCTGGGGTCTTACTCCTCTTCAGAGTAAAAATGCATTTATGTTGGTTTAGATAACAAATACTTCTTTTCACCTTCATTTTTTTTTAAACCTTTCATTTGAACGTCTGCTGCTCAATATGCGAGAAAGATCTACTTTCTAATTCAAGATTTGAATGTTTTAGGAAACCCTGTTTCAAAGACACATTTGGGATGAGGTGGCTAACAATGATGAAAAGTCAAGGTTAATTGCATGGCCTAACATGCTGCCTGTATCTAAGTAAGAATTTGAAAAGAGGTTTTTATCAAGACACATCAGGCATGACATTTATTCAGATGACCTAACTTTCCTCTTCAAGAATGATGAGTCACAGAAAGTTTATCTGCTGTGGTCTATGTTTGCTGAAGGGGAGGTTCTACGAAGTAAGATGGGATTCAGTTTCAGATGACAAAGTTCTAAAGTGACTTCAGTTGAAGGGTAAAGCTCAGAAACTCTGGCCTCAGTAAAGTTCAGAGAACAAGCAGCAGGACTGATACACTCTGAAAAATACCTATTTATCAAAGAGGTTTCTTTCCAAACTATGTTTCACACAACAGCTTTGCAAATGCTTTCACCATGCAGTTTAACAATCTGAACCAGATAAGTTTTCAGCAAAGGTCAAGAATGATCTGTATAAGAAGCTAAGTAGTGTGTGTGTGTGAGGAGTCTGACTTCTTAGCCTCTAAATTTGCCTCTCTGGCCTATTACCTTGTAACTTCGGGGGGAATTCTTTCATCTTGCTAAGCCTCCATTTTCTTGGTGATAAAATGTGGATTAAAAAATTCCTGGCTGACCCACCTCTCTACCTGGGTGGTTCATGTAAAATGAAAGCTGTTGGAAAATGATAGAAGATTTAAAAAAATGTAAGATATGCTGAGGGCTAGGGTGATGATGGTGTCAATGGTGATGGCCACTGTCTGGGGATCCAAAGATATGGGTACTCAGGTCTCTGTCCAAAGCCACTAAAAGGAATGGCTTGAGGAGCCAGATATCTCATGACACTGGAGAACAGGCAAGCAGCTTCAGCCACAGGTATAATTCTTAGTAGGTACCAAGTCTAAGGGAACAAGATTCATCCATGTTTCAACACAACACCACAGATTGTCCAGAATGTGACACTCCAGAATATGACACCAGTCACGTGACAGCCCTTCTGAGTGCACTGAGTTAAAAGGTAATGGAGTGACAGAAGCTTGGGTCAGAATCTCAAGTCTACCTCCAATTAGTCGGGTAGCCTTGGACAGGTAACTTAACATTTAATTTTTAATTTTTTTTTATTTTTTAAATTAACAGATAATGAAATGGATTTTTGGTATACAGTTCTATGAATTTGGACACATACATAGATTCATGAAGCTACCACTACCATTAGGACATAGAATAGTTCTATCATAACCGCCCCCCCCACCATAGAACTTCTACATGCTTTCCCTTTGTACTCACATCCTCCTGGCACTCATAATCCATGGTGACCAGGGAGCTGTGCTCCATTACCAGAATTTTGTCTTCAAAAATGTCATATGGTTGGAATCATATCATAGTAACCTTTTGAAACTAGTTTATTTCTCTCAGCACAAAACCTTCAAGAGTCTCTAAGTTGTTGCCTATGTTAAGAGTTTGCTCCTTTTAAATGTTGTTCCTTTTATTTTTTATTTTTTTATTTTTAAAGATTTTATTTATTTATTTGACAGAGAGAGATCACAAGTAGATGGAGAGGTAGGCAGAGAGAGAGAGAGAGAGAGAGAAGCAGGCTCCCTGCCAAGCAGAGAGCCCGATGCGGGACTCAATCCCAGGACCCTGAGATCATGACCTGAGCCGAAGGCAGCAGCTTAACCCACTGAGCCACCCAGGCACCCAATGTTGTTCCTTTTAAATACTTCCATTTTATGGACATACCACAATCTGTTTATCCATTTGTCTGTTGAAGGGCATTTGGGTAGTTTCAAGTTTTTTGGAAATTATGAATAGAGCTGCTATCAAAACAGGAGTGTGTAGGTTTTTCAGTGGACCCACATTTTCATTTCTCTAAAGATGATTACCTTATTTCTGTGCTAGGACCAGATAGTAAATGTTTTAGCTTTGCGGGACATGTAATCTCTGTGGCAACTAGTTGCCACTAGTGCAAAAGCAGGCGCAGACAATATGTAAAGAAGTAGTGTAGCTGTGTTACAATAAAACTTTATTTACAAAAGTAAGCAGCGTGCAGGATTTGGTCTGCTGGACACAGTTCACCAATCTCGTTGAATTATAACAATTCAATGTTATAAATACCCAGGACTCAGATTGCTGGATCATATGATAGACATATTTTTAACTTTGTAGTAAGACATCAAAATGTTTTTCAGAGAGGCTATCTTATTTTGCATTACCATCAGCAAGGCATTAAGGTTCCAGGTTGTTCCACATCCTCACCAACGCTTAGTACTGTCAGTGTCTCTCATCTTAGCTTCTAACAGGTGTGCAGTGACATTTCATAGTGGCATTAATCTGCATTTTCCTAATGGCTAATAATGTTCAACATCTTTTCATGTGAATATTGGCCATCTATATATTCTCTTTCCTGAAGTGTGTGATCCAGTCTTTGCTGTTTAATTGGGTAGGTAGTTTTCTTACTGTTGAATTTTGAGATGTCTTTATATATTCTGAACTAAGTTCGCTTTTAAATATATTATTTGCAACTATTTCCTCTCAGTTTGTGTCTTATCTTTTAACTTTTTTCTTTTTAAAGATTTTTATTTATTTATTCGACAGAGAGAGAGATCACAAGCAGGCAAAGAGGCAGGCAGAGAGAGAGGAGGAAGCAGGCTCCCCGCCGAGCAGAGAGCCCGATGCGGGGCTGAATCCCAGGACCCCGAGACCATGACCTGAGCTGAAGGCAGAGGCTTTAACTCACTGAGCCACCCAGGCGCCCCTCTTTTAATTTTTTTAACAGTGTCATCTGCAAATAAAATTTTATAACTTTGATGAACTCCAAAAATGTTTTTTTTATGGATACTGCTTCTGTTGTTTTTGTCTATGATCTCTTTGCTAACCCAAGATATCATGAGGATTTTCTCCAGTGCTTTCTTCTGAAAGTCTCATAGTCCTACATTTTTTTTTTTATCTATGTAGATGGATCTATGATCCATTTTAAGTGTTTCATATACAGTGTAAGGCTGAAGTTGAGCTTTCTTTTCTATACAAATTTGTAATGGCTTATCTGAACAACTGTTGTTGAACAGACTATGTTTTTCCATTTAACTGTCTTTGTACCATTGGTAAAAAATGAACTGGCTAATTTTAATGTGGTATCCTGGGACACAAAAAGGATATGAGTGGAAAAACTGATAAAATCTAATGAAGTCTAGAAGTCAGTTAATAGCAGGGGCCATTGTTAATTTCTTATTTTTACAAAATGTACCATGGAAATGTAAGATGTTAACAAAAGGGAAACTGGAAGAAGGGTATATAGGAATTCTGTATTATCTTTGGAAGTTTTCTCTAAATCTTAAGTTATTCCCAAATAAACATCTTATTTTAAAAAATAAATTGGCCAGGGGCTCAGGTCATGATCCCAGTGTCCTGGGATTCAGCCCCACATCGGGCTCTCTCCTCAGCAGGGAGCCTGCTTCCTCCTCTCTCTCTGCCTGCCTCTCTGCCTACTTGTGATCTCTCTGTCAAATAAATAAATAAATAATCTTAAAAAAAAATAAATTGGCCATATTTTTGTGGATCTATTTATAGACTCTCCATTCTGTTCCACTGATCTATGTGCCTAATCCCGCACCAATCCCACACTGTCTTAATTACTATGGTGGCTTCACAGTTACTGAACAATTTATAAACTTTATTTTGTTGGGTGAATCTCCCCTACAAATTATAAATTCTGGAAGGACAGGCATACAGGCAGAAGTTGAGTCCTTCTTATTTATTAGTGAATCCCAGCACCATGTCTGGGACAGGGCAAACACTGAATAAATTTCTCTTGTCAAGTGAGTTAAAGAAATGAACCTTAGTGGCTGACTGACAGAACCACACATCTCAACCAGTGATTCTGCTTCCACGGGTCTGCCAAGCCACTGGGAATTTCCAGTACAGAGCTGAGTAAACATGGATGTCTCTCAGGAGAGGTGAGATTGCTATCTGTGAGTTATGGTGGGTTTACTTTGTTACTTCTTCCCATCCTCCGACTCTCTTACTTCAGTCCCTTTTCCCCCTGTGTCTTTTCTTTCTGTCCTATGGCATTTGTGACCTTACTATAAAGGAGTTCCAGGTCACAGGTGTCCAAGAGCTTAACATGCCCACCTGGGAGATGATGCAGGTAAAGCTTTTAGCACAGAGCCCAGAACACAATATACGTTCTGCAAATGTTAGCCTTAGCTACTATTTATAATCATTTAAAAAATCAGATTTCAATATTTTACTTAACCGCCAAATTATTTTATTCATTCATTCATAAAATATTTATTCTTTGACAGAATGTATAGCCTTTGAACTACAATCCAGGCGTTTTGCTAGGAGCTGAAGATATGATCCTGCCCTACATTATTTGAATTAACGTTCCAACCAATTTACTTCACATATTCAAACCTAATTCACTGTGAAGACCTTGACTCATATAGGTTATACATTTGACTTAGAAGCAAAACTTTTAAAGAAACCCTATCCAGAAACCGACAAAGTAGCTCTGTGTTACTTTTCATAGTTACCGTAATTGGTTTGTGATTTCCAAGTAATGTCAGAAATATGAAAGAGGAAAGAGCTAATTCTGGCAGGGTTATTGAGGGGACGAAGCAGAAATGGGTGCAGGTGGCTTCAGAGCTCTTCTAGCTCCAGGATGTGATTACTGTTTCTTTACCCACTCACATATGCAGAATAATCCAGCAATACACTGGTGTCCCAGGATACCACACACACAAACACACACACACACACACACACACACACACACACACACAATCCCTAATGTAATTAATGACTTTGACTCTTATTATGTCTTCAACTCTCAAAGAAAAATGGGGGAAAAAGTATTCAGTGAATATTTAGCCATTTACAGAAAATTATTTTCAACTCTCACCTCAGGTAGCTTATGGAGGTCCCCTTATTCAAAATCCCTTTTTCATTCTGCATCATACAAACTTCCCATACCTGCACAATTGTGTTCAGGTACACTGGTGTAATGCTCATCTAATAACCCAAAGAGGATCTTTGGTCTCCTCCTTCCAATCAAATCAGGCAGCAAGTAAACATTTCTGGTTTCTGCCTTTGTTATCTCCATTGGCTAGAAGAAATGGAGTTATGCACTAGAGAAGTTAATTAGACATTTTCCTCCTGTAACTATACCTTGCATCTTGAATACTTTGATCTCAGTTAAATTACATCCTTAGCCAATTAACAGTAAACAGTGAAGAAACTATGTTAGTTGTTGAAAATAAAGTTTCCCAGCAAAGCCAACTCATTACACATAGGCAACCATGCTCTTTGAAACCAATTTCCTACAAAGACTAATAAGACAAACTGCTTTTTCTGAATGTTTGCCTCTCAGATATATCTAATTCTGTTTACAGTGATATCTTCCCAGTACAATGTTCCTCTGATCTTATAAACTCACAAGAAACATGGCGAATTGAATATCTACGTCATTCCTGCACACCAAGTGGAAACATTCATTCCATCTCATCAGATCCAGGATTAACATATCCAGTAAGGTTCTGTCACTATCCTGGATCTTATACTTCACATAATTTGCATAATTTGAACATAAATCACGTAGTGTTGGAAGTATTTACAGACAAGCACAGCAACTTCCTTGGGAGCACTGTGCTAATATTTAATAAAGTTCTACAGAGTAATACCACCAGTTTTGTAGACATCTGTCTTCTTTATTTTGCCACAGGAAAAAACCTATCTTTAAATACTAAATAGTACTTACACAGAAATTATGTATTCAACATCCCTCACACTCAGCCATATTTTCAGCTAGGTAATCTTTAATTTTCAAAGTGTATTGGTCACAACTCCTATTTTCATTCATGGGTATAAGGGCAATGGTCCATTGGCTATAGATGACAGAAAATATCTGCTTCAGTGAGAGGAAATTTCTATTAGTCAGGGCATGGCCACAATGTTGAAAAATAAGTGAACTAGTAGGCACTGAAGAGTTACTATGTAAGGATGAAGTCTTTGTTAAAAACAACCTCTGGAGGGGTGCCTGGGTGGCTCAATGTGTTAAGCCTCTGCCTTCAGCTCAAGTCATGGTCTCAAGGTCCTGGGATTGAGCCCCACATCCAGCTATCTGCTCAGCAGGGAGCCTGCTTCCCCTCCTCTCTCTGCCTGCCTTTCTGCCTGCTTATGATCTCTCTCTCTCTCTCTTTGTGTCAAATAAATAAATAAAATCTCTAAAAAAAAATACAACCTCTGCTGAATGATATGACTGGTCAGTCAGTGAGAAAACTTGCATTCATTAAATGATTCATTCAACACTTACTTATTGAGCACCATATGCCATGCACTGAGCCAGGTGCTGGTGTGTGATGGATAGCCCAAGCTGACCCTAAAAGAAAATGACCCTATACCTTGGGATAAAACCCATCATTGGCTTCTATGGTTACCCAGTTATTTGGCAGACAACAACTGACCACCTGTTGTGTGCTCAGCACTGTATTTGTGTCTAGATAAAGGAAAACGGGTAGCTAACGACCATTATGTGCTTACCGTATCTCTTTCTATAGTCTTTATGTGTTATCAGTGCATTAATCCCCCAGGAAAATGCCCACCTATAAGGTAGGTCTGTTCTTCACATCCATTTTGCAGATGAGGAAATATGGCATAGTATGGTGCCCAAGGTCATACTAATAGTGAGTTGTGGTTTGTGTGGCTCTTCTGTCCACCACACAATCTACTATTACAAAGAAGACAGAAAGCCAAGTTCCTGTGCTCAAAGACCTTAATATTTATCTGGGAAGCCAATATTTACTAACACAAAATAAGTAAAAGGCTTTTTCAAAGTCATGTCTACATAAGTGTGGTTTGTGGTTTTTAATACAATAGTAAAGGGATGTGGTATAGGTGTGGTCAAGTGGGATGGGGCAGGTCCTGCAAAGCTCTGCAGGAACAAGGGGCACAGGCTTCAAAAACAGTCATGGGTTCCAATGTGACTCTGCCACCTCTTCATGTCTCCCATCCTCATCTATAATACAGATGTGGGTGCACCCATGAACGGCTACTCTGAAGATCAAATGGGGTAATACAGGTAAAGTCTGGCACACAATAAGCACTCAGCAGATGTTAGTTAGCTCTTGTAAGGGAAAAGGTTTTCAGATGGACCTTCGTGATTTTCATGTGTACAGACTGGCACAGAAAAGGCATGGGGGGAGGGGTGGGCAATATGTGCAGGGATTCAGAATTAGAAATAAGCAGACATTCTCGAATTTGACCTAGTATGCACCCTTCCCCTTCCTCGTTCTTGGCACTCCACAATCATTCTGGATGTCCTGGATTCCAAATAACAAAATTAAAGACTTGGTGATGAGAACACACGTGCATATACACGTGCATGCACACAGAGAAACAGTAACACACCCAAATCTGTACCTGAGGGTTTGACAATTTAGTACTGACTCAGCCAGGTGGTGTTTTGCCTAAGCTCATCTCTAGCAGGTATGGGAGCCCTCATGAAAGCCCACATAAAGTAAATTTCAGTGTTAGTAATGTTTAGTCATTCACTGGCCTGTTATGCTAGCCCGTACACTCATTTCCAGAAAGAATGAAAGCAGTTTCCAGTCCAATTAAGCAATCAGTTGGTAGTTTTGTTGGATGTTTACTCCAGGCCTAATACTGTTCTTGCTTCTTTCCTTCTTCCTAGATTAATAGGGAGACGTTGTAAGACTCTGGTTAATTGCCCGTGAATGTGCAATGTGGAATGGTTAATACAACAAATACTGGCTGGGACCAGTGAAATAGAACACGTGCTCTTTAGGCACGTTATACAAAATGGTACTGGAGGTACAAGACATACACGTATCATGCCAGGCCTTCGAAGCAAATGTTTCCCTCATGAGCCCTGATTATTTCAAATAGGTAGTATTTCCTTTTATTTTGCTTTTTAAATATTTCTTCATTGGTCTCCAATGTCCAGCTTACAGAAGAAATGGGAGCTTATAATTGCCAGACAAAAAGGATGCAAACAAATGTCACCTAAGAGAGAATATTTAGGAAATATTAATGAGAAACATGTGGGATCTACTTAGGGCAGAGTGTAAGATTTTGCCAGAGTTGAGAGTATTGGGAAAGTTTTCAAATAATGTGTTTTCTAGGAATCAGAGACTCTGTTGTGCTAATAACAATGTCATACCAAGTCATTCCCATTAACCCTAATTATGTAAAACTACAGTATTTGCTATAAGCAACTGACCAATTTAAATCCAATTTTTAAAGCTAAGATCTCAATTTTTAAAGCTAAGGGCATTCTGATATAGCACTGTCAGGGTGGGGAAAACCAAATAGAAGACATTTTAGGTAAAATGGGAAACAAAGTAGAGGCTCTAGGAGTCAGAAGAAATTTTAGAGGGCATTCAGTTGCAACACTTCACATTAGCCTTTATTCAATGTCTCTTTGTAGCACATTATTCGGTTCTTACTGTCAAAGTGTTAGGTGGGAAATCCTGGTTCTGGAACTTAAGTCCCAGAAATTGCCTTCACTGAGCTCTACTGAAGAGTATCTTTATAGTGTTTGTCAAATCTCCTTGGAGTCAGATCTGGTTGATGTTGAAGGCCTAGCCCTGAAGAATGAACATAATTATATTGATGTTGATAGGAACACAAAAAAGTTATGATAATAAATAATGTTTGGTTACAAGCACTATCTTGGATCCTGTACATGATGGAAACCAGGCACTGTTTCTGACTGGGAGCATCTAATTAAATGTTATGAGTTTTGTCTCAAAGAGGTTAAGATTGATGATATGCTATCAACCCTAGAGTTTTCCAAATGCTTTTTTGATTCTGTATTGCAAAAACTCAAGTAAATTTGTTTGCCTTCAGTCATTTACTTGGAGCCTTGAACAGTATTGATATTTTTGCCATGTCAAAAACTGAGGGGAAGCCCCTATGACCCAGCTTGGTACTTCTCAGACTTTCAGTAGGAATGAATGAACATATTTATCATTGTCAGATTTAAAGTCAAATTATAATGTGAATGACTCCTCTTCAGCCGCCCCTCAGGCAGAGAGAAACCCTGCAGACTGACCACCTTCCACATCCTCTGGAGAAAGTAAGCCCTAGCTTGACTGGGGATAGCAAAGGGCAAAATATGCACAGAGCTCAGAGATACCCACTAGTGTCCAAGACGTGGAACATTTGGGATGAGAGGGCTTTTATGTGAAACTCACCTGAGTTGAGGACGCTGTCGCTGGGTGACCTGAGTCTCATTGTCCTTATCTTGGAGGCACATTCTTATGGAGCAGTGATACCTAAATACATTCAGGTATGTGAAAGACACATGGTGAGCCACAGATGTAGCTGGTAGGAGTGATGAAGTCACACAGACTCGGTTTCTATTCTCAGGTCTGTCACTTACTAAGTTATCACCCTGATCTGAAATTAAAAATAGAGCTACCCTATGACCCTGCAATTGCACTACTGGGTATTCACCCCAAAGATACAGATGCAGTGAAAAGAAGGGCCATAAATATCCCAATGTTCATAGCAACAATGGCCACAGTTGCCAAAATGTGGAAAGAGCCAAGATGCCCTTCAACAGATGGATGAATAAAGAAGATATGGTCCATATATACAACGGAATATTATGCTTCCATCAGAAAGGATGAATACCCAACTTTTGTATCAACATGGATGGGACTGGAGGAGATTATGCTGAGTGAAATAAGTCAAGCAGAGAGAGTTTCACTTACTTGTGGAGCATATGGAACAACACAGAGGACATTTGGAGATGGAGAGGAGAAGTGAACTGGGGGAAATTGGAGGGGGAGACAGACTATGAGAGACTGTGGACTCTGAGAAACAAACTGAGGGTTTTGGGGGGGTTGGGTAAGCCTCATGGTGGGTATTAAGGAGGGCATGTATTACATGGAGCACTGGGTGTGTTGCATAAACAACAAATCTTGGAACACTGAAAAAATAAAATAAGGTTAAAAAAAAGACATGTAAATACTTTTTCATTTGTCCCCAGAGTACCTGGCCTAGTGCTAGCCACAGAAACACTTCTTCAGTGAGTGGCTGATAAATGGAATATACCAAGATTCTGGCATGAGTTTACTTTTGCAAATGTCCTACAGGAATGCCAGCGGGAAGACATGCAAAGGATGGGAGCAGAGGTGAAGTTGGGGAGACCTTCACTTCTCTTGTTCTTCCTTTTTTCTTTGAAGGAGGACATAGAATACTGGTGTCAGCCTGTTGCTTTAGCGTCAATGACACCCCTTCATGCTATAAATATGTATATATATACATACATATATATTTATACATACATGTGTATATAAACCAAGACCTACTGGCCCATGTTAATACCTAGGACTTCCCCAATTCCACTAAATAATTCCTTCACACATCATCCTCTATGAGAAAACAACACATATTTTAGGGACTTATTTGTCTGTATATTTGGGGCAATGCTAAAAAAAGAACTGGTGAAATTTAGTGCTTCCATTTTCCAAAGTGGTCACCCTAGCTTGTAACTTCACCAGGAAAGAGAAATTACTAGTTCCACAACATGTACCACGTAGACATTATAAGGCAGCTTGTGCTCAAGCCCCTGGATCTGCAAATTAAAGTGAGTTGGTTTCTAGTCTCCACTCTGCCACTTTCTAGCATGTGACCTGGGGTTAGTAGTCACTCAACCTCCTGGGCTTCAGTGTCCTCATCTGTCAAATGGGGATACCAGTATCCACCTCTTATGATTACTGTGCCGATTTCCCAAGAAGATGTGTATAAGGCACATAAGACAGCTTGGCATCCAAGTCAACAAATGGTGGTCATCATTATGACTACAGTCATTAGATGCCTTTCTTTTTAGACTGCTGAAGTGAAAGGTTGTTATAGGTTATCACAATAGGATTCTTGCAACCTGGTATTTCCCAGTTCATCTTAAGAATGGTCATCTGTCTGGAAAGAATCTAGATGTCCATCAACAGATGAATGGATAAAGAAGATGTGGTATATATACACAATGGAATACTATGCAGCCATCAAAAGAAATGAAATCTTGCCATATGCGACGACGTGGATGGAACTAGAGGGTATCATGCTTAGCGAAATAAGTCAATCGGAGAAAGACAACTATCATATGATCTCCCTGATATGAGGAAGTGGAGATGCAACATGGGGGGTTAAGGGGGTAGGAGAAGAATAAATGAAACAAGATGGGATTGGGAGGGAGACAAACCATAAGTGACTCTTAATCTCACAAAACAAACTGAGGGTTGATGGGGGGAGGGGGGTTGGGAGAGCGAGGTGGGGTTATGGACATTGGGGAGAGTATGTGCTATGGTGAGTGCTGTGAAGTGCGTAAACCTGGCGATTCACAGACCTGTACCCCTGGGGATAAAAATATATTGTATGTTTATAAACAATTAAAAATTAAAAGAATAAAAAAAGAATGGTCGTCTGTCAGTTAGGCCCATCTGGAAATCATAGGAAATTCATGAGAATACAAGGAGCCATCACTTCCTGTTTTGCCTAAGCAGAAGAGAAACACTAACCTCAGCCCTACCTGAAAACTGCTCTGGGCAAATGCTTCCCAAAGGAGACTCAATGCAGGGCAAAGCAGTAAGAAGTGAGGGTGTGCATTCAGGCAGAAACTCCGGCATCCACCCCCTGCAGGATTACACATGATACTTTCTCTTAGGAGCCCCATCTGGTAATAATCAACCCATTTCCTGTCTCTTGAGTGCTCATGTACACTGAGCACTGTATGAATTTATGCTTGCATACTGTTCTTTGCATGAGTCTGCCTTTTTAAAAGAGGGGCCTCTGTCTTTGGTATATCCCCACGGAGGTTGAGAGCAATGACTCTGGAGTCAATTAGATCTGAGTTCAAATACCCATTCCGCCCTTTACCATCTAGGTTACCAAACATCTTTGAACTTGGCTTTCTTCATTGGTGAAATAGGGACCTAACATGTGTAAAAGGCTTAGTAGAGGGTTGGCACATAATAAACACTCAATAAATATTAACACTATCTTGATAGCCTGCTTCATAAATAATAGCAGTGGATAGACTAAAAGGTAGTTATGAGAATGCTTCTCTTTGGGCATCTGGAAAAACTACTGCCAGTTGTAATGACATCATTCTTTCTTATAATATATAAACATAGCAAAACCCCCTCTACTATTCTTAGATATAACTGTACTGTATTAGCATCTATGTAGAATAATTCAATTCTAAAACTCCAAAGCCACTTGATCTCTTTGAAACAATCTCATAATCCCTTAATTTTACAAAATTACTCTGTTATTTTAACTTGTTCTGTTCTATTCTATTCTATTCTATTCTATTCTATTCTATTTTTTTAAGAAAGGCAGACTGCCACATGCCATGCCTCATTTCGATGTGTCTGGACTCTCAGAAGCTTGATTACCCTATGTTCTTCTACAAATGGACCCTGAGAGCTTGTTTGGAGGTTCTAGCAGGGAAGCAGAGATATACATAAACCCTTGACCAAAGAATGGGCCTCCTCTGTTGCAGGAGGTCATCCTTGTCCACTGAGCAAGAGCACACAGCTTGGGAAGGGATGTACAGGGAGCGGTGAGGGAGGAATGGAACACCTGCCTCACCAGCCAGATCAGAGTCATTAACTCTGGTGGTGATCAATGGGGTGACAGATGTCGCAGTCAGATAACCCTCACAGCCACTCTCTTAGACAAAAGTGGGAACAACTCCAAAGCAGCCCTTCTTAGTCAAAGAATGACAGTATGGAGGTAAATATTATCAGCAAAAGAAACTCCAAATATTATTTAAAAAAAATTTTTATATGAACAAGATAAGTTATTTTCTTAAGTGAAATAGATGCCTTGATTTTAGATTCTACAACTATTTTTTATGTCCCCCCCACCCTGCACTTCTCCTTCCCATACGGTTTCCTTTTAAGCAGTGGGAAAAGTAATAAAATACTGGTGACAGCCCTTCTTAGCTGCTAAGAAATGTAGTGCTTTGGAGGAAAGATAGATACATTCTCCATTGGACTGACATGGCTTTTCTGAAATGTTTAGAATCCATATGTGAGCATAAAGAACATAATATTTGAATTTCAATCGATGTTCAAATATTTCCTCTTTATTCAGAGCTAGCCAGTTTCATGAACAGGGTCTGTCTGGGATTCATAGTGTCTCTGAGTTAAAAGAGATCCCAGAGTCACCTGGACACCTCTAATTGCTCCACTGGTTGTTAACATTCAGGGCATAATGGCTTTCTTTATGAGGCTGAGGGAAACTTTGAGCCACTTTGCAGAACTGTGCACACTCGTGGAGGCTCAGACACAATTCTGAATAGACTTTCAGGAGGTCTCACTGATGTATTTCTAGACTTCTAAGTCATTGCTGTCTGCAGGTGAAGAACTCCTGCACAGGGCCTAGCCCACAGGTGGAAGAAGACCTACTCTTTATTTATACCTTTTCTGGCTCATTTACGTGCTGTGAGGTGAGTATTATCCCATTTTACAAACAAGGGAATAGAAGCTCTGAAATGAAGGCAGGTTTTTCAAGGTCACACAGCTAATAAGTGGCTAAACCAAATTGTAAAGCTACATTTTTAGGACACTACAGCCTTGTTCTTATCTATCTTACATTCTACTACCCAGTATATTAAAATCTATTTATATAACAAAGAGATAGCTCCCAGGTCAGTCCTAAGAACAGGAGAAAAGCTAGACTATCTCAAGTCAGTACCTATGCCTATTTTGTTACCCACACCAGACACCAAGGGAGAGGTCCTGACAACACTGCCTCCATTGTGCCAATCTCAAAAAGCTAATACCTACTGCCGCATAAAAACTTCCCCCTCAGTGGCATAACACAACCATTTTATTTTGCTAATAACTTTGTTATTAGGAATTTGTTATCAGGAATTTGGGAAGAGGTTGGTTGAGTGTTTTGTTTCTTCTTTAAAATTTAAAAAAATTATATTTTCTTAATATTTCTTTCCACTTAAATGAGGTATAATTGACAAATAAAAACTGTATATATTTAAAGTGTATAACATGATTTGATATGTATACACTGTAAAATGATTACCATCATCTATCACCTCACATAGCTGTGTGTGTGGTAAAAACCATTTTAGATCTATTTTCTTAGCCACTTACAAATATACAATAGACTATTACTAACCAGAGTCACTGTGCCATGTATTAGATACCAGTAGGTATTTAATGTATTAAATTTATTCATCTTAAAATTAAAAATTCCAAGAGGTGTGAAGCCTTTAAGAAATCTCTCCCTATTTCCCTTAATCCCTAGCAATCAATCTACTCTCTCCTTCTGACTTTTTAATTTTTTAAAGATTTATTTATTTTAGAGAGAGAGTGTGAGCAGGGTGGAAAGGAGGGGCAGAGGGGGGGAGAGAGGAAGTATCTCAAGCAGACCCCCTACTGAGCATGGAGCCTGATGTGAGGCTCGATTCCACAACCCTAAGATCATGACCTGAGCTGAAATCAAGAGTCAGATGCTTAACTGACTGAGCCATCCAAGTGCCCCTCTTCTGACTTTTCTAGAGACCACATATAAGTTGTATCATATACTATTTATGTATTGCTTATTTCACTGAGCATGATGACTTTCAATTTCATTCATGTCACAAATTGCAGTACTTCCTTTTTTTTGGCTGAATAATATTCCTGTGTGGGGGGTGGTTCTTTATCCTTCATCTATTAATGGACAGTTAGGTTTTTTCTGTACCTTGGATTATGAATAATGCTACAATGAACATAAGCGTGCAGATTTCTCCTCAAAATACTCATTTTGTTGCCTCTGGATGTATACTCAGAAATGGTATTGCTGGATCATATGAAAGTTCTATTTTTAAGGAACCTCCATACTCTTTTCCATCATGACTATACCAATTTATGTTCCTACCAACAGTGTACAAGGTTTTCTCCACACAACCCCCAACATTTATCACTTGTCTTTTTGATAAAAGCCATTCCAAGAGGCATGAAGTGATATTTCATTGTACTTTTGATTTGCACTTTCCTGAAGATTGATGATTCTGAGTACCTTATCATATACTAGTTGGTCACTGGTCTACCTTCTTATGAAAAATATCTATTTAGATCCTTTGTCTCTTTAAAAAATTAGGTTGCTTCTGCAACTGAGTTGTATGAATACCTTACATACTTTGGATATTATCCCTTAACAGATATAGGGTTTGTAAATATTTCTCCTACTCCATAGGTAGTCTTTTCATTGTGTTGCTTTTCTTCTGTATAGAAAATGTTTACTTTAAAAAAAAAAAGAAAATGTTTACTTTGATGTAGTCTCACTTGTCTATTTTTGCTTTTATTGTCTATACTTTTAATATCATATCTAAAATATCATTGCTAAGACCAGTGTCAATGAGCTTTTCCCTTATGGTTTTTTTTTTCTTAGTGTTTTATAGTTTCCTGTCTTACAGAGTCTCAGTTAGGGTAGCTTGCTCTGAAGGAGCCACTTCCAAAGTGGTGTCTTTGTCAGTATGATTAGAGTCTCCCTGCTCCTTCTAGTATCTGCCTCCCTTCATAAGTCTCATTGTTTTTTCTTGGTGTCCTGAGCTTCTTTGTGTCTAGGGACTCACACAAAACAGTGGTTTTCTTACCATTTTTGACATGGACTTCTTACATGGTATCAACTCTTCCTGGAGTAATGGTTTCAAAAACAGGTATTCAAAGAGACCTGGGAAGAAGCTGCAAGACTTCCAAGGACCTATTCATGTTAGTTCCAGAATGTCACTTCTACTTCCTTTTGTTGGTCAAATGTTCCTAAAGCAAACTCGGCTCAAAGAATTGGGGGAGGAATGAATTTCACCTTTAGCTGGTGGAATGGCAGCTGAGTATAGGCATGAAGGGCTAACTGATGGCCCTCTTGGAGACAAATCATAATAGACTGTCTCCTAAAATCATTCCCATCTCATCAGAACATACCCAAATGAGTATTACAAATCTTTCACTTTTCTTTGAAGTATAGCTTAGAATAAAGGCTAGAGGAAAGCATAAATAAAAGTAACATTTAAAAATTGCTTACTAGCAATGTCCACAATAGCCAAACTATGGAAAGAACACAGATGTCCATCAAAAGATGAATGGAAAAGAAGATGTGGTATATATATATATACAATGGAATACTATGCAGCCATCAAAAGAAACAAAATTTTGCCATTTGCCACGATGTGGATGGAACTAGAGGGTATTATGCTGAGCGAAATAAGTCAATCAGAGAAAGACAATTATCATAGGATCTCTCTGATATGAGGAATTTGAGAGGTAGGGCATGGTGGTGGGTAGGGATGGAAAAAATGAAACAAGATGGGATCAGGAGGGAGGCAAACCATAAAAGACTCTTTATCTTTGGCAAAACAAATTCAGGGTGCTGGGGAGTGAGGAAGTAGGGATAGGTTAGCTGGGTTTTGGACACTGGGGAGGGTATGTGCTATGGTGAGTGCTGTGAAATGTGTATGCCTGATGATTCACAGACCTGTACCCTGGGGCAAATAATACATTATAAGTTAATTTTTTAAAAATCACTTGCTAGGGTGCCTGAGTGGCTCAGTTGGTTAAGCCTCTACCTTCAGCTCAGGACATGATGACAGGGGCCTAAGATCAAGCCCCAAGTCAGGCTCCCTGCTCAGTGGGGAGCCTGGTTCTTCCTCTCCCTGCCACACCCCCTGCTTGTGTTCTATCAAATAAATATATAAATAAATACAATCTTTTAAAAAATCACTTGCTAAATGCCAGACCCTGAGCTAAGTGTTCTACATGCAGTATTTCGTTTCATTCTTATAACTCCTTAGGTAGGTCTAATTATTCACTGTATTTTAGATAAAGAAAATGATGCTCAAAATTTAAGCAGTGTACTCAATGGCACATAGTATGTGGAGTCTCTGAAATTTGAACTCAGATCATCTGCATCCCAAAGTGTATTGTCCCTAGTCAGTACACAAATCAGGTTACAGTTTATGGGGAAGGTGAGATCATGGCTGGAGCTAGAGAAATTCCAGGCAGGTTTGTGTAAGTGGGTAGGAGGGAGACAAGAAGGCAACAACATGAGTAGATGCAGAGAAGTGGACTGGCCAGCTGGATCATCAAAAAATTGGACTTCTTGGACTTGGACTAGAATTGGACAGACTGGCAAGAGGTAAGTTTTGATGGCCATGAAAACCAGGCAGAAGAACCTGATCCACTGAGATAGGAGGGCCAGGCAGCCTATTCCTCTAGAGGAAGCCCTTATATCTAACACTCAGAACTTCAGTAGAAAGGTTTGCTTTTCTCTTACCGATAAATTTTCAGAGTATGTTTCAGACATCTCAGTTCCCAGCCATAACTCACATTAAGACTGGAAGGAAAGTTCACACCAATCAATGAGTAACATCAAACAATGGCCCCATTTCCACCTCAGGGAAGGATTCCCTTATGTGTGTGAAAAACTCCATTCCTTTTTCTCAGAATTGACAACATTTGGGAGAGGAAAGGGAATTAACTGTCGAGGCAATGTCTAAATCAATTCTTCAACTTTGACCAAACAGTAAGAACTTTTAAGGCAGTATCCTAGGTAAACATATGATCAACTGAACTTTTGTGAAAGTTCAACATGAAGGCATCTTGATACATGACTTTGCAACATAAAGTTTCACACCTGTGGGAAAGTACAGTGGTTAAGAGAACTGGCTTCAGAACCAGACTGGCCTGAGTTTAAGTCCAAACTCTACAGCTTACTAACTAGGTAAATTTTGAACCTGTCACTTACCTCTAGCAGCCTATGTGACTCATTTAAAAATTCAAAGGACAATGCCTAGACAATGCAGTGAGGATTTAATGAGAACATGCATAGAAAGTGCCTACACAGGGCCTGGCTTACAGAAAATGCTGTATGCATATTAGCTATCTATAGTGGGTCTCAGGTTCCCAGATACCTGATGTGACTTCAGAGTTTAGCACTTGTTCCACTTTTTAGGGGTAGGAATGGGAGTTCTATAGTAGATGCTATGGTTAGAGTCATGAGACTCAGAGCCATCTGAAAAGTCAGTCTCCTCGCTCACCAAAAATGGAGTGCAGGAAATGGCTGAGTCAAACCTTCTCTTATACTGTTTCAACATAAGGTGGAAGGTACTGTAATACCTCTCTCATGGGGTTATTTTGAATGTTAAATATATAAATCACCCAACAACACTAGATAAAGGAAATCTTGTGATATAATAAATGTTTCTTTTAAGACCTTATTTATTTATTTATTTATTTGAGAGAGAGAGAGAGAGAGAGAGAGCACACAAGTAAGGGAGCCCGATGTGGGGCTTGATCCCAGGACCCTGAGATCAGACCTGAGCCAAAAGCAGACACTTAACCAACTGAGCAACCCACGCGCCCCAGGAAATGGTCTTTATATATTATCTATTATCATGTATTTAACTATTGTTGAGTGGTTCCTGTGTGGCATATACTATTCTTGGGGCTTCTTTAGGACAGATGGGTCCGTTCATAGAAGACTGGCTCCTGTCAGACATACAAGACTTGTTACCCATTGTTCCAGTAGGTGACTGAAAGTATTGACTAGGCACAGATTGTCTCCTCCTGAAGGCTCCACATCAATATCTAAGCTTCTAGAGGCCCCTTCAAACCAGAAGAGGATGCTTATAATCAGGATGTCCAAAACATAACACGGCCAGAGGGAGAGTCTGATTCAGGCTGAAGAATAAAGCAAAAAGATGAAGCCAGGTAAATATGTCAGATGTCATGCAAAAGATAGAAATGAAAGGTAAGGATATATAAGGAACAAAGCACATGCTAGGTCAGGTCAGAATGAAGGTCATGGTCAATGTGGGTATTTGTGGATGACTTTAATGTGATACTGGCAGTATTGTGCGAGAGGGGATCTTCTGACTGCATGTGATTGAGCTGGACCAGACTCATAATGATATTTATACTTTTCTTCTCTTTTTTTAAATGAGGTCAAAGCTCAGGTCTTGGAGAATGTGAAAACAGAAGTTTTTAAAAAATAATTGATCACCAAGCTGTTTATATTTTCAACTGCCTTTGCAGAACAACCAAAGTCTAAACTTGTTGACCTTCAAAGCATACGAGGGATTAGACATGATTTATGCTGAGAAGCAAGCCATATGGCATTGAAGGGTTTCATTCAGATGCGAGTCATAGGTGTGTGTTTTCACTGGAATGCCTCAAGCATTTTACTTGCTGACAGAGACTATAAATGGACTAGTGAGGTAAGATAGCCTGGCTGATACCAAGACTGTTTAAGAGCAGTGTGGTTGATATGCCTTCCTCCACCTGGCTCTGTTGGTTCCTCACATTAAATACGAAGTGGAAAAGGTGAAAATGACTCACTTTGAGATGATCTTGAATTAAGTGTTCTTTGTAAGGAAAGAAGGGAGTCTTAATTCAGAGGCATTATTTAAATAACAGAAGTGACGGCTTCACCTGTAGCAACTGAGGAAAACCGATGGCAAACAGTTAGTTTAACAAGTGCCGGTACGATTAAATAAGATAAATAAAAGTTCAAGCCAATCATTACAGAGAAAAGAAAAACACCATGTAGGTGCATGGCACTGGACAGGCCATGAAGAAGAATAACAAGAAAAGAATAACAAGAAATTGTTATTTAAATTTTTGGCTTGTCAACTGATCAAGGTCAGTCCCTTTATATTGCAGTAAATTTATAGGACAGAACATAATACCGCCATTCCCAAAACCCACCCCCGCCCCCCAAAAAAGGTACTTCTGGCTTCATTTGCCTTCTTATTTAATCTTGATCCATCATCCATCATTATAACAACTCCCCGACAAATCCACTTAACTCCAATGTCCAATCATTCCCTTCTCCATCTTCCGCTAGAAAAATATCAGCCCAGATGAACATCATCTGCCATCTCCAGGTTTACAACTGAGCAGATAAATGTTACCAGATAGCCTCATGAATGGAGCTATTTTCCCTTTAATTCATATATATCCCCACAAGGCACTCAACACACAACAGTAATCCTATAGTTTCTTGAGTACATTGGATTTCCCATTTTCTGAGAATACCACTTCACGCCTTCTCCCATCTTCGCATAGTTCCCACATATTTTTCTTCCACTGGTGATAAGCACCCCCCCTGTTGCTTTGAGAGGTTCGAAGTCACTAGGAAAAACTTCCTCATCTTTCAACAACCAAAGGACCAAACTGACTTACCCTTACAATCTGGAATCCACTCCTACTTCCCTCCAGTCACCATAGGGGTCAGTCCCTTCCTCTCAAAGCCAGCTCCCTGCCCTCATGCTGTATAATTCATCCCTTTTCTTACAGAAGTCTCTCTTTTTCCTCTGTACTGGTTCATTTTCCTCAGCCAACAAATATACTCTGGCATCTCCCATCATAAAAATCAACAAATAACAAAACCAAAACCCTTCCTTTGACCCTCATATTCTCTTGAACACAAACCCATTTCTCTGCTCCCTTTTATATTAAACTTTTCAAACATGTTATTTACACATGCTGACCCCACTTTCTAACCTTTACCTCAGTCTTCTTTATTAACAGTCCAGCTTCTCCTCATTTGCTCCACTGAAACTGCTCTTGTCAAGGTCTCTAGTGACTTCTGTTTTGCCGAAGCAGTGCCCTCATCTTCATGACGCTGGCTACAGCCTTCAGCCTAACAGTCTCTTCTTTCACGTGTATCATCCCCTTTCAGCTTTCATGACAATATTGTCCCCTGCCTTGCCTTCTATATCACAAGCTACTCATTCTCAGTATGACTGCTAGTTCCTGCATACTGAATATATCTCTATTCCCTATGGTCCCCAGGGCTCAGTCCTGGCCTCCTGCATTAGACAGAGGGTATTTTATCAATTTCCAAAGAGTTAGATCCCCTGTTTATGCTAGTAACTTCCAAAATTCTATCTCCACTCCAAACCTTTCTTCTAACCTCATTCACATATTCCATTTGATGTTATTATTCTTGTCTA
This sequence comes from Lontra canadensis, assembly GCF_010015895.1. Classification (NCBI taxonomy): domain Eukaryota; kingdom Metazoa; phylum Chordata; class Mammalia; order Carnivora; family Mustelidae; genus Lontra; species Lontra canadensis. The sequence continues at coordinate 1,290,474 of NW_022631143.1, read as the reverse complement.
CCTATAAGTCTCACAGACATCTCACAATTAATATAAGTAAGATAGAACTCTTGATTTTTCCACCCCCCACTCTGTTTGCACCCTTGGTCTGTCATCCCCACATCGGTAGATGATACCACCATCTATACTGTTGTTCAAGCAAGAACCTCAATGGTCATCTTTCATCCTTACTTTTCCTTCACTTCCCGTGTCAACTCAGCAGCAAGTCCTGTCAATCCCATCTCTAAATATCCTCCAATCTGTCCACTGTCACAATCTCCATTGGCAGGCACCTCCTTGGCCTAAGCCACTGTTTCTACTTGGATGACTTCATCTATTCATAACCTTCTCCCAGCCATTTACCATGTAACACCTAAAGAGGACCCCCCGCTTTTTAAAATTATGTTCAGTTAGCTAGCATATAGTACGTTATAAGTTTTTGTTGTAGTGTTCAATGATTCATTAGTTGTGTATAACACCCAGTGCTCCCATTTAAAAAGGAAATCAGCCTTGAACATAAAATAAATGGCAAGTCCCTGAATAATGCACTCCCTGCTTGATTCTTTTTTTTTTTTTCTAAAGATTTTATTTATTTTTTTCACAGACAGAGATCACAAGTAGACAGAGAGGCAGGTTGCGGGTGGGGAGCAGGCTCCCCACTGAGCGGAGAGCCCGATGTGGGGCTTGATCCCAGGACCCTGGGATCATGACCTGAGCCAAAGGCAGAGGCCTTAACCCACTGAGCCACCCAGGCGCCCCTTCCTGCTTGATTCTTTCACCCTCATCTTACTAAATGCTCTTGTTACCTAGTATGCCATAGCCACCCTGGTAGATGTACTTCAAACATGCCAAGCTCACTCCAACCATATAGTTTTGTCCCTGCTATTCCCTCAACCTAGGCATCACTTAGCCATTTGTTTTGTTTTAGGTCTCAATTTATTTATTTTTTATAATTATTTTATTTTATTTTTTTATTATTATGTTCAGTTAGCCAGCATGTAGTACATCATTAGGTCTCAATTTAAATGCTTCTTTCCTAGGGGCATCTGGGTAGCTCAGTCATTTAGGCTTTTGACTCTTGGTTTTGGCTGGGGTCATGATCTCAGGGTCCTGACCATGAGCTCTGTGTAGGGCTCTGTGCTCAGCGCAGAGTCTGCTTGTCCCTCTCCTCTGCTCCTCCTCTTCCTCTCTCTCTCAAATAAATAAATAAAATTTTGAAAAATGTTATTTCCCCAAAGAAGCCTTTCAAGGCCACTTTCTTCCAAAAATGAATCTCACTCTTTCTCTGTTCAGCCGCACATTTGCTTCCTTGATATGAATGATGAAGGGAAAGAAATCCCCCAGGTAATAGGGAGCGTATTTGTCCTGTTCATCATTATATGGGCAACATCTACCATAAAGCGATCACCTAATAATACATTTCTGAAGTGAATGAGGAAGCTTTTCAGGAACCTAACTCATACAGTGTTATCAATAGGAACGGAAGTTTCTTTTCATATTTCCTCACACCCAGCATACTGTCATCACTAGACAAGCAGGCGTAACTATTCCCCTAAATGCACGTAAGTGAAAATGTCAAGTCTGCCAACCTATCTCTCAGTATTGGTTGGTAGAGATACTGAGAAATATGTTCACCCATTTATAGGGAGTTACACATGTATATTGTAGTCCTATAATTCAATTGAATTCAAAATCTAACTACTCAAGAGGTAGAACAAACCCCACAGGTTATGGGTTCAATTCACAAGACTGCTTCAGATATCAGCCACAGAGAGGGTGACTATGCTAGCTGCCCTTCTGTCTTGCTGACCTCAAATATTGGAATTCTTATAATTCCCCCCCCAGGTTCGATAGTTCAATAAAATTATTCACAGAACTCATGAAAATGCTTTACTTACATTTCCCATCTTATTATGGATGGTACAACTCAGAAACAGCCACATGGAAGAGATACACAGAACAAAGTATGAGGCAGGAGGGTATAGCTTAGCATCAGGCAATCTGAAGAGATGACAGTGGGAGAGACACAGAGCTTCCAAGCCCTCTCAGGGCATGCTTTCTCCTAGCATGTCTTTGGTGTTCACCAATCCAGAAGCTCCCTGAACCTCACCGCCTAAGAATTTTTGCTGAAGTTTCATGACACACACATGATAGGTTAAGTTACTGGGCACTGGTGATTGAACCTCTGCCCCCTCTTCTCTCTTCAGAAGTTGAGGGGCGGAACTGAAAGTTTCAATCCTCTCATTAAACGTTTGGGGTTTCTGGTAACCACCTCCATCAGGAAGCTACCTAGGGGAACTGCCCTTGTTCACTTCAATAGCTTAAACTCAAGTGTAGCAATCACTATGAATAACAAAATACACTCCTATTACTAAAAAAATTCCCATGGTTTTAGGAAATCTGTGCCTGGAACTGGGGACAAAGACCAAGTATGTATATTTTCATCACACCACAGTAGGAAAACACTTCTGGATATGCACAGACTAGAGTGCTGAAGGTTATAAGAAACAACATCTAGAACAGATGATTTATGACAGGGCTTTTGTTCTATAGCTAAGATAAAAGTACAAATGTTTCTGGCATGTCTAGATGGATGTTATTTGCTAGATTAGGTTTCAATAGTAAATGAAGAATTGCTATTTTCTGGAGTGTTGCTAAATTAAGGATAGCTGAATAAGATGTATTTTTGACAGTAAATAACTTCCGTAATTAAAAAAATGTTTATGAAGAAAATATTTAAATATATTAATTGTACTTTAATATTTAAATATAGGGTGGCATCTCTGATTAGAATTTTTTTTACAGTTTCTGGGATAACATTACATAGATAAGGGTGCCTGGGTGGCTCAGTGGGTTAAGCCTCTGCCTTTGGCTCAGCTCATGATCTCAGGGTCCTTGGATCGAGTCCCGCCTTGGGCTCTCTGCTCAGCAGGGAGCCTGCTTCCTCCTCTCTCTCTCTGCCTGCCTCTCTGCCTACTTGTGATCTCGCTCTGTCAAATAAATAAATAAAATCTTTAAAAAAAAATTACATAGATAATGCCAAACTTGAAATACATTCATCACATATTCTTAGTAAGCTAATATAGGCAAGAAGTCAAATCCACAGAAGCACATATGGCTACATTGATGTGAATAACTTTAAAAATCAGAATTTTTTAAATGATGACTTTTAAATTATAGTATACTGTACATCATTTTGTAATGAGACACAGCAAGACCATGACAAACTTTTTTTAACCACCTAGAGGCTCACTAAAAAAGTGGTGGAACTTAAAGATAAGATAGACATTCTTCTCTTACAAAAATATAAAAGTGCAAAATTTGCTAATCCTTTCCATAATGACAACGGGTTACCAGTTTTACTTTACCTGGCAAACATTTCCCAAATATAAATTCATGGTCTATCTCTTCATCATAACATTGAGATCTTAATAAGGTGTGCAGAGAAGACTGTTTGATTTAAAAAAAAAATCCCATTTTGAATAGGGAATTTAGAAAACAGGTATTTGGAAATGTTTCCAATGTTTCCTGACTCTGTAGCTCAACATAACCATGTGCCACCTATCAAAACTCTCATACCTGCATACTTAAAAAAACTAGAAACAGAATGTATTCATTTTCTATTGCTATGTAACAGATTTCACAAGGCAGTTTAAAACCAAGTCTGCACGTTTCTCTTCTCACAGTTTCCCTGGATCAGGAGCTAGGGCAGTGTTTCAGGTCTACTGCCTTGGGTCTCCCAAGGCTGCATTTAATGTCTCAGCTGGACTGCACTTTCATCTGGGAGCTCAACTGGGTAAGAATCTGCTTCCAAGTTCATTCAGGTTGTTGGCAGAATTAATTTCCTTGTATGACTGAGGATCCAAGCTTTTTCTGGCTGCTGGCTAGAGAGTGCCTGCAGACCCAGAAGCTGCCCAGGGGTTCTCGCTATGTGGGCTTCGTTAACATGGCGACTTGTTTCCTCCAGGCCTCGAGGAGAGTCCCTCATACTAGTATTCTAAGACAGAATCTTATATGACCAAACAGAATCATGAGACTGACATCCTACCTCCTTTGTAATATTCTATGGGCCAGAAGTAAGACTATATCATGTCCATACTCAAGGGAAGGGGATTATTACAAAGACATAAATTTCAGGAGGGGTGAAACCATTAAGTGTTACCTTGGGAATCTATGAGACACAGAATTTTCCAATCACTTTGCATACTGCTCCATAAAGAGTTAGAGTGGGCTTGAATCTACATGTTGAAAATACAGGAATGCAACTCAACCAACCACTAAGTGATATCAGGGAAGTAGAAATTTATATGTTGAATTATTGCAAAGACTTGCATAATTGGCAGATGGGACTGAAGAAAGGAGTATGATTTCAAGTGCAACCAATAATGTGCTTCTTCAATTAAGATCTATTTATCTCAGGGAGATACCATGTTTTTCAGCTTTGACAGCCATTAAAACCAAGTGTCAAAATGCACTAGTAATAGACCTTTGAATTGCTAAGTTACAAGTCATACAAATGTCAAATCAAGATTTTCAAATTTCATGAGGTTTATTTTATCACATCATATTTAGTAATACTAGTAAGTTAGTAAGATAGAATTTTGGAATTATCACTCAATAAAAATTTTAAAGATGGGCTTATTAGGTAAAAAGTGAACAGGTATCCCAACATAGGCAAATTTATTTCTTTAGAAATTGTATGCATGGATTTTATTATAAATCCATAAAACACATCCTTGTATTTTTATTTGTATCTCATTTGATTTGTGTTTTAAAATGTCTGTATCAAATTTATAACACAATGCATTTGTTCATACTTTTCCCAATAGGCATATACCATAAAACAAGTTTGGAACCCACTACTCTCACTCTGCACTGTCTAGTTCAGTATCCACTAACCACATGTGGCTACTGAGCACTTGAAATGAAGTTAGTCCAAAATAAGTTGTCCTGTAAATAAAATACACCCAAGATTTCTAAGGCTCAGGGAAAAAAAAAAAAGTAAAATACCTTATTTGAATTTTTATATTAATTATGTGTTGAAATAATAATATTTTAGATACACTGGGTGAAATATATTGTTGAAATTGGTTTCATCTGTTTCCTTTAGGTTTTTTTTTTAAATGTGGCTATGAAAATAATTAAAATTACATACATGGTTCACATTCTGTCAATTGCATAGCACTGCCCCAGAAGGTCTGACAGTGCTAGAAAAAAGAGAAGACTTGTTAGTTGTGTTTTCTGGACTAAGCAACAATGAGATTAATTTAAGTGAGTTGTGGGGAAGTTCTGGCCTCACCTGAACTGGTTTGGCTATGCTTCATGTTCTTGTAGTTCATTTTTTCCCCCTCATTCACCAGTAGTGATTAGTGTCAGGTTTCAGTATCATTAATGGTTGTAGCAGGTTCTAAAGAGATGAACTGATTTCCTCTCTGGGCTGTACTCCACTCTATTTGCCATCACCAGATGAACTGATACTACTTCCTCTGACAGCACAGCAATTTAGATATGGATTTTAGAATTAATGGCTAAGTACCTTCAAGGACATACCTCAATAGCAGGTGTATGTTTGCAGAAATGGACTCAGATCAATGTGGTATAGTGATTTCCCTTTATTAACTATTAGTAAAACTGTACCATATATAGAGCAAATAGGTAAATTCTGCCAAGTACTTGAGGTATACTTTTCAAAAACTTGCCTTATAATTAGTTTATGATGTCACAATTTTAACTAAACCACTCTCAGCTCTGATGACTTCCTTTGCAAACTGATTTATTACCCACTACTCCGTTAAGAAATATACAACCTCAGGATCCGCCCCCCCCCCACCTCCACACACACCTCTGAATTTCAGAAGGGATCCTCTCTCAAGAACATCTTGCAGTAACCGTCCCAAGAAGGCAATTTTGACCCTCCATTTCCTTTCTGAAAGAGCCTCACACTGAGCTTTTCCCTATAACTGGACTCTCTTTGAGCTGCTATTAAACTCTAGAAGCCCATGATGTTGTTCCGGGAGGAATTCTAATAAAGTCTAGCTGCTAAATTCTTCCTTGCTGAGCCAATGCCTATTTTTCTACAACTGCTGATTATTGGCCTTCAGTCCTCCATCTAGGGATATACAGAACACACCCCTTCTTTTGCAGATAATTCTAGTATTTCTAAATCTCTTCTCTGGGTTACCCAGTTTCTCTAAGTATTTCTCCAAGTAGTTGTCTTATTCCTTAAACAAATATTTATCAGATACTATATTAGTCTGCTCAGGCTGCCATAACAAAACACCACAGACTAGGTAAAACAACAAAATTCATTTTCTTACAGTTCTGGAGGCTGGAAGTCCAAGATCAAGGTGCTCTCAGGGTTGGTTTCTCCTGAAGTTTTCCTTCTTGACTTGCAGACAACCATCTTCCTGCTATATCCTCACATGGCCTCTCTTTATGTGTTCATCACTCCTGGTGTCTTTTCCTCTTCCTTAAAGGACATCAGCCCTACTGGATTAGGGCTCCACAATTATGACCTATTTATCCTTAATTACTTCCTTAAGAACCCTATCTCCAAATACAGTTAGACTGGGGATTAGAGTTTCAACATTAGTTTTGGGGGCAATGCAATCCCTAATAGGTGCTTACACGAAAACAGAAAGCAGAAAATAGAACAAAACCTTGGTAGTACATACATGTGTCATGGTTTCAAATCTCTTCAAAATGTCTTTAAGGGATACAGAAGCTAGAACCAAACCCAATATTGAAATGGGACCTGGGCAATATAGGGTGGGACTATCTGTTCTCTCTTTATGGAATCCATAACCCCATTTATTTAGCTCAAGATAATATTCACCTTGTAGCAGATCTAGGCTCTTCCACCTCCACACTAGGTAGATAGCTCTGGGAAGCTGAAGGTAATGTCTTCTAGTTTTTTTGCAGGCCTGTATGATGACAAACACTGTGCCCTACCTACAAAGAATGGTGCTGGCCAACCAGAGCTGGCTTCCTGGCACTGTGCTCTGTGCCCTCCACTCAATGTTCCGCTTATGACAGTCTTGAATCTTTTGAACAAGTGCCCTCATATGTTCATTTTTTCCTGAACCCCACAGATTATATGACTGGCTTTTTAAAAAGAAACATTTATGAAGGGTCAATTACACTACAAGTCCAGATGACCTTGATTTCATCCCAGGTTCTGCCATGACCTAGCTAAATACAAAGGTCTCATTTACCTCTCTACCTGAAAGATCCTCTCTTGTAATTCAAAAACTATGAACGTTGCATCAGCAAAAGGTTTCAGTAAAAGACATCTACTATTTTTGCCTGCCACACATCCACTCCCCTATTTTCTTCAAGAACACATCTTACTCACTCTCTGTCCAAGTGAATGCTAGGTTCAAGTGGCTGACCTTACTTCACCCCGCAAAACCCTGCTCCAGGGTGACCTTCTGGCTCAGACCTGACCAATCAGCATGGTTTACCACCCTGGAAAAGCTGGAACTGGTCCAGAAATAGGAATGTGGCCCAATGTAGGCCAATGGGATTAAACCATAGGATTTTTGTGGACTGTTGGGGTGGTGGTGATCTCTTCTGGTACTGCTTAGAGGACAACGTGGGCCTGGGGATGCTAGGGATCCCCTTGCTTCCAAGAAGGGTAGGTAACCCACCTGAGTATGGAGTCATCCCAGAGGAAGATGCCTTGAGAGATGAAGAGAGTGAGACCAAGTCCTGAGGACATGGTGTGAGCCCCTGAGCCTCTGGATGAGCAACTGTCCCTACAGCCTGGACATATAAGCTATGAGAGCCAATCAAGGCTCTGAGCCCACTGATTTGGGTGTCTGTCCCTTGTAACAATAGGGATTGTTCACCACAATTGTGTAGCAGAGTGCTACAACAAAAAAGATAGTGACTTAGTAAAGGAAAGAGTGCTTTGCCATGAAAGTCATTACAAGATGTATATGTAAGTGGATCAAGATGAGAAATTTCTGAAAATATGCAAACAATTTTTTTATAGATATATTTCAAGGCTCCAGCAGTCACTAAGAACTTGGAAATGTGGCTTACTGGAAAATCACTGTGCAAATAGTCACTTTTAATGACTGCCAAAGTCATCCTATTTGAGCTAATGAAAGCAGGATCTAAGACAAACTTCTAGGAAATAGCTTCTGAAATTCAAAGTCACCTTTTAAATCTGGGAATTTGACTTTAATATAAATATATGTTTTATTTATTAAATTAAATATCCCCTTATGTGACAAATAAAGAATGAAGTAGTAGTCTTTGCTAAATAACAACAACAATAAAAAAGAACTTAAGCTTGAAACAGTTCACCTATACCCCACCTATTACATAATCATGTATGCTGAGAGATAATAAAGTAGATTAATTAAACTGTATCTTTAAAATGCTATTATTACTTTTATATTGTGCTGTTTAAAATACTTTTTTGAAACAAAAACACTAATTCAGTAAGATATGCATCCCTGTTTATTGTAGCATTATTTATAATAGCCAAGATCTAAAAGCAGCCTAAGTGTCTACCAATAGCTGGATAAAAATGATGTGGTATATATATACCATGGAATACTACTGAACCATAAAAAAGTGAGATCTTGGCATTTGTGACAACATGGATGGACACAGAAGACATTATGCTAAGTGAAACCAGAGAGAAAAAAAATAAATACCCTATAATTTCACTTATATGTGGAGCCTAAGAAGCAGAAAAAACAATTGAACAGACAAAAAAGTTGAAAAAGACCCATAAATACAGTCAACAAATTGAGATTGCCAGAAGGGAAGGCACTGGAAGGGTGAACAGAATGGTCGAAGGGGAGTGGAAGTAGGTTTCTAGTTATGGAATGAGTAAGTCACTGGGATGAAAAGTACAGCACAGGGGGGCACCTGGGTGGCTCAGTGGTTTAAAGCCTCTGCCTTCGGCTCAGGTCATGGTCCCAGGGTCCTGGGATCAAGCCCCGCATCGGGCTCTCTGCTCGGCAGGGAGCCTGCTTCTCCCTCTCTCTCTGCCTGCCTCTCTGCCTACTTGTGATCTCTCTCTGTCAAATAAATAAAATCTTAAAAAAAAAAAAAAGTACAGCATAGGGAATAGGGTCAATGGTATTTCAACTGCCTTGTATGGTAATAAATGGGAGATATGTTGGAGGTGAGAAAGCATAATCTAAAGTTGTCTAATAACTATTGTACACCTGAAACTAATGTAACATTGTGTGTCAACTATACTTCAATTAAAAAAAATGCTTTTTTGGTCCCAGTGGAGAAGAAAGTCTGCAAGGCTGCCTTTGTGATGTGAGACCACAGTTTTTAATAAACAGGCACAGGATTGTACGAAGGAGGCAAAGAGAAGAGTGATTCAGTGTGAATAAAGTATGGATAGTTGCCATCACCCTATAATAGTGAGATGGACACCTCATAAAGTTAGGAGAACTTTGTCCTCAGAGGCATTCGAACTGAAGATAAGTGATCTCTGTAGAAAACAGGAGAAAGGTCTATGTAGCTGGTTATTTGATAGTTCTCTAATTCTGTACATCTTGGGAGAAGATGCAGGGAAATACTGGTAACCTAAGTTCACAGGTTAAACTGTACGCATTACTCTGATGGTGAATGGAAGAGAGGAGAAATCGGACACTCATGCAGCTCTGAGTCCCTCCAAAAGACTGCAGTTACTGATTTGGGGATCTAGCATGCCCACGTTGGCTCCCTCCTCTCCAGCACCTAGCAGAGCTCTTGGCAAAAGTGAGCACACAATAACTACTTGTTAAATGATTTAACAAGTTGAATATATATATGAATACATCTCTCAGAAGTCAGAAGCTCAGTTTCTCCTGTATTTATTTTGCTACATATCTTTTTTATTTAAAAATTTATTATGTAATTCCTTATGGCATATCACATTACTCACCTTGCACCGTATTATTTCACCTGTCATCTGTTTATGAAGACATAAGACATCTTCTAAGATGGATCGTGAGTTTTCCAAAGCAGCTCTTACATTCTTTTATAAGCTTCTCACATTCAAATGTGCAAAGCAAGTTAATGACAATGTTCATGGATACCACAAATAGTTTGCACAAGCAGGTCTGCTTCCTCTTTATGAGGGTCCCAAAGCCCCACCAGGGTATCGTAAACTTCCTTCTCTAAGTCCCAGAATATCTCAAGTTCCCAAATTCAGTTGCCTTCTATTTTGTTTTTCAATTGTCAACATGGTAGACTTTAAAGGTGGACCCAAATGCAAAGGGGTTAGCAGATCATTGGGAGTGAAAGGTAGTGTTGAGGAACTTAAGGATGGGCTAAGTCAACTTTCTCATTTGGGTGTGAGTAACCAACACCAAGTCCCCAAGTGAAAATGTTTACTGAAGGTCACAGAGCAACAGTAGGAACTCAGAGATCCTGACCCCAGAAACTTTCCTTATTGACATTACACGTTCCTGGATCAAGGACATTGCATCAATAGTGAAAGAAGGAAGGAAGGAAGGAAAAGAGGAAGGGAGGGAAATGGTAGGAGGGGAGAGAGAGATAGAAAGAAAGAATGAATTTTACTTTCTATTAACTGCATTTAAAATTTTCAAACATTCCTAATGCTACCATCAGCAAACACAAAAGAAGAAGATTGCCTTGAGTATAAAATGCTCAGGTATTATGCTTCCCCTTTTCCACAAATCAAAGAGATAAAAGACTGGATGTTGGGACTTTTAACCACACAAGCCCTTTTTAAAGCAATTGAAAGATTTTATCATACTCTCTGAAAGTTACCGATTGCATTAAAAAAAACAAAAACAAAAACAAAAACAACTATTTCTCCCTTTGAATTCAAAAACTCCAGATAATTTTACCCTTTAATGCTAAACTGCTGCTTTTGGACTCAAACTGCGGTACAGATTGGAACACCACTCTCCCAGCACCTATATTCCTGAGGGGGCAGGAGCCTGTAGATGATCTGTCTCAGCACTTGCAACTCACCTTTCAATTACTGCCTTGAATCGTAATTAGTAGTGTAGTTTATCAACTCCTAGAGGGAAGCAACTGGCCCTCATTCTGACTTCCTAAACACTTCAATCACTCCAAGTATCTCTTCCACTGAAAGCCCTCCAAAGACTTGAAAATGAACCCAGTATCAATGCAAGGTCCTCACCACCGCCTACAGAGCACTACAATATCTGGCCCTGCCACCCCTTTGGCCTCGGCTTACGCTGTTCTCCCCTCACTCACTTGGCTCCAGATGCCATGGCCCTCTGCCTCGTCCTTGAACTTGCCAAGCATGCTCAGTGTCTGGACTGGGGCTCCCCTTCCCTGTATGCTGTGCGCCTGGAACCCTTTGCTCCCAGATCTTCAGACACGGAGCCCTACTCATCATTAGGGTCTTGGTTCAAATATCTCCTTGGAGTGGTCTTCAGAACACAGTCTATTGCATCCACCCTTCTCTCTTTTTGCCCAAGGGCAACTTACTTTCATTTGCTAATGACCAAACATATGTCAAATAACAGCAGAAGCTGAAGTGCCAAGTAAAGCCATTTCTTGCCAACAGCGAACAGTAATCAATGAGGAGCAACCTGGACATCACCTTTGGGCTGAGGTGGTTCCAGCTCTGACTACAGGTACTTCATCAACAGAAGTTAAAAAGCCTGAAGGTGAAGCCATCTACTGCTAACAGCTAAGAGTGATCCATGAGAAGTAACAAGCAGCTGGCGGTATTTTATTCTGCAGAACCTTTCAACAACTGAAGTTATCATGTATATTTTTTGCTTGTTTGTTTGGTTAATGGCTGTCTGGCTCCTTCAGAACGTAAGCTTTATGAGAATAGAGATCTCATCCTGTTCACTCTTTTATTTCCGACTCCTACAAGGGTACATATGTACTCCTACATTGAGTGTATATGCACCCCTTCTTTCATGCAGTGTCTTCTGCCATGATGTCATACACAGAGAGCCTAAGATCATTTGAGAAAGAGAGAAGATGGCCATCTAGTTTATAGTGAAGATTTTATAAATATCATTTATAAAGATGGCCTCCAATACATGGCTGATAGACAGGTTATTTAGACAGTTATCTATGTCCCTAGGTACCACTGTTGTTGTAAAAATTATGATAGAAAAATTGTATGCAGAGCCTAAAGTAGTTCCTCTTTTAAAGATTTTTTCCCCCTTTACCTTTGGATATATCTATGGTGTATGGCAGAAAGAGCACTGGCTTAGTTTGAAATAGAAAATAGGTTTAGCTCATGTGGACCAATTTGAATTGATAGATGATAACTGTCTGGGGGACTAAGGTAAAGGTACTCTAAGAATAAATCCAAATTCACAACGTCTGCTCTGCTGTTTGGGAAGTGGCTGTGTGGGTGATGATGAGTTCCAAGGCTTTCCTGTTCGGATGGATTGCCTTCTGTTGCACAAAAGCAGAGTGCTGTAGATAGGAGCTCTGGGAAAGTGGCTTAATTGAATTATGCAACCACCCAGACTAATTAAATCCAATAGGATTTTTCACTTTCTCCTTGGGGCAATAATAAAGAAATTGACATGGCGCCACCATTTTTAACATGCGACTCGACACATCAGAACCTCTCCAAGCTTCAGTTCTCTCAACTCTAAACTGACTCAAATAATTTCAATGTGCTTGACTTATTAAGGAAATAAGTATCTAATCAAAATCTACATAATTATGTTATACAAATGCATGGTTCTTTGAGAGCTTCTAGATGCTATTCTCTTCCTATGTGTCCTGATTATTTTTTAGCTTTAGCTTCTTGCAACTTTGGGGTGCTGCCATGTGGTCCCTTGTCTCCCCTAGTGGTCACCTCTGTCATTTTAAAGTGGGCTCAAAGTTTCAATGTGTACCTAAGACAAAGGCTTTCAGATATTGCTTAATACCACCCAGGCAAGGGGTCCCAGGCCTTACTTTGCAAATTTCTTACCTCATCTGGGAAATTGTTTTGGACTGTGTCTTGGACGACAAATTATTAGCTGGGAAGCTGATAAATTTATTGCCTAAATTCATGCTGGGAAAGTAAACAATAGTTTCTCAGGGATTAAAATTTTAGGCTTGAAACTCTGTTTTGGAAGGACTATGTGTATTTTTCTGTTCCTAAGTGTGTGTGCCTTTCCTCTTCTGGACAGTGTTCAGACTTGTTACCAGTTTTTCATAAAACATTCAAAAGGAAAAAGAGAAGAAAGGCACTAGGGAAACAGAAACAGAGCAAAGTGTTAACAAATTCTTTAAGAAGTCCAGAGCCACAAGGGAGAGGGAACCAGGAGAAGGCTCTGCTGCCTGACAAAAGATGGAAAATCACCGAACCATAATAGACCTCACTTGCATTGACACACGCTAACTGAAGTGAACAGCTGCGGTGAGGTGGCCGAGCCTCTTATTTCAGAGTTTGGCAGTGAACCGAACTCTATTTGCAAAGCAGACAGCTATGACAGCATTTTACAGGGCCAACACACAGCAAAAATGAAGTCCCTCAGCCCCATGACTGAAGTACTGCAATAGGCCATTACTTTTGTTAGACACTTGGCTTTTCGGGAAGGACACCCACTGACTCTCCTTTCATATCATGGATTTGAGGCAGTTAGTGTGAGCCTACTGCTTGATTCCCTTCAGCAGAGGCAGGATTCTAACTGAGCAGCACACTTCGGCAGGTGACAGGCTATATAGGACGCTTTGCCCACCCAACCCGAGAAATAATGCAGGAAAGAATTTACATAGCAGAGCTACTTCTAAAAGTTAACGTTCCCTGAATGCTTACTCAGTGTCAATCACTGTGCTGAGTCCTTTCCCAAAGCTCACATGATTTAATCCTCACAGTAACCCTCTGTGGTTAGTACTATTGTCTCCATTTTGCAGGTGGGGACTGAGGTTGGAGACATGAAGTCATCTGCCCCAAGGCAGAGTTCCTCAGTTACAGAGCCAGGGTTGCAATCCAAATGTGTCCAACACTCAAGCTGGGTTATTCCCATGAGCTCCTATTGTCACCATTATCTTAGAGCTTTGTGTGGGGATTTCTGCATCCTTTTTCTGCTCTGCATGTTTCAGTGTTTGGCTTCAGTCTTTAGCATCATATCAGAGTGTTCCCATTTGTCTCCGAATGCTCTCCTATGATTGCTGATGCCGCCCAAAATTGTGTCAGCTGGTTTGTTGGGTGATTAGTTTTTTCAAGAAGTTCTCTCCTCTGTGGGAAGTGTGCCCTGTGGGATAAGAAAACCTGTGGAAGTAGGAGTGGGGGGGGCTGATTTCCACTCCAGGTCTTTGGGAGGGCAAAGAGGCTTGTGCACCCAAAGGAAAGGGTGAGCTTCAAGGGGGATCACTCCATGTTCCTGGCTCTCTAAGGGGGTTCCACAATTTCCACTGGGAGCATTAACTTTTCTAATTATGAAATCTAGTGGATATGAATGGAAAAAAATTACACTCAGTACTTCTCTGAAATTTAGTATGCCATACAATTATAGATGTTGGAAATGAATCAGAGTGGTGTAAGTAGTCCCGATGATTTTGTCACCAACAGAGTTCAGATATTTTCATACCACCAGTCAGATGTTGTAGACAGTGTTATATCATTAATGCCGAAAACTTCTTTGAAATTGCGGTAGCCACTAGATTTTGTTATTTAATGTGTGTGTTACTATATCCGTAGTTAAAGATTTTTTGACTATTGCATTTAAATATGATCGATTTCCTTTGAATCTTTTTTTATTATTTTTAATTACAAAACATTATCTTTTGAGAAGAGACATCTATAAGCTTCACCAGATGGCCAAAAGGGATGCATGGCATGAAAAAAAGTTAAGCTGTTCTTCTTCACTCATTTAGAAGTATTTTATATTACTTATTTAATCTGTACTTGACCACTTTAAGATGGGTATTAGTTATTATTAGTCTCCATCCCTTAAAGGATGGGGAAACTGAGGCACAGGGTATTCAGGAAGTTTTCCAAGGTAAGTACAATATCTACTGAGTGCTCGTTGTGCAGAATCTTTGTTGCCAGCTCAGTGCCACTCTCTTCCCTGTCTGTACTCTCTGTTCTCCCAGAAGAAGCCAGGGAAAGATATTCTCCCAAATCCCTCAAAAGGAAGATTTTCGGGGAGACCCTGCTAAAGAGTGGCACCGTGTAAGACATGGAAGGTGGATGAAAAGCTGAAACTATTGTTTCCTCCAACATTAGCAGACACATATGCAGGAAGTTGGCAGATTTGAGGTTTGGGGCATGCTAATGTGATTCGTGCACTTCGATGCTTCTGGGAGTTTGCATGGCTATTTATTAGAGAAATGTCTAGTTTCACGATCTTAGGAAAGCCAACAAGGTTTTTGTCTGACCCTCCTTCCTAAGTTCTTTCTCCAAAGATTCTGTAAATCACTGTGTTCCGTTCCATTGTGTTCGATTCCTTCCAGTTCGAAATACCCAGAAGGGTTTCTGTCCTCACGGAAATATATGCCTACTATGGGCCAGGAACATAGGGGTTAATAGACCGAGATAAAATAGTATGTCATTCAGAATTCTAATAGGAAAAAGATGGGGGCAACTGAAGAGCACTTAGCAAAAGGACTGCTCCTAAATGTATGACAGTGTGAGGGAAACCTAGAAGGGATAGCAAGCGCCCCAGTCTTGCAGGCGAAGGCTGTGCTTACTTGCTGCCAGCCGGGAAGGATAAAGGAGTTAGAGCGTCACAGAGAAAGACTGAGCTAGTTACAAGAGAATTCCTTTCCCCAGAAGTTGTGGCACAGGAAGGGAAGGAAGGGAAACAGGGGAGTAAACATCCCAACACTTCTCTCTCTCCCAACTCTCTCATCTCCAGCTAATACATACTATATGAGCCAAACGTGGCCTGAAAACAAGGGCAGGGAAGTCTGGCTGTGACTGTGAACTGGGGTCCACTTCCTGGGGCGCAAAGCAGTGTGGGGCAGGGGGATGTGGGGGGGGCAAGCAGGGAGTATCCAGAATATAGGTAAGCCTGTTCTCATGGTTTAAAGAAAGAGGAGAAATGAATTCTGATGATATCATAATGTCCTAAAGTTTTCCTCGGGTGACCAGAGTGATTCAACTCCTAGTAATATCTCAGCTTATCAGTACAAGCAATGAAGCAGAAGAACTTGAAGATTTTAAACCATCTCATGAAACTGTGCTGACTGACTGCCATGTGCGACCTCCTCTGCCGAGTTCTCAATTCTACCTAAGTAGACAGTGGTTATTCCGGGGGACTTGCAAAACAGGGCACCGTCCAAGGATATTATAGAAGGACATTTCACACTCAAACATCCCACCACGCTCTGTGTTCTAGGGCTGGTTGCTCACAGCTTTATGTGAAGTTCATTGCAGCAACGATTCATTCAAGGATTCACACTTTCCTACGGACGGTCGCCAGCAAGGGCAGCTGGGGACTAAAGGCCAAAACATGTGGATTTCTCAGTAGGACTGAACAGAACTAGACCAGAGGGACACTGGAAATGCTGAGTCAGTTATTGTAGGGAATGAAATTGCTATATGTACGGGATTTTTTTCCTTCCGTACCCAGGTTCCTAAATTTTCTTTGTAGAATATATCCCCACTGACTTTATCTAAAAAGCAATGGAATTATAACAACATCCCCGTTCTTGTTAAGGAGTCACGAAATGCACCATAACCGACCCTAATCACTTTTCTCCAGTGACAATTCTGTTTACTCTTCAGCCATCCTCGCTCATCATCGTCAGCTTCCAACATCCCTAGTCCTGATGTATACAGTGCTAAGAAAGAGAGAGAAGTAGAACAAGAGACAGACAGGGATGAGGGGTGAGTGGGAAGAAGAGATAAACAGCCAATCTTTATATTCTGTTTGAACAGAAGCAAAACCTTCTTATCTCGCACACATGTGTACCCACGCGTGCATTCACCTGACATGCTGGTTTCATACACACATTTGGGGAGTGAAGCCTTACAGATACACTAAACTTCTTTAATCGCATACATTTTCTTGAGAACTACAGAAATAGGAAGAGAAGTGCTGTGATAACTTTTTAACATTTGTTAACCACACTTTCTTTGCTGTTATGATAATTCAACCTCCGATCCATTGATTCTTTGAAGACCTAATGAGTGACAGGAAGCTATGAATAGGTGTAGGGGCACCTGGGTGGCTCAGTGGGTTAAGCATCTGACTCCTGCTCTCAGCTCATGTCTTGATCTCAGGGTTTTGAGTTTGAGACCTGTGTTGAGCTCCTCAATGGGCATGGAGCCTACTTAAAAAAATAAAAATAAAATAAAATAAGTGAGTAGGTGTAAATCCATACTCCCTCAAGCATGGCCACCAAGACTTCAGAAGCCCTCCCAGGTCTGATGACATCATGAGGTTTCTGGGGAGAAATTGTATGTAGGAAAACAAAAAGCTTCGAAACTATCTGTGTACCTCCTTCAGCCCATGGTGCATGCTGTTCCCTATCTGCAGTGCTCTTCCCCAGATCCCTGACCTTTTCTTATCCTTTAGACCTCTGCTTAAATGCTGCTTCCTTAGACAGGCATCCCTGGCATAGCTGAAAGTAACTACCAGGCACTGCCTAGCCCTAGCCTTGTTCTGTTTTCTTTATGACACTGTTTTCTTGTGTCATGGGGATTTGAGTATTACTGTTTGTCCCGCTGCAGGAGAAAATGTACTCTATAAGAAAAAATACCTCACCACCTGACTTATATCCCTGGAGCCTAGGATAGAGCCTGGCATAGTTGAATGGATGAATAAATGGTGGGAAAATCAAGTCAAAAAAGTGAAAGTTACAGGCTAAAAGTATTATATATGTTGATTTACTTCTTTTATTTATTTTGATTTTTTAAAATGATTTTATTTATTTGAGAGAGAGTGTGTGCTTGAGTCAGGGGAGGAGGGGAGAGGGAGAAGCAAACTCCCCACTGAACAGGAGGCCTGAAGTGGGACTCGATCCCAAGACCCTGAGATCATGACCTGAGCAGAAGGCAGATGCTCAATTGACTGAGCCATTCAGGTGCCCCAATTCACTACTTTTAGAATGACAAGTCTAAGGTTTTCTGAGAAGATACCCTAAATCCAAAAGAAATCCTAAATCTAATGAATAGCTTAGCATATGCACAGAAGGCATTAAATCATGAAGCAAACCGTGTTTACTGTCACATAGCAGCTATGTTGTGTAAAATAATAACACAAGATTTGAGGGCTGGGTCTCCCTCCCTGTTCTATATCTCTGGAAACCAAAGAGAGAAATCAAATCATTTTCTTTTCTCCAGTAGTTTTACAGCTTTCCCTTGTCATCCTTATTACTGACCTACTTAAACATGTAGATGATCTTCAAATAAACTTACTAAAATAAACTAACACACTCCCAAATTTATTTTAAAATCCCATATTATTAATTTTCCCCTAACTCATACACTAAGATTCTCAAGTATTGATTTTGTTTTATTTCTCTTTTTTCTTTCCTTACCTTATTAATTGTTCTGAGTCTTTGGTATGTGTCCTGGTATGAAACTGCAACCCTGAACTTACACAGGCAGGAAGGACAAGGAAGAGAGGGGATTCTGTGATGGGTGAGGGTGGGAGTGAATGCACACCCTCCAGTCAACCCAAAGGAGGGAAGAATACTCCTGAGCACTGGACTGGCTTAGCAATTGTTAAAAGCCCAAATCCAAGATCTAGATTTGAGATCTAAATCTACCATGACGAGTTGTGCACATTACTCTGTCTTGGGCTCAGGGCCAGCATCAGGGACCCACCCTTGGTTTAATGCTCTGCTCTCACTGTCTTGAAATTCTTAACTTAATCTCAAATCTGTGTTTTTTGACTGAAGACGGAGGTAACCTAGAATGTTCTTGTAAGCAAAGGAGATGAGTGCCGTTTGAATGGTCAGCATTCATTTTGCACTGGACCCACACAAATTATGTAGCCAGTTGGGCCCTTTCTTCAAATGAAAGTAGGCTTTAATCCATCACCAGCAGTTAACCATTGTTCTACCCACCTATCCTACTGAGTAAAGTTGTTTTCTCCCAGTAGGGAAACAAAGGACCTTCTTACTACTATTTGATTTGCAGTGGTTAATAGAATATAATGGAAAGCCTCATAGCCCATGTTCCAGAGATTCATTAAAATATGGCTGATGTGCCTTTGGGTCAAAGACAATGACCTAATTTTTAGTATTTGATGAACTTCAATTTCATAAATGGTGACAGTTTTAGATTCCAAACCCCTTAGAAAAGAAAAAAAAAAAAAGAATTAGATTTGTGTGACCCTCAGGCCAGTAGATGTGCCTACAAAGTTGCTGGCTCTTGGGAACTCAAAGACAAGAATGGCTAGACCACAGAAGTCCTTAGCTAGTGATGATTTATATCCTGCAGTGGCTGTGTGTGATTCCTTTCTAGTGCTTGTACTCACTTGCACTTGATCTTCAAGGGGCATTTTAATGAGCTTGGTTGGACCAGTTGTTTAAGAGCATGGTTTTTAATTTCTAGTATCTGCAATTAAAAATGATAATCACTTAAAAGGAGATAAAGCTGAGCTCAAAAACTGAACATATGTAGATGTTTGGGCTACAGGGAATCAATCTGTCCATTAGAATGTTAATAAATGCAGAATATCCCCATTCTTAATTAATCAGTTAACTAAACAGAAAGGCTAGGGTGAAACACAAGCATGATTATTTAACATGGAAAATCAAGATGGTTGGATGAATAACAATTACATAATTAACAAATAATAAAGAACATTTGAGTTTCAATTAATCCTTATTGGCAGCTCTTTAACATCCACCAGAATCCATTTCATTTCATTGCAAAGTGGACCTTTCAAGTTTAAACAATTTTAACATTTGGTCGCTAATATAAATCTACTTATTAAAAATGTTCAAGATCAACATGATACATTTAACTGCAAGAGTAAAGCCAATTTAGAAACTAATTTGGTCAAGTAAAGATGTATTATTCTCCTTGCCTGAATATAAAGGGTCCTATTGGGTGAATTCAGTATGTTACTTTATAAAAACAGTTATTCTATTCATGGTTTATAATGGAAAGGACAGATGCAGCTAAAAGTTAGAGAAGTCAAAATTCTGGTAAAAATAGGTAAGATGCTTGATTATGAGACTGTATCATCACTCAATTTTCTCCAGGAAAGCAAGACCAAAGGAGAAGTGTGTGTGTGTGTGTGTGTGTGTGTGTGTAGAGAGAGAGAGAAGGAGAAGGAGTGAGAGAGATTGAAAATGGGAACGTGAGAGAGAGAGAGATGGATTTATTTTAAAGAACTGGCTCATACTATTATAGGTGCTGGCAAGCCTGAATTTTGCAGGGCAGGCCAGCAGGCTGTAGAGTCAGGAAGGAACTGATTTTGCAGCTCAACTCAGAAAACAGTCCAGCAGCAGTGTTCCTTCTTCCTTGGAGGACCTCAGTTTTTTCTCTGAAGGTCTTCAACTGATTAGGCCCACTTGCATTATTAAGGTTAATCTAACTCGAAGTCTACTGATTTAAATGTTCATTACATCTAAACATTACATTACATTACATTACATTACATTACATTACAACACAACATCTAGACTAGTGTTGGAACAAAAACAGGGTACCTGGCCTAGACAAGTTCACACATAAAATTAACCATCAAGTGTAAAAGGACCTAGGTGTATAGGGACAGAATTGAACCCCAAACTCTTGGGTTCTCATGTAGTTGCTCTGGGTCCTGGCTGGGCATCAAAATTTCTAAACCACTACTGTCAAATACCTTCCCCAATTACCCTCCCCAACCTTCCCACTCTATCCCTATCCAAGATTCTAATATGTATCAAACTTTGAAAACTACAAACCAGAAGTCTAGAAGTGATCCTAAAATTAGTTTTCCAAATTAGTAGAGGGAAAGGAAAAGCTGTTACAGTCAAAATGGTGAATTTCAAGGCCCAAAAATCAAAACCCTAAAACTGAAAACAAATACGCAAACAAAAAATGTCCTACCCAATTCAGGTCTCCAAATACGGTGTCTTTTTTTTTTTTTTTTTAATAATCCTTCTAGATCCATCTAAATGTTAGAGATTCATTCATGCCTGAGTACCCAAAACTGTCTCCATGCATCACACAGAGAGAACTAATTACTAGTTTTTAATAAAATTAAACTTCCAGGATGCCTGGGTGGCTGAGCTGGTTAAACATCTTGACTCTTGATTTCAGCATAGGTCATGATCACAGGATCATGAGACTGAGGCCCACACCAGACATGGAACCTGCTTGGGACTCTCTCCCACTCCCTCTGCCTGCTCCTTTCTCATGGGCGCTCGTGCTCGATCTCTCTAAAAATAAATTAATTAAATATAATTTAAAAATAAAATTAAACTTTCAAAAAATGTCATTTGGTTTGAATCGTTACTATGGTGACTGAAAAAAAAAAACCCTCTTGTGCCTGGTGTGTGTGCTGGTGCTGGTTTTCTAGGAACTCCAGGGGCAGAGGGTGGGGAGAATGTTGTAGAAGCAGTTCTGGAAGGTAACACTCTGACCAATGCTTTCCAGGCTGGGTTCCGTGGAACACAGTCCTTGAAGAGGTAAACTCTGAAGGGAGTTTCATGGCCAAGTATGTTTAGAAACATAGTAATATAAAAGCCCCCCACCCTCAGAGATTCATAATTTATTTTTGTATATATAATAAAGTATTCAGTCAGGGTGCCTGAGTGACTCAGTGGGTTAAGCATCTGCCTTCAGCTCAGGTCATGATCCCAGAGTCCTGGGATCAAGTCCTGCATGGGGCTCCCTGCTCAGGGGGGAGTCCGCTTCTTCTTCTTCTCCCTCACCCTCTGCTGCTCCCCCTGCTTATGCTCTCTACACTCTTCATTATTCCTCACTATCTCTACCAAATAAATAAATAAAATCTTTAAAAAAATAAAGTATTCAATAAATCCCACTGTAAAGAAAGGTGTTTGACTGTTTTTAATCAAGCATTTCTCAACTCTAATATGTACCGTTTCACCCCTACCATGCAATGCATACTAACATCCCAAAAAGCACAATTTAGAAAATGCATTTAAACAATCCAAAAACAGAAAGTCTACATGATCAAGAAAAATAACTGAATAATTTATATTGCATTTAGTGAACTGAAAAACAAAGTCATGGTTAGATGCTTTCTCAAGGCAGACTGGGCACATTCCCAATTTACGGGGTCACTGAGCTACATTCCTAGCGTTTAGGTCACCACTGCTCCCCATATCCCACCCCTGAAATTATACAAAACTTGTAGATAACCCCACAAAGCAGTAGACAAATTGTTGGCTGCCTTTGCAAAGGCAGAAATGGTTTCTTTAGTAAAACTACTAGGGAAAAATGCTGAGGGGGAGGTCACACTTTAATCCATAACCAAAACACGTAACTGGGACTAATTTAAATGTGTTGAAACAGTGAGGCTTCTTCTTGGCCAACTAGATCAATCTTTTAGACCATCTGCATTAGAAACTGAGAGAGAAAAGGCAGCTTGAAGATAACTGTTTCAGCTATTTCTATGGATCAAGGTGAGTTTGGAACTGAGAGGTCAAGAAATTGGGGACGCAGTGGTGCCCAGCCATCTGTGGGCAGGCTTTGCATGAACTGTAGAAAGGTACCCCCCTGGGTACACAAATTGCAATAAGGTGTCCCTTCCTCTGTGTTCTCTGCAGCCCTGCACCAGAGCCAGGGTTTGAGGCTGGATTTCCTCTCTCACTGGCTCTCCTGGTTGGATGCCTTTGTGCAGAGCAGAGTATGCACCACTGTATTAGGGGTTAGGGGCAGGGGTGGGCCTGAGCAAGGAGAGAAGATACTCAGGCAAGAGAGGAAGTAAGGTAAGAACAACAACCTGGGACGTTCAGACTTGCTTCAGACCTCAAGGATCTTTGCCGAACGTAGAATGTGCCTGGTTGGTAGCAGGGATGAAAGGTTTATGGTGCATGTCTTTGAGCTTGGGATAATTCCCTAGTTTTTCTTAAAAATGAGAAAATATTTCCATTATTTTCTTTTAGTCGCAGAATGACCTGGACCAGTTCCACGAGCAAACAGATTTCAAGACATTCATGTTTTCACTCAGTTACTCTGTGTGAAACAAACTGACCAACTTCAATAAACAAAACATTGTTCTCGTCCCAGGAGACATTGTGGAAAACAAGTTAGATAAGATTCTTGCCCTTTCTGAGCTTATACTCCAGGAGAGAAGATGAGACAATTAAATAATGATGATAAATGTGGGAGAGTAATGTCAAAGGGAATACATGGAGGTGAGTTGGGGTGATATCCCTCTTTACCCAAAGTTGAATTCCTACAGAGGCAGGGAGGGATCATACCTGAAACAAGGGGTCCTAAGGACCAGAGACAAAAAAGTAAAAAGAAAAGCTATAGAGAACTTAGAGAATCCCTGGACAGGGAGAACTCAAAATCTCCTAACTGCTGAAAACAGGAGAGAGGAGCATAGTTAAGAATGGGTATCTGGACAGATCGCAGATATTAAAGAGCTTTTAAAATGATAGCGTGGACGGGGTGCCTGGGTGGCTCAGTGGGTTAAAGCCTCTGCCTTCAGCTCAGGTCATGATCCCAGGACCCTGGGATCGAGCCCCGCATTGGGAGGGAGCCTGCTTCCTCCTTTCTCTCTGCAGGGAGCCTGCTTCCTCCTTTCTCTCTGCCTGCCTCTCTGCCTACTTGTGATCTCTGTCTGTCAAATAAATAAATAAAATCTTTAAAAAATAATAAAAAAAATAAAATGATAGTGTGGTTTACTTAAAGTGTGATGAACTAGTGAGAAGCAGGGAGAGAAGCAGGGAGACTATTATAATAATCCAGGAGAAATATGTTGATGGTAGTAGGGGCAGAAAAAAGTGGTTGAACTGGAAAGTTTACTTAGCAGGTACAGGCAGCTTTCATCTATAAGGAAGAAAGAATTAGGACAGGAGTTGAGGGAGAAAGTTTTAAGAATGATTTCTGGTTAAGGAACTTGGGGAAACAAGGATGCTATCTAATGAGATAAGGAAGCGACTGTGGAACGTGTCACGTTCAGTCAAGCTCAGTTTGGTCATACTGGGTCTGAACAGTCTATGAACCATTTCAGGGGATATGTTCAGTAGGCAGGCACATCTAGGTTTGAAGTCACTGGAATTGAGATTACCCAGAGACATGGAACATGGAGAAAGAGAGGTGTGTATAAAAATTAAGAGTTCTCATAAAGATAAGAGTTGAATCAGGTTTTTTTGATGGTGCGGAATCTAAAAAAGAACAGTTTAAAGAGGGAATTGGGGCACCCAGATGACGCAGTCAGTTAAGCGTCAATTCTTGGTTTCAACTCAGGTTGTGATCTCAGGGTCATGAGATGGAGTCCTGCGTCAGGCCTCATGCTCAGCATGGAGTCTGTTTGAGACCCTCTCCCTCTGCTCCTGGGCACCTCTTAAATAAATAAATAATTTAAGAAGCAGAGAAGGAATTATGATTGAGTCTCAAGTCACAGAGGCATTACTAAGGACTGAAAATATTCATTACATTTGGCAATTAGGAGGTCATTGGTGACTTGAGCAAACAGTACTGTTATTGGATATTTGGAATAGGATCCACTGATAAGTGAATGGACAGAGGGAAACTAGAGAAGTAAGAAACCTTAGAAAAAGTCTGGTCCTGAGGGCGCCTAGGTGGCTCAGTGAGTTGAGTATCTGCCTTCAGCTCAGGTCATGATCTCAGAGTCCAGGGATGGAGCCCCATGTCAGGCTTCATGTGCAGCAGGGTGTCTCCTTCTCCTCTCCTTCTGCCCCTCCTCCATGACCCCCCCCATTCGTCCCCTGTCTCTCAAATAAATAAGTCAAAAAGAAAAGAAAAAGAAGGGAAGGGAAGGAAAGAAAAAAGAAAAGAAAAGTAAGGAAAGGAAGAGAGTCTGGTTCTGAAAAAGGAGGATAGGGAGAACTTGGAGGTGTAGCATGGTTGGACAACTTCATGGTTGGACTGGTTAGAAATCATTGGAGGTAACTTGAATATGTTGACACTGAATAGAGAAAAAGAGAAAGATAAGGATACAAAACAGTGGAGGAGTCAGGGATAGGGCAAAGTCCATGAGGAAGGCAGAAAAGGATAGATTGAAGAGTTAGCCTTGAGTAGAAAGATGACATATCTTCCCACGGGGCCATCTTCCTCCCATGGGGCAGAGGGGGAAGAACAAAGTCTGGGTACTATATAAATGAGAGGTAGCAGCCAGGAAAGCTTAGGTGGTGGTCAACCTTGACAGCGTTTATTGTTGCTGTGAAGTAGGCACCTAGGAGGGATGGCCTCATTTTAGCCATTCACTGTGCTAACTCTACACTCTTCATTATTCCTCATTATACTGGTTCTCATTTGTTGTATTGATTATTATTTGAATATGTCCAAAAAACTTCTTCCTTACTTGGAACACTACAAATTTCAGCCCAAAGTATGTGGGCTTGTTGGTGATGAGATTAATGTTTCCTATAGAAAGGAGGTATCTCAGATGATGTGAGGCACTGTGGTGACCCGAGTGACATTTTACCTCATATTGCATGGAATAGAGTTTTAGAGAAATGATTTTCAAGAATTTCACTACAAGAACATGAGGAAATTCTCCTGAGGGGCTTCCTCCTGCCACTTCCCCTCCCAGCTTTTTTGTCTCATTCTTTCCAAAGCTCCAGCAGTTGCCAAGTTTACAGTACTTTCTTTCATTCCTGATCTCAAAAGATTTCTTTTTTTTTTCCTTTTCTCCTCTCCAGACACACTTATACAGCAAAATGTTTTTTCCAAGTTGTCCTAGGAGACTGAGAAAATGCCAAGTCTTTTTTGTCTATGCAAAAGACCCTGTTAAAATCATGGCTTATGGTAGTAGTTTCTTTTTGCTTATCTTGACATCTTTCCCCAGCTGGCTTTATGGGTTAAGCCCAGCATCTGGGCCTGAGTGAGGGATCCCATGTCATCCAAAGGGAAAGCTGCAGAGCTTTCCAAAGCTATACAGGGCAGTCAAAAAGACTGGCTGAGGAGAGGCTGTGGACTTCCCTCTGTACCATGCTCTTCTGAGGTGTAGCACACTGAGATTTTATTTGAGGGCTGCCACAATAATGCAAAACCAATCTAGCTTCCAAAGCTAGGAACCTAGTTCCAAAAACCCTACTTAAAGTTCCAAGTCTGTCTGGACAAATCTATTACTGGTACACATTCAGCCTCCAGAATGATTTCTGTCACTTGAGAAATTTATCATCTATCAGATCCTATTTTCTCAGCCTGCTCTTCCTTTTTCCTATTGAAGAAAAGACTCCTGGAGAAAGCCTATGGTGGTGGAATGGTAAAATTTGACTCAAATATAAAAAAAAAAATTTAATTATTTTTCACTTTGGCTCCTTTATCTGGCACAAAATCTCATGTAAAACATTTATGTGTTTCAGACAACCTTTTGGAAGTACAGCTTATACCTGCTGTCTCCATGTTTCCACTTCTCATTCATTTCTTGTGTTCTGATTTTTCAAATTACAAAAGTAATATTGGGTCAAATAATACATGGGTGTTTTTTAAAAAAGTTAACACTCTACAACTTTCTCCTATTCCCCTAAGAGAAACGGTAATACTATTGTGGGGGTGTTTCCTTCCGTGTCTTTCTCTACCCTCACATCTAATCACTCTCCAACCTGCTTATTGGTCACTAAATTAAATATCCATTTCTTTTCATCCCTTATATTATTTGACCTCTAAAGAATATTGGACACTGTTAACTAACCTTCCCCATCTTTTTCTTTAGAGAGAGACAAAGAGAGCACACATATGCTAGTGGGGATGAAGGATGAGCAGAGGGCAAAGGAGAGAGAGAACCCCAAGCAAACTCTCTGCTGAGCACAGAGCCCAACACGGGGTTCAATCTCATGACCCTGAGATCATGTCTCAAGCTGAAATGAAGAATCAGACACTCAACTGATTGAGCCACCCATGCGCCCCAGTCTTTCCTTCTAAAAATCCTCTCTTTTCTTGCTTTCATGGGTTCTTACATTTTTCTGGGTTCTCTCCTACCTTTCTGGTCATTCCTACCCAATCGTTGTTCTAGTCCTTATTCCTCTGCCTGCCTGTCAGCCCTGGTGTTTCATCCTTGGCAAGGCAACCACATCTCAGGAAACTCCCTTCCAAAATTACAGGAACTTTTGAATTACAGGAACTGAATTCATCCAGTCTCATAATTTTTATTGATAATGGACCCAAGGCAGCCAAAGGAAAGAAGTAACCTATCTAAGGTCATTTCAGAGCCTGAACCTGAAACAAAAACTTCCTGACTTCAATTCTAGATATTGATAAAGGCCAGAAGTCTATTTTCTAATATATTTCTTTTATTTACTCTTGTTTTCTTTTGCTTTTCTTTTCCTTTTGGCTTGGTAATAGTAGAATTGCAAGGTAAACCTAATTCTGAAAGATGGCTTTTTAGGACCCCAGTGCTGTGTAGGAGTTCACTTGGGGAAGTCAACGGAAAGAACTAAAGTGAACTGTTTAACTTGATTTGATTTTCCTGAAAACACAGGAAAAGGGGTAACAGGCTTCCCTACAGATTAGGATAAATGATCATTGCAAGCAGAGATAACTTCAGGGTAACCTGAAGTTACCCTTGATGAGGCTCCTTCCAGAAGCATTTAGGAAGCCACGGGCACTGAGAGCAGACATTAAGTCAAACTGACTGATTAGCTCAGTTACAGCTTCTAAGACAAAAAAAAACAGCACCAAAGGTATGGGGGTACCACCTAGATGCCCAGCCTTATGTTAAGTTCTTTGCATACAGTGACAGTATTTCTCAACCCCCAAATTAGGGCATATCATATAATCACAGGAAAAAAACCATTTGACATCTGGGTTGTCATAACTGTTAAGCCAGGGCGTGTTATAGGAACACAAATCATGACATTTACCACCTAGATATTTCAATCTATTTTGTGTAACAAGTTATTGAGTGAAGCAGGATGGTAAAATGAAACTGTGGGTATCAGTTTTTAGCTGAGGGCCCCAAATCTGGAAACAAAAATTAGAAATTAACAAAGTTGTAATTAAAGCCCTTCTCTGGGCAGGCTAAGAAATTCTAAAACTAGCTCTACCAGCTTTAGTGATTGCTCCCCTCTAACTCAGAAAGCAGTTGGGGATGGAGAGGCTGGAGAAGGAAAGAGCGTGTCTTTGAGTTTGTCTCAGCTGCAGAAAATTACCTCAGCCAAGGGCATGCCCCTTCCTGGGCCAGCCCACATCCAGTGACTGGCTGATGCAGGTGTATGCAGGATAAGCCACCTTGGCACAACTCTGAAGGCTCCTGGAAGCGATCAAGCTTCCTGCGGCTTGGCTGAGGCTGTCACTAGACCCCATAGCTGTTGTAATTCTCCCGCTGTGCACCTGCTTCTAGCTCTTCCCTTCCATAGGTATCGATCCCACTGGCACTCCTTAAGAATCATACTACACACTGGGGGGGAAAAAAACTCTCTTCTTCCTAAAGAAATCCCTTCAGATATAGCTCATAGTGTTTAGCAATATACTTGTAGTACTGCTTGAAGAGTTGTTTTGTCTTAAGGACAAAAGACGTTGACATGAGTTGTACTGCAGCAAATCAACAAAAGGGATCTGAGTTGGATATATCTGAAAGTATTTTGAAGTTATGGTCAAGGCTAACACCTGAGCTTTGTGTAGGGTAATAAGACTTTGTAGTTATGAGCCTTCCAGCTGATTTGATTTTTTTTCTCTCACATGCCAAGGGATGTTCAGGCTTTGAAGGTTTTTGTATCTGTTTTCTCCTTTGTAAATGGCATTAACATTGTTACTTGAAGCCTTGTTTCATCACTGTTGGTCTCCTGCGACTTAAATTGACTTGAAATGACCGTGCATCAGATTTGTTGCTAATTTTGAATGTAGATACTCTAGCTTCAGCTGTTTATGATTGTGATGCTACACTTTTCATTTATTGAAATTTAACCTTGTATGATGCTTAAACCACTGTTAGGGGAAATAATAAGTCTTTACCACATACAAAAGAAATTTTAAAAAATACAAAATATTTTCTGATTAACATCTAACTTAAATTAAATTTTTTAAAAGCTAAGCAAAAAATGCCTTCATCAGGATGCACTGAGAACTATATAGTTATATCCCGCTTCTTCTATGCACTAAGATGCTCACACGCCTCCCCTTAGAACAGGCAGTGTGCTATACATAAGATAGCTGTACGTTATCTTTGCAGTTGCACTGAATTTTATTTTTATTTTGTAGATTTGTATTTAAATATTATATTTGTTATAATAACACTTAAATTATGTTATTGAAATTTATATTTGCATTGTTATATTATGTCTAGTACAGTATAGTACATACACTGTGAGGTTTGTGTTAAAGTGAATAAGCGAGTTTTTAATGCTGATCCACTCAATGCTATTCAGAAATCAACTGGCTTAGCACTTTCTCATATCCTTAGGGTGCATTTAGACTGTCAGAGTTAACCTGTGTTAAAACAAAAAGCAAAATATAGGTATGTATTAAAAAAAAAAAAAAAAAAAGGTTTCCCTCACAGGAAAACAGCAGCTACATGCTTCTTCCTATACTGCTAGAGCAAACCGAGGCATTGAGGACAGGGCGTGCAAACTGTGCTTCATTTTGCAGCGTTTATCAGAGTACTTAATAAAGTGTAAGACTGGTATTTATTTGAAGTTATGCAGAATAACTTATTTCACATCTGTAGAATACCGAATATATTCCATGGAGTATTAAGAAACAAAAAATCATCCTCTACACTAAATTCTGTCTCCAAGTCAGCTTCCACGAAATCCAGCCCATGACAGGAGTGTGTGGTTGCTTCTCTTTTACCTTAAGCCAAGCCAATGGTAATCTAGAGGACCCCTGGAGAGCTTGCTATGTGTCTGCTGGGATTGGGAAACACAATGGACTCTGGTCCCCCATGCCAGAGAAAGCGAAGAACCAGAGGCATTGAAGGTGAGAGAGAATAAACAAAAGAAAGGGATCCTGCTCTATTGGGAGTAAGATGCCCTATACTGAGGACAGGCAAGTGTATGAGTACAGCAGCAATCAAAATGGAGTAAAGAACAATGAGGCTTGGGGTGCCTCGGTTGTTCAGCTAAGTGTCTGCCTTTGGCTCAGGTCATGATCTCGGGGTCCTAGGACTCAGCCCTGTGGTCAGTCAGGCTCCCTGCACATTGGAGAGTCTGCATCTCCCTTTCCCTCTGCCCCATCACGACCCCCCCACCCCCCGCCGAAGCTTGTGCTCTCTATCAAATAAATAAATAAAATCTTAAAAAAGAAGAAAAATTAGACCCTGTGAGCAACAGGCCAGGTATAAAGAACACAACTCAATTCAATTCCAGCTCCAATAGTTGGCAGTAAATATTAGGGTTGAAAAAACAGCTTTACTCTGTATCTGGATTTAGTAACAAAGATGTTAAAACTGATAAGCAACATCTCTCAGGTTTGCAGGAAGAGGGGGGGGATTGTAGCACATATTTGCCATCTCTGGAATAGACTCATAAAGAAGAGAACTATATAAATTACTAACTATTTGACACAGAAAGTAAATAGAACATGATTTTCCCTCCTCCATGCGATAGCCAGACATCAGTTTTCAGAAAGGCACACCTGTTCAAATTACCCCCTCTGATGGAAAACCTTCAAAGGCTCCACACTTTCGAATGATCCAGAGGCCCTGCATGATTTGACTCCTACTAAGCTTGTCATGTGCTCCCTCTACTAGGTCTTCCCAAGTTACCTAGTGGGCCCTACTCAGAGTTAAATTTTCACATTTCTTTCACATACTGATGTCTTTGCATATGGAGGCCTGTCTGTCTGAAGTCCATACCCCTCACCACTCCTAATCCCCAGGCTCAGTTAACTTCTCTTTTAGGTAGCCTTCCTGAAACACACTTCCTGTCCAAAGTTCATCCCACTCCTTTTTGGGGGGTATTACTCTGTCTTGTATAACAAAGCCTGTTTTCAAATACCTGTTCTTCACTTCGACTGCAAGTTTCTCGAAGGCAGACATTCTTATTCATCTTTGCTTCCCGAGCTTTTAGCACTGTGGCTGGCACACAAGAAGAACCCAATGTTTTTGAATAAATGAGAAATGCCTAGAATCATTAGGGGACACTTCAATGAGTAGATCAGGATTAAAGGTGATGCTGAAATTCTTTGACCAAGTGGCTTAAAGCGGACTGTCCACTGCTTCCCAGGAAAACCCAGAATCCAAATTCCCAGAGGATCCTAAATGGTTATTACTATAACTTAGCTTTGAATAGCTGAGAATTTTTATAACATAGACACTAATCCTCCCCACTTGGAATTCTTGCTATTTGAAAAAGGAAATCTCACCTGACAGATGGATTAATGTTCAAGAAGACTGTATTTGCACAGCTGCAAGAGTCTTTTCCAAACAAGATGTTTGAGCTCTCCTCTATGCAGGAAATTTGATGACCAGATGAAAACATTAAACCATTTAGACAGAGCCTGGAGAACACGGGAAGCACCATGTCGACTAAAGAACATCATTTTTAGAAATCCCTTAAAAGTCTTCCCTTTTTTTATTTGTTATAAATAAAGCCCTTCAGAATCCACCATGAATTGGAGACAAATGGCAGCCTGGATGACTAGGTGTCCAGACAACCATTAGAAGTCTGACCACATGATGAACCCCATGCACAGCTCTGAACCTGTCTAAACACTGTCTTGTGGAGAATGTCCTGGAGTTGTTCATCAGTTCAGCTACTCTTTGCTCTGCAACCACCTCACTGAGTGCAGAACTACAGTGATGCAATTCAGGAGAAATACATTTTGGCCACAACTGCCTGGAGTGCCTCATAGAGGAGCTGAATTCACATGCATAAGTCAGTCAGGATCACTATAGGATAGACCTCAGCAATCTTCCCTATAAGCTGACAAGACGCTGTAAAATTTACACATGGCATCATACATCCAAGGGGAATTTCTAGGGGAACTCTACTGGCTAAGCATGTGACTGACATTTCTGAGGTCACTCCCTTTGTGGATTCATGTGCAAAGTATGCTTAGCCCCTTCAATTTTTACATACGAACTAACATAGGTGAAGAAAGGAAAAAAAATGAAACAAGATGAAACCAGAGAGGGAGACAAACTATAAGAGACTCTTAATCTCAGGAAACAAACTGAGGGCTGCTGGAGGGGAGGGAGTAGGAGGATGGGGTAACTGGGTGATGGACATTGGGGAGGGTATGTGTTGTAATGAGCACTGGCTATTATATAAGACTTAAGAATCACAGACCTGTATAAATAACACATTATATGTTAATTAACTGAATTTAAATTAAAAAAATAGAAGTAAAATAAAACAAAATAAATGCTAGGACAAGATTCATAGATTCACACAAAATTGCCAAAAATATTTTGCTTTAAAAAAAAAGTATGAACTATTTGAGGTTAAGGATCATGAGGCAGAGGGTCTTGAACAGGCACAAAAATGGAGCTTTGGGACTTGATGACATGTTACATTCATCTACCAGCAAACATGCAAGGAGTGTGAAGGCAGCCATGGTGACAGCTAACAGGCCCTAGTCTTGGGGATGAGGCTCTTTTAAATAACAATGATAACAGAAGGGTAAGTGAGAATAAAGAGTTATGCTCTGCTCTACAGTTCTACTTTTTGAAGCTTTCTCTGGTGTCCAGTGCCCTTCTTTGGAACAGGTGTGCTATTTGAAGAATCAAAGCCAACTTTTAAAATATAAAATAAAAAGAAGTTTGGGCGCACAGAGAAAAGCTTAAAACATGTCCAAATATTCTCTTTCAGAAGGACAATAAGTCCACGTATCCCAGAATCTTTACTTCTGTTGTAAACACATTTTTGTTCAGTGGAAGAGAGAAAGAGAGAGACAGAGAAAGATGTACCGAACTCCATGTTAGAGTCCCCAGCATTCAACATCTGAATGATCTATGGCAATCACCCTTCAGTGGAAACACCATAAGAGGTCCAAACAAATGCAGCACTGAGAACCAAAAGTAATCTGCGTACGGGCCCTAAGCACACATGATCTGTGTTAATATAGATACAGAGGAAATGTCTTTATGAAATATTTTTTTGGCCAAATGTATCTTCCATTGTATGACTATGAAACTATCTATGAAAATCAAGAACAAGAGATGTAACCATGTATTAAAAGGTCTGGAATAAAGAAAAATGGGGAAAGATAATGTTAAAGTTCAAAAGAGTTCGATCCATGATGTGAGTGACTGCAGATCTGAGACTGAGTTAATGGGTCTGGAAATACTGGTTTTGTACCTATGGAGGCTTTTCCGTTCCATCTCCTTACTTTCTTCTCCCTGCCTTCTTCCATTCAAGGGCACTGCAGTGCAAACGTTTCTCTGGGCTCATCATTCCTTTGGGCAACCACCTTTCTCCAGCTCTCAGTTCCCTCAGTTGGAGCATCCTTGAGCTTACCGAGTAGCTTCCAGACTATGCACCCCTGGGCATGACCGATGAGAACACTCCACCCTCGTGGGGTCAGTGATTGGTTCAGGGATGATCATGTGCCCAAAGCAATGAAATATACTGATAACTTCTATAGGACTATTGGCAAAAAGGGCCTCCCTTTAGGGGTTGCTCATCTGAAGAGCCTGCCTGAGAAAAAAAGCCAACAGGGAGAAAAGATAAACTGAAAGAGGAGGAGGGAGAACGAGCACATGGTTGCGTAGTTTGAGGCCCTAGAGGTGCCTTAAACTAGAAACCTCCATGGATTTGCAGTTAAGTAAGCCAATAAATTCTCTTTTTTACGTAAGGGAGTTTGAGTAGGTTTCTGCCGGTTGCCAAAAAAAGTCTTGCCTAACACAGAAATGCAGAGCAGAGCTGGAAGTTTTTAGCTTGGAACCCAGACAACCTTAGCTAAGTTAAATCTGAGAAAACAAGGATTACCTAGGACCCTGCAGTTAAGAGTTGACTAAAGGGAAGAACATAATATCTTTGATTTTATATAGGCCATGCTAGCCCTTCAATTTTTTACAATGTCATCGTTCACATTTGCTGGCATCTGGCTTCTTTTAATATAGCATGGTGCCTTGTTAGATCAATAAACAGCATTTTTACCTGGTTCTTTCTTTTGCCTCCTTCAAGCCTCACGCCATTCCCCCACATACATGCCACTGCTCCTTTCATTCTTACTTGGCTCCTCCTTGTTGTTTGCTTTTCTCTAGTGTAACACCTTGTACAGTGTCCTAGTTAGATGCTTCCTAACCTATACACCCCTCCAGATTCATGGCTCTCCCAGACAGCAGAGAATGCCCGTGTCTATGGGTATATTCCTGGAGCCTAGTCTGAGACCTGCCACACTAAGTGTTTCAGTGAATTGAATTTGTGGCTCAACTCAGTCTTAGTCTGACCACCACTCAGCACCCAGCCTCTGCCTCCTTGCAACTTTTATGCCTATAAGCATGCTTATTTATTTATTGAACATTTACCAAGTAAGCACTTTATATGCTTTAATCCACTCAGTCCTCACAGCAGCAACGCCATCCTGTAGATGAGGAGATGCGACCTGAGAAGTTAAGTGGTTTGCCCAAGGTCACCCTGCTAGTAAGTGAGCAGCTGGGGATTCAGTGAGTTCCTAATCATGACCCCCATTTTCAACTTGAGTATTATCAGTTATGTGCTAAACATGCTTCATTTATATTGATGAATTACCATCGCAACAGCCCTGTTATGTACAATTCTTAGTCTCATTTTTCAGATAATGAAATTGAGACTCAGTGGAATTAGTTAAGTCATTTGACCAAGGTCACCTGGATATAGAGGAATTGAGAATAAATCCCAGGATGTTTGAGCCTGGAGCCCTGACTCATCAGCCATCATGTCAAACAGTTGTCTATTAACTGACGGGTGATTTTTGTCAGAAGGTTCACCTGCCCTTTAGTTACCATTGTTGTTCTTCTTATTGTTTAATAGATATAACAGTAACTACTGCACTGGGTTGTCATAAGAGCTTTATTTAAGAAGTTCCAAGAGTGTCTGGCATATAGTAAATGCTCAACAAATGGTACTGATCATTATTGTTTACAGAATCCTTCTGATGCCAGGCATCATTGTAAGCACTTGACATGGATTCTCTCATTGAATCATCGCATCAGCCTTGTGAGGGGGATACCAACAGCAGGTTCACTTTATAGATGGGAAGCTGAGGCTCAGAAACATGAATTAACTTGCCCTCAAATCAGAGAGCTAGTTATTGCCCAAGGCTGCACGATTAGTTGTTTGTTGGACTTCCATGTTACTAGCTTTCATTGTCTTTCTTTGAAAGTTCTGGTGAACTATCACCAGGTAGACCGGCCTCTTCTTGGGTTCTGCTAGCTCTGGGCCTTTTGGTAGTTCCTTAGCCTTATGGTTCTCGAGCTTGCACCTCTGCAGCCACAACTCCAGGAACTCAAATGTGGGGAGGAACAGCTGAAAGAAGAAAGCAAGCACACACATGTTGAGTCCCCACAGCATTTGGACACATGAAGCTATTCTACCTGAAGGCACCATGCCCCTGGCCAGCTGAAGTCCTCAATGGCTAAAGGTACAAACCTCTTCCTTACCCCCCTCTTCCTGATGCTCCTCATGGGGGTAAACTGGCACAAAATAAGGAAGGAACTGGAAATTCTCTTGTTAATTTCAACCTTGTGGATTATACAGATTGGAAAAAAAAAAAAACAACACTTCATGTTGCATCTAAAAGTGTCTGGCCCAGCTGTCTATGTAGATTAAATAATCCAGATGGCTGCATGAGTTACTACAGCAGAAAAGAAGTGGTTTCACCATAAAGTGAGCCAATCCAGAAAGTTCAGGGATAATAGATTTCTTTACCTTGCACGACCCTGTTTCTTCTCTTCTTAGCTTGGCTCACTAAAATGTGCTATGCAGTGGCCAAATTTTCACTTCACTTGGGTTATTTAAATAGCCACAATGTTGCCTTTTTATATAAAGGATTAAAAAATCAACAACCGAAATTTGATGGCACTTGGAATAAAGGATTAATCAGTTCTGTTGCTCTCACTTGGGCAGCAAATCAAGCCTCTTGTTTTGGGAAATACTGCAAGATGGGATAATTTCCACATTGCCAGGCTGTTTTTCTTTTTAATATCACAGTGGATTTGTCGTGGTAGAGGCAACTACAAATGCTGGCACCACAACTGGTTACAAAATGTGTCGGCCAGACCACTCAGGGGAGGAACCCCTCCTGTATTCTTTGACGGTGGGCTTCTCTGCCAGGGAACACACCTGTGGAGAAAGAGCCTATTCCGTCTTCACCCCTGCCCTGGAGCAGAGGGAAAGTATCATATTGCCCTTATGGAAAACAGGGTTAGGAATCTCCATGCTTTTCTGCATCCACTCCTGATGCTGGAACTTTCAGCCATCCACTTCCTCTCAGCCTTAGTTCCTTGGTGGACATGGCAGCAGAAACCCAAGGAAATGCAGATGGCTCACCTACGCCACCTATATGCTTAAGAAACACACCTGACAATGGGTACCAGACACTTTTGAATCCATCACTGTCAAACACTCCTGCCAAATTCCCTTCTAAGAAGGAAAACTGTAAAATCAGAAGGACCTAGACGGAGTTATAAAATGTAATTCTATCTTTCCCCTAC
This sequence comes from Lontra canadensis, assembly GCF_010015895.1. Lineage (NCBI taxonomy): Eukaryota > Metazoa > Chordata > Mammalia > Carnivora > Mustelidae > Lontra > Lontra canadensis. The sequence goes on along the minus strand of NW_022631143.1, from coordinate 1,253,944 downwards.
AAAATCTCTTATCAGTATACTGTACTCCGCAGGTGATGATTATACTTTTATTTATTTTTTTCTCTCCATTCACAGACGTCAATACTTGGTGAGTGGTTTCCAGAAATGTCCTTTAGCAGTAGCTCAAAGCTAGGGAAGGCAGCACAAACCACACTGGCATGCTGACAGCTTAGCATTAGGAACAGCTTTATGCCAATCGACGCCCGGGTGCCAAGGCAAGAAGGCAAGGGCACATTATTTGAGGACACATTGGAAAACAAGAATTAAATTGTCACAGAACTTACTTTCTCTCTCTTTCTATATCCTAACTCAAAGAATCAACCTCTCACCAGGGGAAATAGACAATGATTCAGAGCTAAAGGTGAATGAAAATGGAAATTCTAGTTCATTTTGGAGTGGTTTAGAGGAATGACATTTTCTTTAGCAAAACAAATGAAGAATTTCCTTCTCCAAACTGACTACTGACATTAGTGACTCACTAGATAGGAAGGAAGGAACTAAGAGAATGGGATGGGCACTATGGCCATCAAACATTTTTACTTTCAGTTTTATAAAATCACTAGATTTAGTTTATATTTATTCATGCATATATATATTTAATACCAAAATTTATTATGATCTTGGGAGCAAAAATTCTATGTAATTTATTAAGCTCTTACTATGTACCAGCCGCTGTACATAGTGCCTTGCTTATATTGTCCTCCCTGAACACTGTGGGGTAGGTACCATTCTTACCCCTATGTGACAGAGAGAAAATGGAAACACTGAGAGGTCAAGTCATTTGCCCAAGGTAACAGAGCTGATGAGTGTCGAGCAAGGGTGTGAATTGAGGCAGTCTGACTTTAGGGTTGACATTTGAAACAAGTCTCTTCCCCATGGCCATGCTGATGGGGGAGTATTAATACAGCCTTTGGATCAGGCAGGCAGCTACCCAATGAGGCATTTCTGCTTCTGGAGGGTTTATTTTTATACCCTTACTGCCTTCTTTATAAGGGTGTTTTGGGAATGAACAAGGGCAGTATCCTACTGACAAGAAGAAACAGATGACTCATGATGAAGAAGGAGGAGCGGGGAGGGGGGAACCCTTTCAAGCCCAAGGATACCATTTTTCACACTGGAGGAGGTCTCTGAATGCATCACAGGGGAGAAATGGATCTGAGAGGTCACATGGATAATAGTCCCACCTTTGGGGAAGACACCCTGCTGCCAGAAAAATGATTCAAAAGAATTCTTGCTGCAGCAAGGGGATCAGGTTACTTGTGCTGAACGGTGCCCAGGAGCATATGCTTTATTAAGTTGACCAGATGTCCTGTTTAGTTGGGCCTCGCCAGGTATTTTAATGGTCTTGAAGAGTGCCCTGGAAATAAATCCCCTGGAGCAAGCAGCCTTGGTGGTAAGTCCCCTACTGACATGTTGTTAAGGGCTTTATGTTACTTTGTGTGTGTTACCATTTGTAGTTATTAAGGTCACCAAATAAGTCAGAGGGCTTGATAGCCTGGCAGTAACTCAAGGCTCCACATTCCTTTTCTGCCTTATAGATTTACTTATTCCAGTATTTTCTTTCCTGAGTTTTTTCTCTGTGCCAGTCACTAAGGCTACAAGGTGAGCAAGGAACCATCCTTTTCCTCGGGAAGTGAGGTGAAGCCCTGTGAACTCAGAGATATCCTCCTCTGCTATTGCCAGGATAGCTGCGCAACATGGGAGCAGATGGGCTTTCCCTTCTCTGCCTTCTCTGGTGCTTTGCCCACCCAGCCTCACCTTTCCCTCCTACTTCACTCATTCATGACTCTGCACTGGTACAACATTAGATGATTTTCAGACACAAATAAGTATTATTTCCTGAGTATTAGCTCACACTTCCAAACCCTCTGCCTGTGGCATCCATGTCATCCACATGACAACTCTGAGGTAGATTTGTTACTCTCTTTGTTTGCTACATAAGGAAATTGAGGGACAAGAAGCTAACAAGTGAGCACACAGTAAAATGCTCATCTGTGCTCATCAAACTAGGCCGTTTGGCTTCAAAGCATATGGTCACAGTCACTGCTGTTTGCTGTCCCTGTGATCATGCTGCCACTCAAATAATGTTTCAAGAGGAAATAAGACAGAAAAAGCTGATATACAGAAGGGAAAAGACTCTAAGCAATAAATCATAGCAATAGTGGGCGTTTAGTGAGTTTACAGAGGTTGTCTCCAATCCTCAGAGCCTCACGGCTAGATAGATATTATTTTACATATAAGGAAACTGAGACCAGAAGCAGTTAACCATCAAATAACCGGGATGTTGAAGAACACGAATTTGAATCCAGACCTGCTTGACCTCCTTCTGCTCCTCTTACTGCACCATCCTGCTTCCTGGTGACAAGTAGAGTGGCACAGAACATGAGGACAAATTCTGCCTCAAAATGGAAAATACGAACACTGAGATAATTAAGCTGAAGCTACAATTTCATGGAGAACACCAGAATTAGACAATCTTAGAAATCATGCAATAAAACCTTTTGCCTTTTGATTTAAACTCTGGCAATACTCCCATTAAATATTAGGTGGGAGACAAATTTAGGGATTGGAATGACTGATGCCTGCCCACCATCACCCCCAAAGAAAACACTAGAGAAAATTTGGCCTGAAAATCTAGATGCTGATCCAAGCACTGGAAAGACTCTAGTGTATAAAGATGTCATGGGCTTATTCATTAAATGAGGCCTCTGCTAGGAAATCCCCTTGCTGGCTCAACACCGGCAAGCTGCATTGTTTGCCCATGTCGGCCAGGTCAGCATGCATTCCATCCAGGGAACTTCTCTGAGTCGGGGGGCTAGAAACAGCTCCTGGACCCCAGAGTCAGGAGTGGTGGGGTCTTACTGACCCCTTGGTGATGCAAGTTGTCAAAATTGTCATTGGCAGTCACAGAGCTAGCTGTGGTTAACAGAAAATTGTTTCCCTGGTTGTAGAGATACACACAGACACACAGGCACACACGCATGCAAATGTGGAGAAACCACAGCATCTGCTCTCAACTCTGACGATGTTTTACCTGTTCTAAACCTCACACAGACCTGTGGCCAGCCTTACATATCATTATCTGACTTGCTCAATGTATCTCTTCACTTGTCCGTGAGGCTGCCTCAGCTATCGACTTCTTTCATTTCTTTTGTGAAGAGTTTTGCCTTACCAGGGGCTGAACTCCTCTAGCCCATTCTGTAAAGGCAAGGAGATAAAAGAATAAGAACAGATAATAATAATAATTGAGCACACAATCTCTGGCACATACGGAGCTAAGTACTTCACATGAATTAGCTCATTTAATCCACATAAAACCCCTAATGAGGTAGGTACTTTTATTAACCCCATCTTATAGGTTATGCAACTTGCCCAAAGCACACACTGACTCAGCAGGGACCCAGTTGTGGGCTGACGGACCTGAGTTGCCATCAGGGACCCTGCAGCTCCCTGTCTTCCTGCAATTTTTGGAAGTATGCCAAGCTCCGTTAATTTGAGGCTCCATGTTGTTAATTCCCTTTGAGTTTAGTTATTTTAGGATGGATAAAGGAAGGAATACTTTAGTGTAACCCTTATTTCCCTTAATTCTTACATAAGGATTCCAAGATATGATTTAATTTTCTCAATTACTTAAAAATCAAGTTCATAACCCACCCCTCACATTTCTTTGCCTACTTAATGGTAGCATTTTCTTTAGGGGAAAAAAAAATATGTGTGTAAAAAGAAGTGTAGTCTCTGTGAGAGAGGAGTAATTGTTTTTGTCAACTATTATACCCTGAGAACCAAGAACATGTGCCTGATACAAGCTAAGTGGTCAGTAACTGTCCATTAAATGGACAAACAAGAGATTTAGAGAGTCACCTTGGTGCCTGTCGCCCTGACAAGATCACACCTAACTCCAAATTACTACTAAATGCTGACCCCTAGATTCCCAGAGGCAGATTATTCTGAAGTCTGGGAATGGCATTATTGAAAGGGCCCCTTACCTCTGTCTCAGAAAAAAAAAAGTCATGTGGTCTGTGCTTCTGGGTTAATTATCCATGACTTTTTTTTTTTTTAAAGATTTTATTTATTTATTTGACAGAGAGAGAAAGATCACAAGTAGGCAGAGAGGCAGGCAGAGAGAGGGAGGGAAGCAGGCTCCCTGCCAAGCAGAGAACCAGATGCGGGGCTCGATCCCAGGACCCTGAGATCATGACCTGAGCCGAAGGCAGAGGCTTAACCCACTGAGCCACCCAGGTGCCCCTCCATGACTCTTTGGAAATAATTAGAAAGTCTGACAGAGAGGAAAGGAGGCAATGCCATTTATACTTGTAACCCTGTTAAAGCCATGAGCCATGTTGTTAAAGCCATGAGCCATGTGGTTCAGTCCATTCAAAATCTGAAATTCAAAGTGCTATCATCCAAATAGGAATTCCTAAGTGTTGTGGCATCTCTCAAGCAAGTTAAATGGGAATATTATTAAAATCATTCATTCTCTTCTATGGACTCAGACATCTCTGGAATGTCTCATCCTGCAATCTAGAATCATCTCTCTCATTATCTACTCCATTCAACCTCTGCTGTCCCTCTGATGACCACCTATTCATCTCTGTGCTCTGCCTTCCCACACAAAGGGCTCTCAGTAGATTATTACCCTACCACTTAGAATTTTCTAGAGAGGGAAAGTTCCTCTGTGCTTTTTGTGTGGTTGTTTTTTGTTTTTTGTTCCCCTTCATCTAGTCTCCCAAATTAGCATGACAATTGGGAGAACCCTCTGTGGAAGATGGGAAAGAGAAAGAGTAGGCAAACTACTCTTCTGTAGGTAGAGGAGAGAAGGTCTACAGGTACTCAGACTATTACCTTTTGTCCCATTAGTCATAAAATGACTATTCTGATAACTAAGGTATTTTTCCCAATTCCGCATATGTCTTAAGAATCCACTGAAATCCTGTTTCTCAAAGAGCATATATCAGTCACCAAAAAAACTCTTAGTTTCCAAAGAGAAATGGCATTTATAAATCTATAAGCCAGACTTAGAGCAAGGTTCTGTCCTACCCTTAGCTTTCTACCTTATTTTGTAGCTTATTTGCTAACTCAAGCCAACACTTAAGTTACTTCATGCAAAATAGATACAGGATCAAAATCCTCGCCTACAGATAGATTTAGGATCTCTCTTCCTTCCTTTTTTCAGCACAGCCTACTTGGTTGATACTATATTAAAAGGAGAATGCTCATTTGCTGTAGCTGTCCTCCTTGTGCACATCAAAATTTCTCACTGTCACATTTCTGCCCAGATATTAATAAACATGAGTGGGAAGGGGAATAAATGCATGAAATTCTGCTGCTCAGCCTTTTTAAGCCCGTGGAGCTTCCCTCTCCTGCTTTGGTTGAAGATGGGGTGAAGATTAGGCACACTGGGAGCCCAGCTGTTGAGGAAAAATCCCCAAGGGGAGAATCTGTCAATAAAAACAAGGTTTTGAAAACCAATATGGAAACCTATTTGGAGCCAATTTCCATGCACCAGCACTGCTGTCATGACTGGGTGCATCAGGATAACAGGAGGCAGATGGCCTTCAGGAAAGTGAAAAACTTAAGGATATTATGTGTATGGTCATATTTTCCAAACTTTGAAGAAATTCTGCCCCTCAAAGTATATCTGCTTAATCTCTCCCCAGCAAAAAGGCAAGTAACCTTCAAAGGGCACCATATATTTCTTTTAATAAAACATTGGCCCTTGTCCCTTCACGGATGCAAGCATTTATCAACCTTGGGGCCAGAGCAGTAGAAGTTTGCTCCGGGTAAGAGAGAGTTCTGGGAATGGCATTTCATTTATTGAAGGAAAGGGAAGCTGTAGGTCTAAGAAATGGTAGAGCTGGAAATAGCAACTTGCAAAGATGACATAAGGGACTCTGGAATTCCTGTAGCCTGAAGGCTTAGAGCACAAGCTCTCATCCAGGGGGCCCAGAACCCAGCCTTCACCCACAGATGTGCTTGTGGGCACTCAAAATATTTACAGAGACACAACTGAAACAAATAGATGCTGGCATTTTAAAATTAAGAGAACTCACATCAAAAATATTCAGATTACTAACTTGCAAAAAGTCAGAAGACTACATTCCAGCATAGCCTCATAATGCTGGATCTGAGCAAGCATCGCTGCAAACATGCATATGATCTGGCATTTGCTATGGCTCCTTCCTGGCTAGTTATACTAATTTGTGTTCTATCCTTGCCTACAAAGCCACGAAATCCTTTGTCCTTGGTTCCAGTTCTGTCTTGGCCACTTACACTTTTGAGTCCTTGGTTATGTCACTTAAGGCTTTTGAATCTATATCTACTTATCTTTATAATGGAGATCACACCTTGCCATAGTACTGGGTGAGTTAAAGAAGATATCCCATATAATGTGCTAACAATGCCCACCACGTGAGTACTTAATATATGTTAACCATTATTATGGTTAATGTCATTCTTATCATGAACAAGCTTGTTCAAATCATTTTTATCACTTTTTTTTCAATATAAATGAGGAAGTATAAAAATAACAGCCACAGATCAAAGCTTCCTATTGCCTGGATCTTCTGGGTCACTAGATGTACTTTGGACTAATTAGATTATGTAATTTGCCCAAAGCCATGTATAAACTGGGCAACTGTCTATTTCAATCAACCATCATAAGGAGACACAGATGAAACTTACAGAGAAATGCTATTGTGTGGGGTAGGCCAGGTATGGTACAGAGGTCCACAGTCACATCTGGCTAATTAGGGAAGGGCACACAGTAATCACCACCTACAGACAGGGCAGTATAGTAGAAGGACATCATGGCTATGAGACACTTGAGTTCAAATCACATCTCCATCACCTCTAGCTCACTGTGGTTAAAGAACTCCTTTGAGTTTTGAGTTTCATTTCATAATTTGTAAAATTGAGATGTTGACAAGCTATTTTACAGGGTTGTTGTGAATGTTAATTAAAATAATGAGCATTTAAATGCATAGCACATGGTAAGTGTTAATACATGGTAATTATAAATAAGAACCAGAGTAAATTTTAATAGGCCACCTACTAAAAATACTTACAATCTTAATAATCCCTGAGAGTTTAAGAAAATCAGACAGTGAACTGCTGTAAAACCTGATACACACAACTTCAAATTAGTGTCATGCACTTTTTGAGCCCATTATAATTATCACTCTTTAATGATCGCCATTTCCATTAGCTTCATTACTTCCGATGCCATTTCTGATAATGCTCCAGGGGTTTTTGTTTCTCTAATTTATTTTTTAAATTTGCAATGCATGGTCTCTTCCTAATGTGAATAGTATTATGACTCCTTTTAATTATTTTTAAAATTTTATTAATTTGTTTATTTATGAGCATGTGAGTGCATGAGTTAGGGGAGGGGCAGGGGGGCAGACAGAATCCCAAGTAGACTCCCCACTGAGTGTGGAGCTGATGTCAGGCTCGAGCTCATGACCCTGAGATCATGACCTGAATCAAAATCAATAGTCTGATGCTTAACTGACTGAGCCACCCAGGCACCTCACCCTTATCATTTTAATTCAGATACAAAAATTGTTTTAACCCTCTTCTCTACTTCAGTCTAGTCTTAGCTGACTAGAAGTGAGAGTTACAAATTAGAGTAGAATGGTATATTCAAAACAGTCTGTTCTGAAATTACTTGGAATGAATGTTTTTTGGTGCCTCAAATGGCCAGTTCATTTCTTAGTCCAGTCTCTTCTTTCTTGAACAGCCCATTTCTAAAGCCTACAAAGGCAGCCTCTCTCTCTCTCTGTCATGGACTCTTTGTAATAACCAAGACTTGGGACAGCATTTTACCCACCTGGAAAGGTATCTTTGGTAATGTCATTTTCCTTCATTCAATATTCCACAAGCATTTACTGAGTGCCTACTATGTACCAGTCACAGTCCTAATGGTACACTGTAATGAGCACTTATATGTCACCTGGCACTAAGTTTAAGTGATTTCATAATCTCATTGATTCCACCCACCTTGTGACCTGGGAACTATCAATGTTCCTATTTTATAGAAGGGAAAACTGAGACATATAAAGGTTAAGTAATTAGCTCACTGAACTTAGCTCTTTATAGCCTAAGCCAAAACTTAAGTCTGTCTGAATAACAAGCCCTACTTCTTAATGACTGCACCAGCGTTTCTCAAAGTGGGGTGCTGACTTTGCCATCAGCTGCATTAGAACCACTTCGGCTGTTTGCTAAAATTACAGATTGGCAGTATGCCCTAGACATGCTGAGTCTACATTTGCAGTTTTGACAAATTCTCTGGGGAATTTCTACGGTCTCTTAAGTTTGAGGGCCCTGACAAGGGTTTTTGGATAACAAATCTAAGAAACTGGGGCTGAGATGGGAAAGCAGTTGTTCAAAGTGAAGGTGAACTTTCCAAAAAGAAGCTAACGGCCCACACTATTGAGAATCAGCTGTGAAAGATGTTCTTGGTTACTCTAAAGAAGTATTGTATAATTAAAATGTACTTAAACTCTACTTCTGTGCAAAGCTCTAGTCACAAGGAATATGATTTCAAAAACACAGCTGCAGGAAGGGGAATACTATGTCATTTTCTAGAATTTCAAAAAAACATGGTTCCAACTCTAGAATACCCAAATAAAGAGGTTTTGGGGGCAGCGATGTGGTAGGAAGGGGGTTGTCTCAGACACTTGATTATTTAGCTTGGCTTTGGGGGACTTGATGAAGATTAAAAGGGCACCCCGAAGATGCCTCCTGTACCTTGACTGTTTTTAACTCATCATCAGACAGTGACATCCTAGCATCATATGACAGCAGAGAAAAGGCTGACATTTATAAATTTGAATAATAAAGGTGACAGGGTCCAAATCCCAAGTGTGAGTCTCCATACAACCAATTATGTGTGTGATGAAAACATCCTCCTCCAGGTGATCTATGTCATAAAAGAGTTCTGTTAGTCCAGAAGAGGCTGGGTTGGCATTTCTCTGCTCCTCACAAACCAGCTCTGAGCCTCCAGACTGTGAGCAGGGTGAGTCACCAGTGTCAGCTTTGTGTACAAAGGCTCAGCTTTCCCTTCCTGTGACCATGTCCCAGTGTGACTAAGAGCAGTGTTTAAATGCAAACACTGAATTAAGACAAAGACAAAACTGCCTCAAAACTGGGAAAAAAATTAGTTCTTTAAAAAAAGAGAAAAGCGAAACTCAACAAGGAAAAAAAAAACAAATTTTGTACACAAAATAATCAGTACTCTGCTATTTCATGAACTGATTTTTTTTTTTTTAGCCAAAATATAAGTTAGTCAAAGCTTAACAAGGGGAAAACATATAACAGGCTCTTCTCCTGCCTTTGTGAGCTCTTGTACTTTTTATTAGGTTCCTAAAAAATAGAATATATTTTAAGTGTTTATTAAAGCCAAAGTCCCTCTGACTATTCTCATATCTGCAAAGTTTTATGAGATTCTTTATTTTGAAGCCCTGTAAAGTATGAATATTTGACTTAAAACAGAACTGAGCTTTTTATTGCTCTCTGCAGAACAAGAACTCCCAAAGACACTGACCTACAGACCTTAGGCTTCATTCTCTACTTTTCTGCAAGTTGCCAGTTGGTCAAGCTTATTATGGGATCCCTTTATACCACCTCCTCCCCCCATTCTCCACTTACTGTTCTTTCTTCCCCTTTGCTTTGCTCTTGGTAACTTCCCAAACACTTTCTTTTTTCAGGGGCAATAATATTGTCTCCTGGAGTGGATATGTGTTGAGTGTTTTTGTCTTTCGTCTCTATTCTGTGATGTGGCATTAGAACCTCTCTTTTCCATTTGGTAATCCATCCATGTGATTTTGGCAAACAGCAGGTCTGGGAGTGGGCACCAATGAATGTAGGACCAACAGGGCCCTAGGGAGAGAGTTTCACTCTATTTGGAATCACTAGCTACAAAAATGCATGTGGTTGCTGGGGAAACGGCTCAGCTCTTTCACTGGAAACTCTAGCTGTAAAAGTGACAAACTCAGAGTTGCTGTGACCATATTTACTGGCATGTGGACACAGCCAAAGCTGAGAGGGGGAAACTTCCCATCATTTTAATTCTTGAAGTCCATCATGCCTAAAGCCAGCCACTCATCTTAGACTTCCATGTTCTTGGAACCAACAAATTGTCTCTTTACCTGAATTTGGTTTGAGTTGAGTTTTTGTTTCTTACAACTCAAAGAACCCAGATTCTTTTACTGCTTTCAAGAATTTTGTCATCTAATAAGGAAATATATAATTGTAGTGGAAGGCACACTGTGATATGTATATGGGAAGTACCTACAGACATCACGAAGGGGACATAAAACAAAGATGATTAATTCCAAATAAAGACACTGAGGAAAACAGCAAGGAAGGAAAACAGCAAGTTGAGCATTGAAGAGTAGGTAGATCTTCCAGTGGTGGATGGGAGGGGAGCATGGAAGTAACTGGTACTGAGAAAGGGAAGTATGCTCAGAAAGGACAATTTTAAGGAAAGTCATGACCTGTTCCAGGCTTGGTGAGCACTTCCATGTTCATTATGGCAGTAGCTAAAGGGTATGGATGTATACCTGGAAAAAGTAATCAGTTGACTAGGGTCAGATTTTGGCAACCACTGGAAACCATTCTACAGGCAGTAGGGAGCTGCTATTGTTTCTTTAAAACAGGATTAGCATGATCAAATTTGCATTTTAAGGAGAAAGCCCTGGCTCCTTCTCTGTGCCCACTCATTACTTCCTGGAGGATGGCCTCCCTGACCTCCCTGCTTAAATTCATTGCCTCTATTCTCTATTCCTGACACTTCATCCCCTCAGATAGAAAAAGTACAAAGTCTGAGCAATGAGTTTCTGAAACAATTCTGAGATTTAATCAGAGGATAAGGTTAGAGAAGGCAGCAAACTCTGGCCACCACGCTTAAGGGCATTGGCACTAACCAAATGATGCAGGCAGAGCACTTGATACAGCAGACCCTGGGGATGCCTCACCCAGATCCCCATTACAAGCAGGTGCAGACATACCCCTGGTGAGATTATGATGATGTGGATACAGATGACAAGTGTTGGCTGCTAACAGCTCACCACTGCCCTTCTTCCAGAAACTTGCCAGAACCCCCAGTTACACATAACTGATTGATGAAGGGCACAAATGCCCAGCCCCCATGCCTCAAATCAGTTCAACCTGCGGTTTTATTCATGCTCCAGCATTCTCACAATATCCCCTGCTTCACTCACTTCCTCAATAAATCACTTGCACAAGAAAAGCCACTTTGGGGTCTGCTTGTAGGAAACCTGACCTAACACACTGGACCTTATTTGTAAAATAGGGTTGTTGCAAGGATTAAATGTTAATATAAGTAATGTAATTAAGTAAGTAAATAATTTAATGTTTCAATATAAGTAAAGCACATACTAACTAAATAATTAAATGTATTAGTAAAACAGAACAGTACCTAGCACATAGCAAGTGCTGCATAAGTATCTGTTTTTATTAATGTTATAGTACTAGTTCTTCAAGTATCTTATGAATTTCTGCCCCACTCTGATCCCCTTGCCATTACTCTAAATTTTCCTCACTCATTTTGTTTATAATAAATGGTCCCCTTATCTGATTTCTCCACCCTCTCTCCCTTCCTCTCTTCCTCCCTTCTACCAAATATTAGAAGGGCGTATATATACCAGGCACTGTTCTAGAGATGAATTAGGGCAACTTATCTAATGGAGCCTCAGTGCACTCACTTGGAAGGCAGGGATACTTCAAATCTACTACATGGGACCGTTTTGGAATTAAATGAGAAAGGTCATAAAGCACTTAGTTCAGGGGTGCCTGGGTGGCTCAGTGGGTTAAGCCTCTGCCTTCAGCTCAGGTCATGATCTCAGGGTCCTGGGATCGAGCCCCCTCTGCTCTGTGGGGGCCTGCTTCCCTCTCTCTCTGCCTGCCTCTCTCCTTGTGATCTCTGTCAAATAAATAAATAAAATCTTTAAAAAAAAAAAAGGCACTTAGTTCATGCCTACTAAGCACTCTATAACCTTTCCCTCCCCCACCCTTTATTTCATAATCATAATCAGTTCTTGGCCTGAAATACATAGGAGAGACACCCAGAGGGGTGGGCTTTGGTTACTGGTCCTGGGCTCCCTGGGCTCCTTTTGACAGATGTGTTATTCCTCAATTTAAAGGGCCAGTAACAGAGCTTCCCTGATAATTATAACCTTGCTTTTCCCAAAAAAAGCTTTGTGATCCCTGCATCTATTGGTGAAATGTGCATGCTGCAATGGAATTCTTAGCAAGCCCTGAACTGATATTAAGTGTTATGCCATGACTTGCCATCAAGGAGTCACCTTGGGCAATTTAGTGGTCTCCCTGATGTCAAAAGTCCACACTCCACCCTCTGCTGGCAGCCACTCACAATGAGAATGTGGCCCGTGCTGAAAGCCTGCATGCTGAATGTAAGCCGAGACAGCAGAGGAGAACTTGAGAAAAAAGCAGAGTTTGAGCCTGATTATGTAAACAGTTCTTTCACTTTCCTTGATCTTTGTGGAAAAAAGATTTTTTTCATCTTCCCTCTTTCAGCTCAAGTTCAGGGTCTTACCATTTCCTGGGATCCTTTTGAGGTTGGCCACAGTTTAAATGAGCAAAACAGAAAAGAAGTGGAGTTTTCTTCTGGATTCTGGCAGAAAGCAGCAGAATACATTTAGCATACCACTTGGTGAATTTCTGTGGCAGGGGTTGGGATCAGATCCCACCCGTGGTGAGAACAGGTGTGTGTGTGTGTGTGTGTGTGTGTGAACTCACACTGAATCACTTTTACAATTTCATTTTATTTTTGCATTTTTTTTCTCCTCCAAGATTTGTTCATTTTCTATTCTTCAGTTTGGAAAATAACTATACAGCACTTTTGCCCACTTGAGAACTTACTTTTCTTTTTTTAATGTCAAATACAAGATGGTAAATGAAGTCTAAAATGCGCTGTTTTTTTTCTTTTTTAGTCATGATTTTTCACAATGATTTGTTAAGACAGCACATTTTTCTTTTGATTTATACAATGCCATGTAAATGCAGTCTCTCATCACAGTTATTAGGGTGTTTCAATAGGTGGGCAACAAATGTGTTTTAACCTGAATTCCTTTCTTAATATTTGAGCTTCTAGTGTTATGATTCTTTCAGGTAATTAGTTGGTTTTGTTGAGAAAGGAATGCCTGCAACTGAATTAAAAAATAAATATTAATACAAGAAGGAATGGTTTGAAGTGAATAAGGAGTTGTCTTGAAATTGTAATAAGTTTTGAAATTTATATTCAATATGCTTACAGGATTTGTTCTAAGAAGCTACATTCAAGGAGATTTGAAAGAAAGATATAATATTCATAATAATTGTACTTTTATATATTGTTCCTTTCTTCCCAAGGCCTAAAAGGGCTTCAGAAACATTGTAGCTGAATCAATAGAAGGAAAGGAGTGGGTCTCATTTAACGTCTGACTTGAAAGGAAAAAAGTTAACAGGTTAGCAATGGGGTAACTAGAACATGAAAAGTATAGGACCAGGTGGGAGAACTGCTATTCTGTTCAAACAACCATACAGAGAAAACAACTGTGTCACTTATAATATTGTTATGAAGCATGTTTTTTGTACCTACTATGTGCATATCTCTGCGCTAGGTGCCAGGGAGGAAAAAAAAAAATCTGAATCTTGCTTGGGGTGTGGTCTCAAGGGAGTTGAGGCTCTCCCAGTGAGACAGATGGGCTCTCACACATATCAGATCACAGCTAAAGGGATCCATGAGCAAAGTTCAGTAGGAGGTCTGAATACAAAGTTACTCAGCTTCCAGGCTCCATGCGTAACTGCACTGCCATGACGCAAACCTACCCCAGGAATCAAGCCTATGTCTAAGTCCTACCTGCAAAGTCTGTGTCTGGGAGAGCAGGTGGAGACTCCTCTCGAGGTGCACTATTCATCCTTCCATCCCTTCATTAATTCCTTCATCCACTTAGCCCATTCTTGTGAAGCATGATAAGAAGTGATGTGCTGGGTGCTGAACCAAACAGGAGCTATGCCAGGAGCTGAGAATAGAGAGGCGAACCAGAGACAGTCATGGTGCTTACATGGTGAGGAAATGGATATTTAGCAATTATCATATACCTCATTAATCACACGTGTAATAAGAGCTTCAAAGAAATACAGATGGCTAAGGGCAAACCGTATTTGGTCTGGGAGAATCAGGAAAGCTTTTAATGGGAGTAAAAGTGGCTATACTGAGGCCTATAGGGGCTAGCTGGTGAGAAAGTTGGGGTGCAGAAAAAGAAAGCATTCTGTGTAGAGAGAATGGACCGTGAATGCCCAGGGGTACTGAAGAACCTAACACTGGGCAGCATGCCTGCAATAAGTGGGTGATGTGGACACGAGCCTCTCTAGGTAGTAGGCTTCAAGTGAGGAAGGATCTAGAGTGTCACCTGTGGGACTTTGAACTTGATCATTAGAGTAAAGGGAGGGAGCCAAGGGGTGTTCAGCAAGGAAATGATTTCATAGTATTTACATTTTAAATGTTCTCTTGGGGGACACCTGGGTGGCTCAGTTGGTTAAGCATCTGTCTTCGGCTCAGGTCATGGTCCCAGGGTCCTGGGATCAAGTCCTACATTGGCTCCCTGCTTAGCAGGGAGTCTGCTTCTCCCTCTTCCTCTGCCCCTTCCCCTACTCATGCTCACTTTCTCTCTCTCTCTGAAATAAAAAGTTTAATCAATCAGTCCTTTCTTGGAGCTTGCTATTCTTGGAATGGATGGCTTCTTGCTGCCTCAATCTCAGTTCAAATGCCACCTCCTCAAAGTAGTCACTGTAAACTGTTTAGCCATTTCTTACCACTACTCCTACTACCTACCTATCGCATTAATATATAGTATGTAGCACTCATCACAATGTGGAATTATTTTTTGACTAATTAGTTTATTTGCTTCATTTTTAGTTATACTCCTGAATGGAAGCTTCACGAGAGAACCTTATACACATCCCTAGGCAGTGAATCCCCAGCCTCTAGAAAACCCTCTAGCACATAGTAGAGATGCTCAGTAAACATGTATCTGGCGAATAAATGAATGAATAAAGGGTTTTTAGTTGGCATTAAAAAAAATAGCTTCTTGGGCTACAGTGTGGAGAGTAGATTGAAGAGGCTGAATCAGGGAGGGGATGATGGCAGCACTGAGCACCACCTTCCCCTCTATCTTCTCACTTTTGGACACAGTTCCCGTGCTGCCCTCAGGAATCACCGGCCCTAGGAAGGGAAGCAGTTGTGCTGTGCCCACTCTGCAAAGAAGGAACCAGTTTCCTGGACCAGTTTCAGGGAGGCAAAGGCTAGGGTTAGCATTAACCATATTTCCATGTACTATGTGACCCAGTTTGTAAGCTTGACTTCCTTACAGACACACTGAGCAGAGAGACGGGAATAAGTTTATGCATTTCACAGCCTGATCACCATCCACAATGTCCTTAGGGGTGGGTGCATCTGATGGTGGTTTGATATATTGCACAGAATTTTTTATAATCCCACAGAATTTGAGAGTGGAATATAAAGCCATTGTGTTTTACATACCCAGACTGGCCAATCAAAAGGAGAAGCAGGGAAGATGAGTTTCTACTTCAAGTATCAGACAAAATAAAAAATCATGTGGTCTTTATCAGTCAAACCAACTGGAGGACTGCTCAAACCAAGTTTACTATTCAAGTTCAGTGCAGTTCCTAATTTGGTTTCAAAGTGAACTTACCATTTGGCTGATCAAGCTCATCAATTTAAGTAGCTGTTTTGGTGCTCTATTGATACCAGTTTTCTTTTCTTTTCTTTTTTATTGTGTTATGTTAGTCACCATACAGTACATCATTAGTTTTTGATATAGTGTTCCAAGATTCATTATTTACATATAACACTCAGTGCTCCATGCAATACATGCCCTCTTTAATAACCACCACCAGGCTCACCCATCCCCCAACTCCTTCCCCTCTAAAACCCTCAGTTTGTTTCTCAGAGTTCACAGTCTCTTGTGGTTTGTCTCCCACTCTGATTTCTCTCCCTTCACTTTTCCTTTCCTTCTCCTAATGTCCTCCATGTTGTTCCTTATGTTTCACAAGTAAAACCATATGACAATTGACTTTCTCTGCTTGACTTATTTCACGTGGCATAATCTCCTCCAGTCCCATCCATGTTGATGAAAAAGTTGGGTATTCATCCTTTCTGATGGAGGCATAATACTCCATGGTGTATATGGACCATATCTTCTTTATCCATTCGTCTGTTGAAGGGCAACTTGGCTCTTTCCACAGTTTGGCTATTGTGGACATTGCTGCTGTGGACATTGTGATATCAGTTTTCTAATACTTCTAACGGGTCACGGGTTTTTCTTTGTTTAAACTGCCAAAGACACAATTAGAGCAGAAGGGAAATACTCTGGTAAACAATTAATTGACTGATTTGGTAAACTGCGAATGTGCCTTTTGATCATGGAATTGCATTCCATACTCTAAGGAGATTTTACAAAATTTGTTGTATATGGGTTGATAAAAATAATAGCTACTGTTTATTGAGTATAGACAACATGCTATCTACTTTATCAGGACCAACTCATTTAACCTTCACATAAGAATCAAAATGTAAACACTTTTTTTTTTTTTAAGATTTTTTTATTTGACAGACAGAGATCACAAGTAGGCAGAGAGGCAGGCAGGGAGAGAGAGAGGAGGAGGCAGGCTCCCTGCCAAGAGAGAGCCTGATGCAGGACTCGATCCCAGGACCCTGAGATCATGACCTGAGCCCAAGGCAGAGGCTTCACTTGCTGAGCCACCCAGGCACCCCTGTAAATACTTTTATTACACTAGTTTTACCAAGACAAAATGAGGCTTAGAAAGAGCAATTAATTTGTTCATGATCACAGCTAATAATTGGCAGGGTCACCATTTGGTCTGAGATCTAAGTCCAGAGTCTGCATCTAAACCATGATCTCTGTCCTGTGCTTCTGGGAGATATCAAACAAAATCTCACAAATTCCTCCTTCCTGCTACCACCAGAAATTTTCCTCTATCAGTACAATTGGGCCAGTTGTAGGAAGCAACCAACTTTATTTATTTATTGCTTTTTATTATACCAGTGAATTTAATTTTTTAGGTACTGATTTGGGGTTTTGTTTTCTTTTTTTGTTTTTTTTTTTTGTTTTGTTTTTTTTAGATTAACTAGATTATCTAAATGTGCTTGGCTTAGATTAGGACTAAAGTGTTCTTATAACCATTATTATTTCTACATTATGAGAGAAACAGAAGAAAACTTAGGGATAGCCTTAACCAAACACAGAGGCTTTAACAAATATTAACGTGTGTCCTGTTATCTGTAGAAATGGGGAGAATTTAGAATTCTGGAGAAATATGTCAGTTTAGATGATGATCTGAAAAGCTCAAATTGCCACTAACCTTTAACAAACAATTGGTATGAGGCCTAATGTGCTCTGTGCACATTATTTCCTTCAACAATAGTTTAACAAGATGGGCATTACTATCTCCATTTGACTAAAAAATTGATTTTGAGGTTAGGACTTAAGTCATTTGTCCAAGGTCAAGATGACAGGCAATGGGTCTGAGCTCTGAGTCCAGATCAGCCTGCTCTTAGAGCTGTGCCATTCTGTCTTCAATGACATGTGTAATGGGGCAAGTCAGAGTTGCCATCTTGTAGGTAATGCTGGTAGCTTTACTGAAATTCTTTAGTTATCTCGTCAACCCTCAACTTCACAAAGCGGCCTGGCAATGTTCCAGTAGAACTGCCAGGGTGAGGAAACTTTTCTGGTTCTTCTGTGCCATAGGAAGTCTACTTCATCTTTCAGTCTCTCATCCCAAAGGCTTTCCTTTCATAACTGTTAATGGTAGCCCATCCTTAGGTTTAGACTATCTGAATTTATAAAGGAGCACACAATGCTGAAAAATCTGATCAACATCTAGTGTTCACAAAGCAGGGAACGAGTGTCAATCACATATATTGTGTGATATTAGGACTTCTTGGTGAAACCCAAAGGAAAGACCCGAAGAAATTTGTATGCAACATTCTTATCCTCTACTTAAGCCTCCTCCTGTTGCCTACAGAGGTATTAGAAAAACATTGTTTTCAATAGGATTGGTGTGCTAAAGGCCAGGGTATGAGTGATGCAGGAAGTATTTTGATATCTTACTTTTATATTATAAAGATCATCTAATCTGCCAGCCCAATTCATGGGCCTTTATGGGCAACAATGCTGTAAGAAAGAAACATTTCACACTGTGTCTTAGGTAGGGGTAATTGTCCTTACCAGGAGCTAGGTAGTGGAAAATGTGTTGGGAGACTAGAGACCTGGTTCTTGGTCCCAATCTGTCTCTAACCAGCTGTGGGACCCAAGACAAATCACTTCTCCTCCTTGGGCCTCCATTTTGCCAATGGCAAAATGAAGTGATGACCCAGATGACTTCTAAAGTTATTGCAGAACTAACAACAAATTTGAATGTGCTCTTTTCTTCTGTAAAGAGGCTTGTCCTGCCACTCATATGAGGTTGGAGTCTTGCAATGAGTTAATATGGAAAATGTGCACAGAGCCTCAATCTCCTACTAGTTTTTCCCTCCTGCCCAAGGGTACCATCAGTTACTGTCAGCATCAATATTGATGTGAGTGTGTCTCTGCCTGAAGCTCTCCGTCGCATGGACAGCCTGCTTTACAAGCAAAGTATATTTATCTAAATTCAAGTTTATCAGAAATTAGTCTTATCCTCATTTTTACATGATAAGAGTTATGGCTTTATTGTGACAAACAGCAACTGCAAATAGTGAATTAAAAAGAGAATTGACATAGGCAGTAACCTCTTCGATATCAGCCACAGCAACTTCTTTCAAGATATGTCTCCAAAGGCAAAGGAAACAAAAGCAAAAATGAACTTTTGGGACTTCATCAAGATCAAAAGCTTCTGCACAGCAAAGAAAATAGTCAACAAAACAAAGAGGCAACCCATGGAATGGGAGAAGATATTTGCAAATGGCAGTACAGACAAAAGGTTGATATCCAGGATCTATAAAGAACTCCTCAAACTCAACACACACAAAACAGACAATCATGTAAAAAAATGGGCAGAAGATATGAACAGACACTTCTCCAATGAAGACATACAAATGGCTATCAGACACATGAAAAAATGTTCATCATCACTAGCCAAAAGGGAGATTCAAATTAAAACCACATTGAGATACCACCTTACACCAGTTAGAATGGCCAAAATTAGCAAGACAGGAAACAACGTGTGTTGGAGAGGATGTGGAGAAAGGGGAACCCTCTTACACTGTTGGTGGGAATGCAAGTTGGTGCAGCCACTTTGGAGAACAGTGTGGAGATTCCTCAAGAAATTAAAAATAGAGCTTCCCTATGACCCTGCAATTGCACTACTGGGTATTTACCCCAAAGATACAGATGTAGTGAAAAGAAGGGCTATCTGTACCCCAATGTTTATAGCACCAATGGCCACGGTCACCAAACTGTGGAAAGAACCAAGATGCCCTTCAATGGACGAATGGATAAGGAAGATGTGGTCCATATACACTATGAAGTATTATGCCTCCATCAGAAAGGATGAATACCCAACTTTTGTAGCAACATGGACGGGACTGGAAGAGATTATGCTGAGTGAAATAAGTCAAGCAGAGAGAGTCAATTATCATATGGTTTCACTTATTTGTGGAGCATAACAAATAACATGGAAGACAAGGGGAGATGGAGAGGAGAAGGGAGTTGAGGGAAATTGGGAGGGGAGGTGAACCATGAGAGACTATGGACTCTGAAAAACAATCTGAGGGTTTTGAAGGGACGGGGGGGTGGGAGGTTAGGGGAACCAGGTGGTGGGTATTAGGGAGAGCACAGATTGCATGGAGCACTGGGTGTGGTGTAAAAAAATGAATACTGTTACGCTGAAGAGAAATAAAAAATTAAAAAAAAGAGCAGGTGTAGGCGGCCGCTGCAGCCAGGCTGGCCCCCGTTGCCTGCGGCGCGGGTGCCTCCCTCGCAGCCGCTGCCACCGCCGCGCTGCCAGCCTTCTGCCCACTCCCCGGCTCCCGCTGTGTCTGCGGTTCTGGCGGCCGAGCCCCCAGGGCGCTGCAGCTTAGATCCGGCGCGCCTACAGACCCGCGCCCCTGCCTCACTGCTCGCAGCTCGCTCATCCACGCACCACGCCGCGCTGCTGCGGCAGGTGCCCCAGGCGTCCTGAAGCACGGTGGCCGCCATCGATGACCCCGGCCACGGAACTGCTCCAGCCTGGCCACCCCTTCAGTTTCTGGGACCTTATTAGATCTAAAAATCTTTCCAGAGAAATTGAGTTTGGAATAAGAAATTTCTTTTCAGGAGGAGGAGTCAAGATGGCAGAGAAGTAGCAGGCTGAGACTACTTCAGGTAGCGGGAGATCAGCTAGATAGCTTATCTAAAGATTGCAAACACCTACAAATCCAACGGGAGATCGAAGAGAAGAAGAACAGCAATTCTAGAAACAGAAAATCAACCACTTTCTGAAAGGCTCGGTCAGCTCGGAGCACGGCCAGAGGCCAGGGTGACGGGAGCAATTGGGTGCTGTTCTCTGAGGGCGCACTGAGGAGTGGGGCCCCAGACTCTTGGCTCCTCTGGGCCGGAGACTGGGAGGCCGCCATCTTCATTCCCGTCCTCTGGAACTCTACGGAAAGCGCTCAGGGAACAAAAGCTCCCGAAAGCAAACCCGAGCGGATTACTCAGCCCGGACCCTGGTAAGGGCGGTGCAAGTCCACCTGGGGCAAAGACACTTGAGAATCACTACAACAGGCCCCTCCCCCAGAAGATCAACAAGAAACCCAGCCAAGACCAAGTTCACCTACCAAGGAGTGCAGTTTCAATACCAAGGAGAGCAGCGGAATTCCAGAGGAGGAGAAAGCAAAGCACGGAACTCATGGCTTTCTCTCCCCATGATTCTTTAGCCTTGTAGTTAATTTAATTTTTTTTTCAATTTTTTTTTCTCTTCTTCTGCTAAATTTTTTTTAACTTTTACCCTTTTCTTTTTTAACGTTTTTTAACTAGTTTATCTAATAAATATATATATTTTTTCCTTTTTATATTTTTTCATTATTGGTTTTCTTTTTTTGTTTCTTTTTTCTTTTTTCTTTTCTTTTTTTTTTTTTTTTCCTTTCTGAACCTCTTGATATCCCCTTTTCCCCCCCTCACGATTTGGGATCTCGTCTGATTTGCCTAAAGCATATTTTCCTGGGGTTGTTGCCATGCTTTTAGTATTTTACTTGTTCCTTCATATACTCTTATCTGGACAAAATGACAAGGCCGAAAAATTCACCACAAAAAAAAGAACAAGAGGCAGTACCAAAGGCTAGGGACCTAATCAATACAGACATTGGTAATATGTCAGATCTAGAGTTCAGAATGATGATTCTCAAGGTTCTAGCCGGGCTCGAAAAAGGCATGGAAGATATTAGAGAAACCCTCTCGGGAGATATAAAAGCCCTTTCTGGAGAAATAAAAGAACTAAAATCTAATCAAGTTGAAATCAAAAAAGCTATTAATGAGGTGCAATCAAAAATGGAGGCTCTCACTGCTAGGATAAATGAGGCAGAAGAAAGAATTAGCGATATAGAAGACCAAATGACAGAGAATAAAGAAGCTGAGCAAAAGAGGGACAAACGGCTACTGGACCATGAGGGGAGAATTTGAGAGATAAGTGACACCATAAGACAAAACAACATTAGAATAATTGGGATTACAGAAGAAGAAGAAAGAGAGAGGGGAGCAGAAGGTATATTGGAGAGAATTATTGGAGAGAACTTCCCCAATATGGCAAAGGGAACAAGCATCAAAATCCAGGAGGTTCAGAGAACCCCCTCAAAATCAATAAGAATAGGTCCACACCCCGTCACCTAATAGTCAAATTTACAAGTCTTAGTGACAAAGAGAAAATCCTGAAAGCAGCCCGGGAGAAGAAGTCTGTAACATACAATGGTAAAAATATTAGATTGGCAGCAGACTTATCCACAGAGACCTGGCAGGCCAGAAAGAGCTGGCATGATATATTCAGAGTACTAAACGAGAAAAACATGCAG